>NW_022631139.1:2246473-2643266 GCF_010015895.1 Lontra canadensis
GGAGGAGGAGGAGGAGGAGGAGGAGGAGGAGGAGGAGGAGGAGGAGGGGGAGGAGGAGGAGAAGAAGAAGAAGAAGTAACAGTTTAGGCTATGAGTTTCATTTTCAAAGCTGCATCTCCCATGGTGTTCCCTAGTAGGTTACACCACTGCAGTATTTCATGATCTTAAGCTTAGTGACTCTGTATCTGTGCCTGGTTCTCAACTGTTTCTTTTCCTGCTGAAATCATATGCACTCCCAAGGCAATGACATTGTAACTTGTTCCAGAGATACCAGACATTACATCAGATATCGGAAGATAAAGGTTGTTAGCAATGTATGGGTACTAGAGGAGCACACTGTCTTATTCTCTTGAAATGGAATTTCATGAATTTTGCTTTCCATGAAAATTCGTACAAAGTGTTGGTTGGGTTCATTAAGCAATTGTCTGCATGTCAGTCAGCTCAGGCCTTGCAGAAATCAGATCCTTGCAAACTGTCAATTAGAAGGAATTAACATCTGTCTTGAAGGCTTTACTTCAGGCACATTTCACAAGACTTAAAGTAGCCACTTATTTACTTTGTTTTTATTACTGAATTACATCACTGACAGGAATACAGAATTCTATTCTTCTCATAGTAACACCTCCCATTATTCTATATTGTTTTCTATATTGCTATTAAATAGCAAATTACTCATGGGTAGTTAAAACCTATTAAGTGCATATTTACTCTATTTGTGTTTAACAATTTTTGTAGCGTTTTTAATTTCGTTTGAGTAGAAATAAGAATTCCTTTCAGTTAGATAACTTCCTCATATATTCTAAAGCACCTTTTTTATAGAGTCACAGAATTATAGACATTTAAAATTAGAATGGATCTTAAAAATCATTTAATACAGGACAGGATAATGATAATAAATTGGATCTTATTTTGTGCCAGATAGTATTAAATGTTCTACCTGTACTGCTTTATGCTCTAGGGCAATGGTTCTCAAACAGGCTTAAACAGGGAACTTTATTTCAGCAAGACTGGGCCTTTGTGATGAAATAAATTCTTAGGATTATCTGCTGCACACCAAAGCTGGAGAAGCACTGCTCTTGGAAGTGGAAACAATTGCATCTTCATTTTGTATATTGAGAAAATTGAAGTTCATAGGTAGTACCTTTCTGGAGATCACAGTGCCTGCAAGCACCAGTCAGTATCTAAACTTTCTTTGGCTAGGGCTGATAGGGAGGTATATTTTGCAGCTCTCCTCTGTGAGTCAGCCACCAAACTGGCCACTGCAGATGAGCTAGTGATGGCTGGTTAGAAGACTGCACCCGGAGACAGATGATGTCAAGCTGGAAACCATCACGACCAGGGGCTGATGTCTGCCACGAACGGAGGGGTGGTCACCCAGTCCTAGTTCTTCCATTTAAAAAACAGCTCAAGAGCAGGTCTGTTTTCTTTCAGCTAGATCCCACGTTGGCTTTTGCCATTGTTAGTGAGACTTCAAGCCTCAGGAATGTCTTGTGTGCTCCTTAAAGAGAATTAAAGGTAAAGACAGGTCCAGTGAATCAGGAACCAGAACACAAATTCCAGCCCCTGCCCTGAAATTAACTTGTATGAAATTAGCCAAGATACCTTTTCGTGGCTGGATAGTAGTTTTCTCATGCCAAAATGGAGTTATATGGGTTCAGCCAATAGAAAGCGTACTTCCTTGTCTAACATGGTTAATGCTCCATAATTTGACAACAATGACTCTTCCAATGTAAGGGTAATATTCTGACCCAAAATCTTAGTGTTTGATTATTTCCACAAACATTAATCAACTAGTTAGTCTCTTAGAACCAGCAGAAACAAATGCACAAAGGAGCAGACTGCCAGTGTAGTTCATTTTAGAGGCAACTCTATTTTGGGGAATGGGAAAGACAGAGGTAACTGTATAAATGGTTGTAAATGTAAGGGCCTGCTTAGCCACAGGGAGTCATTTTGTGTTTATGCAGTGAACTTAGACTGACCCTGCCCCTCCCAGAGGAACTTACTTGCAAAGCCTAGATACAAGGGTGGGTCAGGCCAGGTGGAGACATCCAATCAGTGGGGCGTGCATATATCTACTAGGGTAAATTGAAATTCAATTGGCCACCCGTGTGTAACCTAGCATGACTGTGCAGTTTTCCCTGTGTATTGCAATCTCACTGGCCCCCTGTGTATAGCCAGGCTCAACTACCTCTATAAAAGTTAGTCTGTGAGGCTGGGAGTGGTTGCCTCTTCGCAAGAGACGCCCCGACTGGTCGGTTTCATTCTCGATGCTTGGCGCAAAATAAAGCTTTGCTTGACCTTCGCTTTGTATCAGTCTTGCTCCTTTGATTATGGACCCTAACAGTAAACACGTGGTGAAATCTAATAATCTAAAACTATTTGCAAACTATATGATATCTTCCAGATGTAATTGTTGGAGGAAAAAAAAAAAAAAAGGTAAAGAATTTGTGCAAAAAATGTAGTTGGTGATAGATCAGTGTGTGGAGATTTACCCGTCTCTTTTGGTCCCATGTTTATAGGATACATATTTTTAAGTCCTTTTTTGTCCCTTCTTGTCTTGCAGTAAAATGCCACAAAATAGTTCTATTTATTTATCCGACTTTTATGCAAATAGATTCCTAACCAAGTGGGCTCATAAAAGTAGATAGGAGAAGGCATGAAGCCACACCACCATCCCCGAGACCCTACTAGTCAGTTGCTTAAGTATCTTGGTTCCACAAGATACTGAACTCTTTAGGTCTTAGTTTCGTCATCTCTAAAATGGGTACAGCAGCAAAACAATACCTTAAGGATTTTTATGAGGATTAAATGATATAATGGGCACATAAAAAGTGGTCAACAAATGTTATACATATATCTATAAATATGTTGTATCTTCAAGGCCAGAAACAGTATCTCAAAGAATGGCAAAGATTATGGTAATTTTAAGTAGCACAGCTAAGACAAAAGCCCATGCTTCCAGACTCCAGGTTCAAAACCTTTCCTGAGTTACCAAACTACTCATGTATATTTTATGTGGCTCCTGGGGAACTCTTACAATGGGGAAATGTCCAATGCCTCATAGAACCAAAGTGCTTAGATTTGAGTTCCCTTTTCCACACTACTATTCCATTTCCCAGAACAGCCTCCCCTCAGAGCACTTAAGACAGAAGACTGAGAGACTCATTATGTGGAGAATAGGAACATTTTCTGTTTAAATGCTCCCATCTCTCAGTCCCTTGCATTGGTCCCCTTTCTCTGTCAAAGGCAAGGTGAAATCAGAGATTCCGGCCCCCAACCCCAAGCATTATGTGTTATTCCCCAGCCTATCACATCGTCTTGGCATCCTTCATCTAAATCCTATTTTCTAAGCTCACAGCCCAGGTTTCTGGATCTTGGTTTGCATTAGTATGCAACCTGCCCTCTTTCTGATCTCTAATCTTTCCCATTGGCTGTTTCTCAGACTGCATCTTATTTTTGCAGATCACATATTTTGTATATCTCTGCCACCGGTATCTGCCTCCCTAATGTCACTTCCCATTCTATTAGGGGGAGAATAACCCTGCCCCCTCCAACCCCACTGCCACAGATATTAAATCAGAGAAAGGGACTGAGCAAAGCACACAATTACTGAAAAGAAATGTCCTTAACAGTCATCATTTCTCAACATGGCTATGACTCCAATCCACAAAGGCAGCATTCTTTGATTACTATCATCAAAAGCCCATTACTCTAAAGAGGACAGTATACATTTTGAATGATGCTATTAAGGTGTTTTTGTGGCTGAAGTTGCTAAATAGTGAGTACTTTACGCCCATCCAGTCATGCAGGGAGCATTGAAATATTTAAAATACGAGGCAATCAGGCACCGAACCTAATATTTACTCTCTGAATCACTTAGCTGTATTTCATCAGCTCCCCTGGTCTTCTGAATTTTCATCAACAGAGCATACATCATGAAATCCTCCAGTGCGGGGGAAGGTCACAACAACACCTTCCAGTGACTTCCATGGTGATGACATTAAAATCTGAAGATACATTCATTTTCTGAGATATGCTGTTCCCTTGTGAAATGAGGATAGACCAAGGGTTCATCCTGAAGAAAGTCAGACCAATCTTTTTCCTCTGCTCTTAAATCATGCAGAACTTGTCACCACCTTCTGTATTCACTTTGCATAATACTATTTTCCTTCTGTCTTGCACATTTCCCCTTTCCGCTACATCCACTATATTCATATATTGATCAGGCAGGATAAGTGAGCTCAACATATATTTTAAAAAATCATGACTGTGTTCATTTTCTAAGTCCCTGGGTTTATATCTAGTGATAGATAATTTACCCCAGAAAGAAATCTTCACTGAGCTTACCATTCAAAGGGCGTAGGTAGAGGTGAAGATAGGGAGACAGCAGGAGCTCTGTGGAGGACGGATTGGTACAGAGGAGCAGAATTTGAGTTTCAGCTCTGCCATTTTGCAACTGTGGGACTTGGGCAAACCTTTTAATCCATCAAAGCATTTGTTTACTTATCTGCACACTGAAAGTTGTTGAAAAATAAAAGATAAAATTTGATAATGTGTAGAAAAAACATATTAAATTATCAGCTTAGTATTTTGTGTGCAATCCAAAACATTAAGCTTTTTTATCCTTTTTTAAGATCGTCTTTACTTATTTAGAGAAAGAGAGAGCAAGGAGAGGGGTAGAGGAGGACAGGGAGAGAATCTCAAGTGGACTCCAAGCTAAGCATGGAGCTCCCCTCTGGGGCTCAGTGTCATTACCCTGAGATTATGACTTGAGCTGAAGTCAAGAGTCAGACATTTAACTGAGTCATCCACGTGCCCCTGGATTGTTTTAAACTAAGCAGTGCTCTTATTCAGGGTAGGTTATCATTCATTTTTGTGTTGTTTGACTATAAACATTGGCTAATGGATATAATTTATTATTGAGGTTAGCATTAGAAAGTATTTGAAATTTGATTCTGCTCTCTTCCCACTGTACTTCTGTAAAGAACACAGCACAATTTTAAACTTTGTTATTTTTTAAAAATGGAATTAGTAATACCTACTTTACAGGTATGAAATCAGCACGAAAGGAAACTCATGTATGAACATGAACAGCAAGTGTCTCACACAACGTAGGGATATTTATTTATTTATTTATTATTTTGTTTTTCAAATAAACATATAATGTATTTTTATCCTCAGGAGTACAGGTCTGTGAATCGCTAGGTTTACACATTTCACAGCACTCATCATAGCACATACCCTCCCCAATGTCCATATCCCCACCACCCTTTCCCATCTTCCCTACCCCCAGCAACCCTCAGTCTGTTTTTTGAGATTGAGTCTTTTATGGTTTGTCTCCCTCCCAATCCCATCTTCGTTCATTTTTTCCTTTTCCTACCTCTCAAACCCCCCATATTGCATCTCCCCTTCCTCATATCAGGGAGATCATATGATAGTTGTCTTTCTCCGATTGACTTATTTTGCTAAGCATAATACCCTCTAGTTCCATCCACGTCATCGCAAATGGCAAGATTTCATTTCTTTTGATGGCTGCATAGTATTCCATTTTGTATATATACCACATCTTCTTTATCCATTCATCTGCTGATGGATATCTAGGTTCTTTCCGTAGTTTGGCTATTGTAGACATTGCTGCTATAAACATTCAGGTGCACGTGCCCCTTTGGATCACTACGTTTGTATCTTTAGGGTAAATACCCAGTTCTGCATCCTCGCCAGCATCTGTCATTTCTTGACTTGTTGATTTTAGCCATTCTGACTGGTGTGAGGTGGTATCTCATTGTGGTTTTGATTTCTATTCCCCTGATGCCGAATAATGTGGAACATTTTCATGTGTTTGTTGGCCATCTGGATGTCTTCTTTGCAGAAATGTCTGTTCATGTCTTCTGCCCATTTCTTGATTAGATTATTTGTTCTTTGGGTGTTGAGTTTGATAAGCTTTTTACAGATTTTGGATAATAGCCCTTTATCTGATATATCATTTGCAAATATCTTCTCCCATTCTGTCAGTTGTCTTTTGGTTTTCTTAACTGTTTTCTCTGCTGTGCAAAATCTTTTGATCTTGATGAAATCCCAATAGTTCATTTTTGCCCTTGCTTCCCTTGCCTTTGGCGATGTTCCTAGGAAGAAGTTGCTGCGGCTGAGGTCAAAGAGGTTGCTGTCTGTGTTCTCCTCAAGGATTTTGATGGATTCCTTTCTCACATTGAGGTCCTTCATCCATTTTGAGTCTATTTTCGTGTGTGGTGTAAGGAAATAGTCCAATTTCATTTTTCTGCATGTGGCTGTCCAATTTTCCCAGCACCATTTGTTGAAGAGGTTGTCATTTTTCCGTTGGACATTCCTTCTTGCTTTGTCAAAGATTAGTTGACCATAGAGTTGAAGGTCTATTTCTGGGCTCTCTATTCTGTTACATTGATCTATATGTCTGTTTTTGTGCCAGTACCATACTGTCTTGATGATGACAGCTTTGTAATAGAGCTTGAAGTCTGGAATTGTGATACCACCAACTTTGGCTTTCTTTTTCAATATTCCTTTGGCTATTCAAGGTCTTTTCTGGTTCCATATAAATTTTAGGATTATTTGTTCCATTTCTTTGAGAAAAAAAAAATGGATGGGATTTTGATAGGGATTGCATTAAATGTGTAGATTGCTTTAGGTAGAATAGACATTTTCACAATATTTGTTCTTCCGATCCATGAGCATGGAACATTTTTCCATTTCTTTATGTCTTCCTCAATTTCTTTCATGAGTACTTTATAGTTTTCTGAGTATAGATTATTTGCCTCTTTGTTAGATTTATTCCTAAGTATCTTAGGGTTTTGGGTGCAATTGTAAATGGGACTGACTCCTTAATTTCTCTTTCTTCTGTCTTGTTGTTAGTGTAAAGAAATGCAACTGATTTCTGTGCATTGATTTTATATCCCGACACTTTACTGAATTCCTGTACAAGTTCTAGCAGTTTTGGAGTGGAGCCTTTGGGTTTTCCACACAGTATCATATCATCTGCAAAGAGTGATAGTTTGACTTCTTCTTTGCCAATTTGGATGCCTTTAATTTCTTTTTGTTGTCTGATTGCTGAGGCTAGTAGAACTATAATAGAACTTCTAGTACTATGTTGAATAGCAGTGATAAGGTAGGGATATTTAAAAAAAAATCTATTTCTTATTTTTTCTCCTAAATTGCATTGGTTTTAAATAAATATATTATTATAGAAATAAAAGCATTTAAAAATATACAAGATATTTGAGCACCTGGGTGGCTCAGTCACTAAGAATCTGTCTTCAGCTCTGGTCATGATCCCAGGGTCTTGAGATTGAGCCCCACATCAGGCTCTCTGCTCAGTGGGGAGTCTGCTTCTCCCTCTCCCATTCCCCCTGCTCATGTTCCTGCTTCCACTTTCTTTCTCTGTCAAATAAATAAAATCCTAAAAAAAAAAAACCTGAGATATTAAAAATATAGAATGAAGGGGAAAAGTGACAATTATAAGAGAGATGAATTTTATCTCTAACTAGAACTAATACAAAATATAGAAAATCACCATAGCACAGCCAAAATTCCCACAAGGCCCTGTATTTATACATCACCTGATTATTAGCAATTACTTTGACCTTTGAGCTATATGGCTAACAATCACTATAAACCAATTCTTAAAGAATTTTATCCTTTTCTGTTTCTTAAATTATGGACCTAGGACATGTGTTATTGTCTGCAACCTGTACAGAAATGGGGCAGCAGTGGAATATATTTGATTGGGTCAAGATTTGAAATAATAAAAAGACATTTAAATTAGAACTTGGGAAATGTAAGTCTGACCTCTGAGTCAAAATCATGATATTATAATTAAGTAGTAAAATCTGGTTCTATTGCAAAATTCTCAGGAAACATGGTTTCTTGGGCACTAATTCTTCGTAACATTAATAGATGTTATAAAGGGAAAGTATAAATGGGGAATGTTGTTAAAAACAACTAAGCCCCTTTGCTGCAAGAATATAATGCCTTTGATATGCTGACAACACAATAATATAATTGAAATGACAGAAAAAATTCTCCATAATGTGACTTGGTCTTAAACTGTCTGTTCAAGTTGACTTACTATTCTTTTCCCTATTGCTTACAAAATTCTACCCACCCTGGCCTTCCAAACCCCTGCCCTATATCCATGTCCAACATGACCTACCTAAGAGCTTTACACCTGTCATTTCTTCTTCTCCAATATGTATCCATCTTTCTTTCCTTTATTTCATTCATGTGGCTGCACAATGGTACGTAGATTCTTTGCTTCCCACAAAGTATGAGATGGCATCCCCAGTTACTCTTTATCACTTCCCCTGTTCTTTCTTCCTTCCTCTCTTCCTTCTTCCCTCCCATCCTTCTCTTTCCCTTTTTTTTTTTTTTTAAATTTTGGAAGCACTTAAGCTTTGTCATTAAAAATATATATATATATATTTTTTTCCCTTAATTATCTTATTCTCCAATCTAACCCATTAAGTACAGGTTTTTGTTTCTTTGGTTCATTGCTGAATCCCAAGCCCTGGAACAGCAGTTGCTATGTGGTACATGTTCAGTAACTCATTATTGAATAAATGCTCTGTTAAAAAGTTCCGTTAGCAGACCACATACGTTAAAGAATTTCCAAATTTAGAAAACAAATGAGTGATATTCAAAGACAAATCAATCCAGGGAACAGCACAGCCTTAAATGCAAGAAAGAGAAATCCTGGGAAACTTCTCACCATTAGATAAAAGAAATCAAGAAACTGAAGGACTTGCACTCAGAGAGAATAAACCTTCCTGTTTCCCCCCACTCCTTGCTCAGGCAAAGGAGCTGTCAGCAAGGGCTTTTGCCCAAAGGTCAGGTCAGAGGGCAATTGCTTACACAGCTACTGCCTCAGGGTAGGGGGGAGAGCAGGATAATCCTCACACCTAGAAGAAAACCTGCTATCACCCTGTGTCCTGGCTACCACCCCCTCAGCAGGCAGGTTTTAGCATCTAACTGGCAGTTAAGCAGGATTTTACCAAGACAGAATAATTAAAAGTCACTGAGATTTGAAATTCAACTAATAATATGAAAAGAACCAAAATCAACAAAAAGGATATCCCAAAGCTGAAGAATTCATGCCTTTGAAGACATTTGGAGAATATTCCATCTGGTTTACAAATTACCAGATAAAGTCAAGAGAAATTGAGAATATGCCTCCAAAATTCAGATTCAAAAGATTTAACAGATAACTTTCTAGCAGAATGAATACAGCTGATGAGTCAGCTAGTGAGTTGGTACCTGAATCAAAGTAATTTTGTCTACAGTGCAGCACAGATGGAGTTGTGATATGTCAGAGAGCATATTAAGAAAGAATAAGGTCTAGAATGTCATGTGAATACAATAACAGATAAGATTCAGATGGCCAGATTTTTGTACTCAAGAAATTTAGCATTTAGTTGAACAAATGGAATTAATACACATACAAAAAGTATTTTTTTTTTAATGTGGGGGCTTCAAGTCTCCAACTGGTAGTTATAAATGATTGTATCTTTTAAAACCTTGGGGACATGTTCCTATGCCTGCTAGATTTGAGGAAGAAATGTTTTCATGGGCCTCCATCTATTAGGTGTATTGTGAAGATATGAGTGTTTTGTAGAAAATCTATCAACTCTTTCTGTCACATGACCCCAAATCATGCTTCATACCTGCTTTATTTACAGTGGTCAGTGGAAACCAGCCTCAAATGAACACTGAATGCATGTTTTTGAAATGATAATACCTTGGCTGGGAAAAGTGAACAGAAGACATTTGGCAGAGAAGAATGTGTGAGGCGGGGAACACCTTCCCAGAGTCAGACTGTTCATCTCAGGAAGACCTAGGGCCACTCACCAGGAGAATGATTTTTCTCTGCCTATGTCTTCTGTCAGGATGCAGACATAATTTGGTGATATATTTGTCTCTTCGTGTGCTATCTTAAGAACAATTCTCCAAGGGAAATTTAACCTGCTGTGTCTGATCATCTTAACTCACTGGCAGAGTCTGTTCTCTGAGGACTTTAATGCCCACAAAGCTGACAGAACCTTTCCAATCAGTGAGCAGGGGCTCCTACTTGCTCTAGAAATCACACAAAGACAACGTCAAAGGACCCATGTTAAAGCAGAATATTAGGACTTGAGATATTTGAATGGTGCCTGACTCAGAGCCATTGGTCCATTCCCTCCCTTACTTTACATTCTATGCAGTTCTTGTTCATTAAATATCGCTGAATGCACCCAACAGCTCTTTAGGAGATCAAATGTCTGAATGGGAAAGATCATTAAAAAGTGATTTGTGTCTATGAAACCAGGAAATAACCCTGCTACACAGAGAGAACCACATCGAGTGAAAAGCGTATATCCTCATTCATTTTGTAATTTGCGTTGTTAGAAACATTTAATATTTCATGAAATGGTGTGTAAAAAAAATAATTTGCGGACCTCATCACCCTAAAATTCTTCAAACACAGCTCAGTTTCTTCCCAGATAGTGTGGTACCAGTGAAGGAGCCGTGAGAGAAGCCATATCTGTAAGCAACCTATTTCTTGGGAACTTTCAAGCTGTTTAAGAAACAAAATTCTAAGAAATGTTGCTTTCCAACTATGGAAGGAATTTTTTTTTCTCCAAGTTGTCATAGACCATTAAGTTCCATCTTCTGCAAGGCGTGGGGACTGCTAGGGGCCAGGGGCAGGACCCAGAGAAGTAAACATCTTACTCCTGAGATCATGATTATGAATCTAAATGTAATTGGAAATAGATGAGGAACGTAAAGCTCAGTCTACCACATCTTGTGACAGTAACTTGGGCATGGAGGATTTTCTTATGCCTAAGGGGTGCCGGAAACACTAAACCTTGTTTGTAATCATATAAAGTAGAATGGTTTTTGGGAGTTGTATAATTCAATTAGAATTCTTTCTTCTGCTGCTTATTACTTATTCAACCTAGGGTAATGTCAGTAGACTGACTATCTTTCTCTATGCTTAGGGTTGTTGGGATAGTTTTCTAGTATAGTGTATATAAAATGCCTTGCACAAGAATGGTACATAAAAGTCACTGAGAAATTGCTAGCAATATGAGAGCAGGGGGCGGGAGAAGCGGTAGCAGTTGTAATGATTGCAGTTTACTCTAAAGGAATAAAAGACACCAGTAGCATGTCTGTAATGGTAGATAAAGTAATTGTCCCTTCCTTCAATATCACTCTTAATCTGATCCCACATAACTTTCATGTCTTATCTCACAATATTTCGCATATAAAAATCTGTCTCTTCAGTTGATCTCCTTTATCGCTAGAAATGTCCTCCATTTTCCAAATAAAATAGGGCTCAAACTGATCTACCAACTGAAGTGCTCATGCTCTCTCTTCTCTGCTTTTGTTCAGGTCCTGCTCAAATCAAATGATGCCTTCTCATCAAGTCATCCGCTACATCGGTCAACAAAAGAGCTTTCTGGACACTCAAGGCTCATCATATACCTACTGTCTGGTGTGTTGTGAGGCATATAGACCTTTTAATAGTCTCAGCTCGATTGCTAGCTTGTTTAGTGTGGAAGCTATGTTTAGTTATGTCCCCTAAAATGACATATTTAGTAAGAAATGGTCTATTGTGTTTCTTTCAGTGATAAATAAATATGGCAAATGATCACTAGACTTTAAATTCTTGTCAGTGACTTCTTCTTATGGAAAGTAGGAAACTTTTTCAGCATCAACAATTCAGTTTTTCTTTCATTTTTTCCATGGAATCATGCATTTTTAAAAAATTCTTTCACAACAATTTATTTATCAAGTCAGCTTGGAACCATGTTAATTGTGAAAATATTGGTAAAAAAGACCAACATAGTCTATACCCTTGAGACACACAAAGCCAAATTAATCAGACATATGAACAGCCAATTACCCTAAAGTGAGGTAAGTCTCCCAGCTGAGATGTGCAAAGCCAAAAGTAGCTCTTGGGTAAAACAGAATAAGATGGGTATGTAGAAAGAAAAACTATTAGATAGATGAAAAGATGGTAAATGAAAGGAGAGACACAGACATATAGACATTTTTTAAAAGTATTGTATGATATTCTTCACTCTTTCCTTCAGATGCAGGTTTCCATCTGCAGCCATTGCTTGTCACTCTGAAAACTGTTTTCAGCAATTCTTGTGGTGCATGTCTGACACAGACTAATCTCTCCACTTTTGTCTGAGGCAAAATGCAATTATTTCACCATCATTACTTAAAATCAGATTTGTGAAATATAGTTGTACATACATTTAAATGTCCCCCTGTATTTTTTTAAAAAGATTTTATTTATTTATTTGACAGAGATAGTGAGAGAGGGAGTGCAAGCAGGGAGAGTGGCAGAGGGAGAAGCAGACTTTCTGCTGAACAGGGATCCCAATGCGGGGCTTGATCCCAGGATCCTGGGATCATGACCTGAGTCGAAGGCAGACGTTTAATGACTAAGCCACCTAGGTGCCCCAAATGTCCCCATACTTTAATGAATTGAGACAAATATGTGTGTGTGTGTGTGTGTGTGTGTGTGTGTGTGTATCATATATACAACCTAAAATCAAGATATAGAATACTTCTATCAGGCAAAAGAAAATTCTTGTGTACCCAACCCAGTCAAGCCGCTATGTCCCAGATAATCACTAAACTATTTTCTAACTAGAAATTTATATTATCTTCCTAGAGTTTCAAAAAATACATAATCATTCAGCATGCATAGGTTGGTGTCTGTTTTCTGTTGTCTACTATATTTCTGAGATTCATTAATGATGTTGACATTAACAAAAATCCAGTGGATCCTGTGTTTTTATTGCTGAGTAGTAATCTATTGTATGGATAGACAATAGATTGTTTCTCCATTTCCTTGTTGGTGAATTTGGGTCCATTTTTTATGAGCTTTGAAAAGATCTTCTGTTCATGTGCAAGTCTTTGTGTGGATATATTTTCAATTCTCTTCAGTATACCTAAGAGTGGAATTGGTAGCTTGTAAGATAATTGAATGTTACATCTTACTAGAAACTGTTAAACTAGTTTCCAGAGATTGTATTGGTTTACATTTCACACTATATCCAGCAGTGCTGCTACAAATAACTATATGAAAGTTCTATCTAATACTTCCAAAAATTGGATCTATTTATATTGACTAACTTATATTGGTTTTATTTGAATATAGGTCATATTTTCTTGCTTCTTTGCATATTTTAAAAATTTTTGTCAGCATGCCAGACATTGTAGGCATGAATAGTAAAGACTGAAATAAATACATTTACCTCCAAAAAGAGCGCCTACTCCTTTTTGCAGTATTGTGTGAGGATGGGTCGGGCTTCAAGTATTTTGAAGGCGGGATTAGGACTGTCTCTTCAGAAGATGTGGGATTTAAGCTCTGGTGAGTCTCCAGAGATTTATTTATTGCTTAAAACAAGTCATTAACTTTCTGAACTGTGGGACATCTCTCTCTGCTTTTTAGCCTGGCTACTTGCTTCTGGGGTCACTGGGCAGTTCTTTTTATTCTCCAGGCATATTCCTGGTCTCTGATCCACAGGATATTTTGCTCCATATTACTGTCCTGTCTCTAGGCTCTGGCAGTCATTGTCATGCACTTAAAGGACTTTTTGCTGCAGAAGATGGTTGCAGATTGGTCATCTCCTATTCCCTTCCTTCAGCATTTGGTGTCCTTCTTCCACTAGAAGGTGTGTGCCAAAGAGAAAGAAGCTGGCTGTTGGGTGTAGATTTAGTTTATAGTTACGACTCTTTAGGATTTCTCTCTCTTTCTCATTGATGTCATGATCAAATCTCATTAATTTTGTTATTTCTTCTACACCATCATATGTGATGATAAAGTGTTCTTGCATGTGAAGAATACTGCATATGAATACAGCATAGAGTCAAGAAATGAACACCCGACAGAATGCAAACTGACCCTGTCTCCATCCAGCTCTGGACTTGGCCAGCTCTACACAGTGAAATGAGCTGGTATCTTGCAAAAAACAAACAAACACACAAAAACAAACAAACAACAAAAACAAAAAAACAAAAACACCAGACAAAGGAACCTATCAGGCTCTCAGGAAAGAATGCAACAAAGAATGTAACAAAGATGAGCTCCTTTTTTCCAGAAGGATTATCTCACCTCAACAAATATGAAGGCAGTGCTTCTCTGAGTCAGGGCCAGGTGGTAAATGCTGGGGGGTGGTGGGGGGAGAACCAATGTAGTCATTGGCTTGAAGGAGGAGAGACTGCCAGAGAAGACATGGCACCATGATACTACATCCTGGAACCCAGGAGAAGGACATCTTCCCACTTCCCCCAGCCTGAGCAAATCTTTGAAGTCTTTCTGGGGGAATGTTGACTCTGTTAATTAATATTAACTTTGAGTAGTAGGTGAAGAAGTAAGAGGAACAAAGATGAAGGGGCTTGCAGGAAGAAATATACCCCAAAAGCGTGTGTTTTTCCAAAGGAAGTTTTGGCATTGCCCATCTCAGATCCTTTACCCCAGAATAGGACATGATGTCTTACTTTGCAGCCTATGACCAGGACCCTACCTAAACCCTACTGTTCCAGAATCCCCATGTTAATTATCTGCATTGCAGTAGTGGTAACTGGTATAATTTATTGTCTTCCCAGTGTGTCAGTATTTGAATCCCCATTTTTACACCAGAGAAAATGGAGACTCAGAGAATATCACATAGCTGATAAGTAGCACATCTGGAATCTTAAAGCTTATTTGTCTGGTTGTTTCAGCAACAGCCTCTGTCGCTGGGCTTGGAGTCCCCCTTACTGCTGCTGTCTTCTCTACGACTGGAATACCTGGAACATTAAACCTCTATCTTTGCTCAATTCTTTCCCTAGAGTCCCATGGGTTCCTATATATTGCCTGATAAGCATCTCTTTGCAAAAATGTATCCATTTCCTGATTTTCAGTCCTGAGGATGAATGTACTCGCCACTGATTGATCACCATTTTTAATGTGACTCTCCACAAATAAAGAACTTCAGTCCTAGGGAGTTATCCTTAAATATAAAATGAAGGTTTTGCACTAGGTTAGCTAAGGAACATGTTGCAATTTTTAAATAAGTGTATTATTATAATAACTTATAATAGTTATGATAGGAAGTCTTTATTTATTGAAATGACAGCACCATTTCTTTGCTCTTGAGGAAAAATGACTCCGTCTTTTTTTTTTTTAAGATTTTATTTATTTATTTGACAGAGAGAGAGAGATCACAAGTAGGCAGAGAGCAAGGGAAAGCAGGCTCTCCACTGAGCAGAGAGCCCGATGCAGGGCTCAATCCCAGGACTCTGAGATCATGAGCTGAGCCAAAGGCAGAGGCTTAACCCACTGAGCCACCCAGACACCCATGACTCTCATCTTTAAAGTGCCCCAGAGTTCTAATTATCTGATTCCCTGGACTCTGTAGTTTCTCAGAACTGTACACCTACAATGCCTCTCTCTTTCAGTCCAGAGCCAAGATATGGCAACTTCGTGCCTCATTCAGGGTCTACCCGTGGGATGCCGACTGCTTCCATTGGCAGCATCTGGAGTCTGAGAAGTTAGAGCACATCAGCAAGAATCACATTGACTGAGAGCTTGTTAGAAATGCAAATTCTCAAGTCCCATCCCAGAAGTACTGATTGAAAAACTCTGGGAGTGGATCAAACAATTTATATTTTAATAAACCATCCAGATGATTCTGATGACAACTAGAGAAACACTGGCATAAAGTATAACAAGCACTATGATTCCTTTATAGGTAAGGAGAACTGTGAAGGAACAGAAGAGCCATATCATTCAAATCTGGAGGTGTTAGGAAAGCTTTTGAAAGGAGATGATACTGGAGATGAATTCTGAACTTAGCCATGGGGAACTGAAAGTGACAGAATAATCCAGAAGAAATGTACACAGGAAGACCATATAACTTCACAAGTTAAAACAAAATATAAAAAGAGAGAAAGTTAGAAAATCAAAACAAGGCATAAAATGAAGTACATCAAGAGATGAGAATATTGGTCAGGAACCTGGTCATAACAAAAAGAAAAACAACTTGGTAAGTATGGGCATTCTTTTCTTCTCCCTGCTGAGCAGGGAGCCCATTGAGGCTAGATCCCAGGACCCTGGGTTCATTACCTGAGACCAAGGCAGACACTTAACCAACTGAACCACGTGGTGGCCAAAGTATGGGTGTTTTCAGGAGGTCACTTTATCTCCAGTTCATAGGAGAGATGGATATGACAGAAATAGAAGCAGACTGAGAATCAGTCCACCAGTGAAGAACCAGAGTGGTAGCAGTGGGGAGTGTGAGGAGTTACCAAATCAGATCGCAGTTAGAAGGTACAGTGAAATGAACTGATTTTGCATTGGCTTCGGATTTTTGGAATTACATCAGTCACTGAATTAAGAATGTTAGTTAGAGAGGTAGGGCTCAAGGGAAATAAGATAGTTTTATTTTTAGATATTGAATTTGAGTTACCTTCAGTAAAGTGTGTATGTGTGTGTGTGTGTGTATTCTGTTCTCTATTCCATATAATAATAATGTATAATGATACTAGTTTGTCCATACTATTCTAATTTCTTTACATAGTAACGTATTTAATCTGCACAACAACATCAAATGGTGAAAAGGGAGTTTTCAAGTCAGTGTCAAATAATCTATTCTCTTGTGAAGAGAAGAAGGTGAGCTTATTTGCAAAAAGTGAGGAAAGGGGTGACTGGATGTGTAGGCTAAAGTACTTAGTGTAATACAGAAATGACTTTTGCTGTTACTGAATTTACCATGTTTCTCTTTCATCTTACCATGTATTTGAAGTTTCCCTGAAATGTAATGCTAATTCATATATCTACGCTTTTGCAAATGTTGTGCACTTTTCCATTCTTCCCTAAACTTGCAACACATGGGCCACATTCTGCATTGAATATCTTCTGGAAGAAACATTGTAAACTGTGAAAATTCATGCAAATCTGAAAAGGCTGAAGATGGAATTTGGGAACAAGTGGCATATAAATATTCTCTCTTATGCTGAGCTAGTATGTGTGTATGTGTGTATTCTTTGTGTTTTAAAGGATGATAATTTGTGCTTATGGATTGTCTTTCCCAAATAAATATGGCAGAACTCCATGAAGCTGAAATATTGCTCACCTCTCTTTTTTTATTCATTAAGCTTTTCATAAGATAAATCTTTGAATCAGCAAATGTTCATTCCCTGGGATTTATGAAGCTCTTATAAGAATTAATGAGGGTTAATTTCAAAATAGTGCAACACATGGACAAAATTTATCTAAAGTTTTCCTTTTCCTGACTTAAATTATAAAACTTTCACACTAGAACAATTTGAAATCTGTAGAAATCTGATGATAGCACTGAAAATCTCCATATACGGGCACCTGGGTGGCTCAGTGGGTTAAAGCCTCTGCCTTCAGCTCAGGTCATGATCCCAGGGTCCTGGGATCAAGCCCCACATCAGGCTCTCTGCTCAGCAGGGAGCCTGCTTCCTCCTCTCTCTCTGCCTGCCTCTCTACTTGTGATCTCTGTCTGTCAAATAATTAAATAAAATCTTTAAAAAAACAAAAAAGAAAAAGAAAATTTCCATATACCACATACCTGGGCTTTGGTACATTAAGATCCTACACTAATATGGTACATCTGCTATAAATAATGAACCAGTACTGATTTTTTATTTTTGTTGTTGTTGTTGTTTTATTTTCACTTTATATATATATTTTTTAATGTTTCAAGTTTTTATTTAAATTCTAGTTAGTTAATATACAGTGTAATATTAGTTTCAGGAGTAGAATTTAATGATTCATCACTTCCAATTAATACCCAGTGCTCATCACAAGTGCCCTCCTTAATACCCATATTAACTAAAGTCCATATTTTATTCAGATTTCCCTAGTGTCCACCCAGAGTCCTTTCTTTGTTCCAGGATTCATGCATGATGCTATACTACATTTAGTCATCAGCGTTCTGTAGGTTATTCTTGGCTATGACAGTTTCTCAGACTTTCCTTATTTTTGGTGACCATGAGAGTTTTGAGGAGCACCAATCACGTGTTTCATAGAATGTCCTCCAATTAAGATTCATCTGATGATTTTCTCATGATTAGACTGGGGTGATGTGTTTTGGGGGAGGAAGACCACAGAGGTAAAGTTCCATTCTCATTATATTATGTCAAGGATACACACTATGGACGTGACTCATTACCATCAATGTTAATCTTGATCACTTGGCTAAGGGAATACTCATCAGGTTTCTCCAATGTAAATTTACTATTTTTTTCCCTTTCCATTCTGTATTCTTTTGAAGTCACTATGTGCAGCCCACACTCTAGGACTGGAGACCTATGTTCTACCACCTCAAGGGCAAAGTATCTACATAAGTCATTTGAAATTCTTCTTCAACAAGAGATGGGTCTCTTTCCCCCTATATATTTATTCAAATAGTTTGTTTGAATCAATTTAGATTACTCATGGATATTTTTTCCTGTACTTTGGATTATAATTCAACATGACATTTGTTTTCATGCTCAGATTGTTCTAGCCTTGATCATTGGGATCCCTTTCAGTTGAATCTTGTGTCCCTTTGACACACACCTATCATTGTCACTTTTTTTTTTTTTTGAGCATTATATAATTTTCTGGCACTGCAAGATGTTCCAGGCTGATCCTGTATTCTTCCTGCCCCAATCTTAGAATAAATCATTTCTTCAAGGATCCTTGGTTTCTTTTATTGGATAGTTGTGTTAGAAACTAACATCTGGGTGTGCCTGGGTGGCTCAGTGGGTTAAGCCTCTGCCTTCAGCTCAGGTCATGATCTCAGGGTCCTGGGATTGAGCCCCACATCAGGCTCTCTGTTCAGTGGGAAACCTGCTTCCATCCCCATCTCTTTCTGCCTGCCTCTCTGCCTATTTATTTGATCTCTGTCAAATAAATAAATAAATAAATATCTTAACAACAACAACAACAAAAAAGATGAAGAAACTAACATGTGAACACCTGGTATCTTCATTGCTCCTGAGATGTTGCCAACTCTAGATCCTGCCAGCTGACAGAGAAAGGGGATAGATGTGTGCACACTAACATGAGTATACACACATATTTATACATATTTCTATCATACTGATGTCTTCAAGTCAAATCTACCACCACATACATCATTCTGACTTTCTTCTCTTGCTTATTTGTAACCTCCCATTACAATAGTAGAGAAACATCCTTGCATTTACCTAAATTTGTCAATTTACTTACTTGTTCAATTCCAGTGTGTGTGTGTGTGTGTGTGTGTATGTGTGTGTGTGTAGATATATCTGTCTCAGTAATTCCATGGGGAACACCTCTACCAACTATAGTCCTACATTTGTATATAGTTCTTTTGCCTTTAGATTTATAGTTTCCACTCATATCCCAAGTCACATAGGTCAGCACATTTTCCTCCTACCCCGCTCAGTGAGGTTGTTTAGTATATTTGTAATACAGGTGGATAATTTTGTCACATTCTGCATTCTATTCTAGATCTCCTTACCACCCTCATGCTGTTTTTTTTTCATTTTGCATACATTAATGTTTATTCTTTTTGCTATAAATCTCTATTGATTTTGACAAATGCATGTTGCAATATGACCACAATATCATACAGAATGATTTCAACACTCCAAAAATTCCCCTATGTCCAACCCTCCTCCTCTTTCCCCAAACTTCTGGCAAGAACTATGGCTCTGCCTTTACAACCATTGCTGTAGTTTTGCTTCTTCCAGAACATCATATAATTGGAATCACACAGTGTGTAGCCTTTTCTCTTACTTTTTTCACTTAGCATATGCAGTTACGATTCACCCATGTCTTTTTGTGGCTTGATAACTTATTTCTCTTTATCTCTTAAAACCTTCCATTTATGCTGAGTGAAATCAGTCAAGCAGAGTCAATTATCATATGGTCTCACTTAACTTGTGAAGCATAAGGAATAACACGGAGGACATTGGGAGATGGAGAGGAGGAGGGAGTTGGGGGAAATAGGAGGGGGAGACAAACCATGAAAGACTGTGGACTCTGGGAAACAAACTGAGGGTTTTGGGGGGGGTGTTGGGTGAGCCTGTTGTTGGTATTATGGAGGGCATGTATTGTATGGAGCACTGGGTGTGGTGCATAAACAATGAATTCTGGAACACTGAAAAGAAATAAAATAAAATGAAAAAAAAATTTCCATTTTATGGATGTAGCCCAGTTTGTTTATCCATTCACCAACTGAAGGACATCTTGATTGATACAGTATTTAGCTATTATGAATAAAGATCCCATTACATCCATGTCCAGGACCTCGTGTAAGCATAAATTTTCAAATGCCTGAACTTCTGCTAGTCAAATCTGCCTGGTTCCTCATCTTCAACTCCCTCGCCTTCAGTTTTCTGCAGAGCATTTTGGGTGAAAGCAGTCATGGTTCTTCAACCTCTTCACAGACCAAGATCTACAGCCACCAATGGTTTCATCATTCACATGCCTCTGGCCACCCCAATGTCCTGCTAGCCTCCTCCATTCCTCCAGAACATCTTTAAGAATCCTGTTCTGTGTATTATATACCATGGTGAATCTCAAGCCAAATCTAGAGCCAGGATAGCTTTCCAAATCATTGTGCTGGGAAGGGTGACATTGAACTAGACTTATGTTTAATTATTCTTCATTACCAGGTTGAAGTCAACCACCTCAGCCCCAGTCTCTCTCTCTCTCTTTTTAAGAACTTATTTATTTGACAGAGAGAGAGAGATCACAAGTAGGCTGAGAGGCAGGCAGAGAAAAAGGGGGAAGCACGCTCCCCGCTGAGCAGAGAGCCCAAGGTGGGGCTTGATCCCAGGACTCTGAGATCATGACCCAAGCTGAAGGCAGAGGCTTAACCTGCTGAGCCTCCCAGGCACCCCTCAGCCCATTTCCTGAACCCTAATAAAACTCTTTGTTTTACTATCCTTTCCTCTCTCCAGGAAATTTTTGACATATTTATTCTCTTACTTTTGACCTTTTTATTCAATGATTATTTTTGTGCACATCTTAGAACCCCTGATTCTATAGTGGACAACCCTTTTATATTACTACACTGTCAAGGCAGGAAACATCGTGTATATTCTTACCACCCAGAGCCAGATTCTCTCACTACAGACAGTACTAGTTTTCCTGCTTGTTCTTGTTTTCTCTGTTACTCTCATATATTATTTTGTTTGTTTTTTTCTATCTCCAATTGAATACAAACGTGGTGTCTAAATTAACAAGCCTGGGACACCTGGGTGTCTCAGTTGGTTAAGTGTCTGCCTACAACTCGGTCATGATCTCAAGGTCATGGGATGGAGCTCCAGGTAGGACACCCTGCTCAGCAGAGAGCCTGTTTTTCTCTCTCCCCCTGCCACCCCCCCTTGCTTATGCTCTCATTCTCTCTCTCAAATAAATAAAATATTAAAAAATAAATTAACAAGCCTGATTCCAAATTCAGGAAGCACATTTTATTAGCTAGGTAATCTTGGGCAAGAGATATAACTTATCCAAGCTTCATTTTTTCTTATAAAAAGTGAAGATATTATCCATTTTATAAGATTTTATGATAGTCAAATATTGCAAATCTCTAATAAGTTCCTTGGGAAGTTATTTAATATATATATAATCAGTTCCTTTTTATTTGCCCTTATACCATAGAATTTCATCTTCCAAAGTTCTTATCAAATCCTTCTCTTGTCCTCTCAAGGCTATAATATCTAAGTAGAGTGAGCAGTAGTGAGTTAAAAATAACAATTTTCTAGAACTTTTGGGTAATTTGTCATACTTAAAGGGAGATTACTTTGTATATAAAGGCTTATTGTCATTAAAAGTCCTACCATGTAGAAGGGTGACAACACATTAATGTTAAATAGATTCAATACTCAACCTACATACATATAACACATACTGCAGGCCCACGCAGAGTTAAGTACTTAAACAGTTATTATATATTTTATTGTAGAAGATGTCAATAACACTTCCTTGACATTTAATGAACATGTACTATATGCCAGGCACCAGATTCTTTAGCACATTGTCTTATTTAACACAATTGTCATAACTGTGTATAAGCAAATCTTTAACTTTCTCAGCATCACAAAGTCAGTAAATAACAGCTTAGCACAGAGCCATGGACGTAGTATTATTAAATATTTGCTAAATCAATTACTGAAAATGCTGGGATTTTATCTAAAGACGGGTTCCCTCTATTTCCATATTCTTATACTGTATCACTATACGAGCTCCCCAAGAGTACTCTGAGATCAGAAAAAAGGCACTATTTTTTTTATTAATTAATTAATTTATTTGACAGACATCACAAGTAGGCAGAGAAAGAGGCAGAGAGAGAAAGGAGGAAGCAGGCTCCCTGCTGAGCAGAAAGCCTGATGCAGGGCTCCATCCCAGGACTCTGGGATTGTGACCTGAGCTGAAGGCAGAGACTTTAACCCATTGAGCCACCCAGGCACCCCTAAAGGCACTATTTAAAAGTTTGAACACACTTCCGGGCATAGGGCTTATCAAAATCTGACCTCCTGCTGTAGTTGTAGATGTAGGTGGGGTGTTAGCAAAGAAGGTAAGGATAAGGGCTCAGAAAAAGCATTGCCAGTTCTTACTGTTGGTCTCCCTCTATGCTAGAGGACTTCAGTATGCCCCTGAAGATAACAAAGGTATGTAGAATCTCTGTGACCTGTGTATGACATTTTTAAAACATTGAAATATGCCATGAGGATATAGATTTCCCCCTCTGACAACTAGGATGTGAACACTTTTGATGTTGAAGAAAGTGATTCACAACTAAATACTAGTTGGTGAACAGTGGGCTATGTTACTCACATATGTCACCTCAATAATTAATCCCATGAATACTCATGATTGTTTCATGTTTCGCACCCCCATTTAAAGAGAAAAAAAAAATCAGGTTAAATGATGAAGCCAGAAATTGAATGTGGTTCTCCTTCACTTGGAAGTTCTACAGAATTTAAAAACCTGTCCACACCCACTGACAATATGTTCAGTCTTCCCCTTTTTGTGAACCAGTCATTATCTGCATAGAAAGAGCTATTAAGAACTTTGGCTATACCACCAAGTGAAGTTTTGTCTACTTGGAATCCAAGAAATTCCCTTTGGTCCTGATATGTGGTATTCTCTGGACACGAGGCCTTCAACTTCAGTTCTCTGCCAAGGAGATATTTTTCCCTGTATCTATGATTCAGATATTGCTTTTCCTTGAAACTCTCAGGAAGGGTATGCAAATTATGCCTTTCATTGTGTTTTATAGAAAACATCCATACAGCATGAGGCACCTTCCATACTCCATGGGTGAATGTGTCAGAAAGATGGAGGACATGTCTGGGCAGTACTTGCTGCCTTCCAAGTAAGATAACAAGACATCCTCCAAGAAAAACTAGTCCCTTTACACTTATTATTAGAGCCAGCCATGGAAAGAACCTCATGAGCAAGAGGGTCCTTAGAAATTTCAAGCAGAGCTTAGAATAAAGTTTTAAGCCTTAGCATAAAAATCACTGTGCAGGGGCGCTTGGGTGGCTCAGAGAGTTAAGCTTCTGCCTTCGGCTCAGGTCATGATCTCAGGGTCCTGGGATCGAGCCCTGCATCGGGCTCTCTGCTCATTGGGAAGCCTGTTTCCTCCTCTCTCTCTGCCTGCCACTCTGCCTACTAGTTATCTCTCTGTGTCAAATAAATAAATACATCTTTTTTAAAAAAGTCACTGTGCAAGTGCTATTCTAAGTAATTTCTGCATTTTTCTTTACTATTTGTGCAAATTCCAAAACATTCCAAGTTGCTGGGACATCAGATAGCCCCAGATATGCGCTCAGGGTTTTAATCAATTCGCTTTGGATAAAAGCATAGACCAAATACGTCTGAGAGTAGTTATTTGTTCCTATTGTTTGCTTTTTAAAAGATCTGGAAATTACATTTTAGAAAATTTCCTGATTTCTGAGCAGGATTTATTACCCAAAATTCATAAAGGAAAAGAGGGATAAATTTAACCATAGGAAAGTTAGAGCTAACATGGAACTGCTATAAATTATACACTACACTTATTTATCCTCATGAAGGCCTATAAGCTGGTTATCTTATACTGATTTTAAGGATGAGAAAACTGAGGCACAGATTGGTTAAATACTTTTTCCAAGATCACAGTGCTAATATAATAGCAGAATTGTAATTCAAGCCTAGAGGGTCTGACAGGAATGGGAAATTATTATCACAGCAAAGATAGATTGAGAAGCAATTGTATTAATTTAAAACAACTTATATAAATCAATAAGAAAAAATATGAATGAACAAAGATAAAAAATAGGCAAAGGATATAAACAGATAGTATACCATGTACAGGACAATGGCCAATAAGCATATAAAAAGATGTTTGGCATCAGCAGCAACTAAAGGAAAGCAAATGGGAACGATGATAAAATAAGGATATTGCTACTGGAAAAATGAAATTAAAAAAGCTTAATGATTCCCAGTACCAGCAAGTGTATGGGGACACAAGGCTGCTCATAAACAATGATGAGAGAATCTATTGGTGCAAAATTTCTGGAGGCAATTTGGCAGTATTTATAAAAATAAAAATGCACATATATTTTGACCTAGCAGCTGGGAATGCATTTTTTCAATTCACCTTATACAATGTTATTAATGTAATACATAAGAGCTACTTATAACAGCACTATGTGTAACAACAAAAACCTGGAGAACATTAAAATATGAATCAATAGGCACCTGAAATTTATGTTATATAAAGACAATAAAATACTATTAAGCTTTTCCAATTTAGCCATTATACAATATCTCTGAAGTAAATAATGAAGTTAAAAAACAGAACAGAAGGGGTGCCTGGGTGGCTCAGTTGCTAAGTGTCTGCCTTTGGCTCAGGTCATGATCCCAGGGTCTTGGGATTGAGCCCCACATTGGGGTCCTCACTCATTGGGAAGTCTGCTTCTCCCTCTGCCACTCCCCTCGTTGTCTCACTCTCTGTCAAATAAATAAAATATTAAAAAACAAAACAGAACAGAAAACAATGTCTCTAGTATCATCCTTTTCAATAACTGTGGCCCCTGTTAATGAATCTAATTAGTGATCTTATTTCATTTTTCTCAATACAAATCTGCATTTTATTATTTTTATTGAAATATAGCTGTCATACAATAGCATATGAGTTTCAGGTGAGCAACATGGTGATTGACATTTAAGTACATTGTGAAATGCTTGCTGTAGTAAGTGCAGTCACCATACAGAGTTATTATTATTATATTATATTATTGACTATCTTGCCTATGCTGTACTTTACATCCCTGTGACTTATTTATTTTATAACTGAAGTTTGTACTTCTTCATCCCCTTTACCTCTTTCACCCATCCCCTCACTGCCCTCCCCTCTGACAACCACCAATTTGTTCTCTGTATTTATGACTCTGGTCCTGTTTTGTTTGTTCATTAGTTTTGTTTAGATTCCACATATAAATAATTCATGTGGCATTTCTCCTTCTCTGTCCTACTTATTTTACTCAGCATAATGCCATCCATGTTGTTACAGATGAGAATATTTCACTACTTTTTATGGCTGAGTAATATTCCTGTGTGGGGTGTGTGTGTGTGTATGTGTGTGTACTGTATCTTCTTTATCTATTCATCTATCAATGGACACACAGATTGCTGCCATATCTTGGTTATTGTAAACAATGCTGTAGTAAACCTAGGTATGCTTGCCTGTTTGAATTAGTGTTTTTATTTTCTTCAGATAAATACCAGCAATGGAATTGCTATATTGTAAGGTATTTTTATTTTTAACTTTTTGAGGGATCTCCATACCGTTTGCAGTGGTTGCACCAATTTACATTCCCAACTTTCCATGAGGGTTCACTTTTTTCCACATCCTCACCCTCATTTGTTATATCTTGTCTTCTTGACACTAGCCATTGTGACAGGTGTGAGGTGATAGCTTATTGTGGTTTGGTTTGCGTTCCCCCGATGATGAGTGATGTCAAGCATCTTTTCATATGTCTGTTGGCCATCTGTATATCTTCTTTGGAAAAATGTCTACTCAGGACCTCTGCCAATTTTTTAATCGAATTATTTTTTTGTCATTGAGTTATAAGAGTTCCTAATATAATTTGGGTTAATATTCAAATTCTCGAATTCAAAATCAAATACAAAATTTGGAAAACTCTTCTTCTATTTAGAAGGTTGCCATTTCATTTTATTGATTGTTTTCGTTGCTGTCCAAATGCTCCTTAGTTTGATATACTCCTACTTCATTTCTGCTTTTGTGCCCTTGTTTGAAGAGACAAATCCATGAGTATGTAGCCAAGACTGATTTCTAAGTGCTTACTGCCTATGTTTACTACTAGGAATTTTATGGTTTCAGGTCTTATATTTAAGCCTTTAATCCATTTTCAGTTTATTTTTATTCATTGTGTGAAATAGTGGTTCAGTTTCCTTTTTTTATTCACATAACTGTGCAGTTTTCCTAGCACTATTTATTGAAGAGACTGTCTTTTCTCCCTTATATATTCTTGTTTCCTTTGTTATAGATTAATTGGACCTATAAGCCTGGGTTTAATTCTGGGCTCTCTACTCTGTTTCATTGATCTATGTGTCTGTTTTCATGTCAGTACCATATTGTTTTGATTACTATGGCTTTGCTTTACAGTTTGCAATTAGAGAGCATATCCCCTGCTCTGTTCTCTCTCAAAATAGCTCTTTTTGGGTCTTTTGCAGTTCCACACAATTTTAGGGTGTTTTCTAATTCTGTGAAAAATGCCATTGCTATTTTGATAATTATTGAAATTAATCTGTAGATTGTGGTATTATGGACAGCATAACAATTTTAATTCTTTCAATCCTTGAGCATAGTATATCTTTCCATTTATCTGTGTTATCTTCAGTTTCATTAATCAATGTCTTATAATTTTCAGAGTATAGGTCTTTATCTCCTTGGTTAAATTTATTTCTAGGTATTTTATCCTTTTTGATGAAATGATAATTGCTTTTTTCCTTAATTTTCTCTCTGATAGTTATTAGTGTAAAGAAACATAATGCATTCTGTATATTAATTTTGTATCCTACAACTTCACTGAATTCATTTATTCAATTTTTTTTAACCTCTTGGTGTAGTCTTTAGGGTTTTCTATATATAATAATATGTAATCTGTGACAATTTTACTTCTTTTTTACCATTTTGTGTACCTTTTCTTTCTTTTTCTTGTCTGATTGCTGTGGCTAGGACTTAGAGTACAATGTGGAATAAAAGTGGTAAGAGTAGGCACATTTGTCTCATTCCTGATCTTAGAGGAAAAGCTTTCATATTTTTCACTACCAAGTCTAATGTGAACTTTGGATTTGTCATATATGGGCTTTATTATGTGAAATATGTTCCCTTTATACTCACTTTGTTGAAAGTTTTTATTGAAAAGGTAAACTTCTGCTATACAATTTTTATCTGATGTAAATATTATTAGCCCAACTCTGTTTTACTTTCCATTTGCATGGAATATCTTTTTCCAGCCCTTTACTTTCCAGTCTGTATGTGTCTTTAGGTCTGAAGTGATTTTCTTATAGACAGGACATAGGAGAGTCCAGTTTTTATACTAATTCTGCCACCTTATGTCTTTTGGCTGGGACACTTAGTTCATTTACATTTAAAGTATTTATTGATATGTACTGTTGCCATTTTGTTCTTAGTATTGGGGTTCATTTTGTAGTATTTCTCTTGCTTTCTTTACTGATGTTGTATTTGGTCTCTTTTTATTTTGAGGTATCTATAATAGGTTTTTCTGTGTATATCATGAGGTTCATATGTAACAGTCTATGCATATAGCAATCTATGTTTAAAGTTGAAGGTCACTCCAATGTGCTTTTAAGCATATTTTTATTCCCTCTTCCGTTTTATGTTTTTGACTTCGGATCTTACATATTTTTATTCTGTGTATCCCTTAACTACTTTTTATAGATATTGTAGATATAGTAGTTATAGTTGATTTTGCTAATTTAGTCCTTTAGTCCTTTAACCTTCATACTAGCTCTAGACCTGTTAGATCCACTGCCTTCACCTCTTGTTTGCTTTACCAGTTAGGTATTTTGTTTCATGATTTTCTGACTCTAGTTACAGCCTTTTCTTTAAAGGGACTTAAAGAAGTCCCTTTAATATTTTTAAATTAAATGAATATTAATTTGAACTCTGTATCAGGTAGATTGCTTATCTTGGTTTTGTTTAGTTCTTTCTCTGATGTTTTGCTCTTTCTCTGATGTCTGTATGTATTAAATAGATCAGCTTCACTATCTAGTCTTGAAGGAGTTTGCTTATGAAGAAAGTGTCCTAGGGGGCCCAGGAGTGGAATCCCCCCTTTTAACTAAGTGTTGCAGGATTGCCTCCTCTGTAGGGTGTATGTTTCCTCTTCTTGCGGCTGGGCTGTGATTACTACTGGTGTGCTATGGGTAGGGCCACACATCTTCAGGGCAGGAGCCACTTTGCAGAGCACTGATCCAGGGCAAGATTGCCCATTGGTTGTGGCAGGGCAAAAAATGCTTGGTTGTGGGGGGAGCACCCCTGCTGGGCCCAGTAGTTTGAGAAAGGAGGCTCCCAGGAGAATGCCAAGGTGGAGCAAAGCAGTTGGAGAATGCCAACTGGAGAATGCCAGAAATGGCACTTATCAGCCCTGAACTAGCTTGGTAGAAGAGTAAGAAAAAGAGCATCCATCAGCACTTCCATTCCCAGACAGAGTTCCTACAAGTCATAGCTCTACCACCATAACATATACCCTAAAGTTAGTGAGTATATCTCCTTCAAAAATACCCCCAGGTGCATTACAAACTGCTGTCTAGTGTTGGGTCTCAGAGCAAGGGAGTTTGTGAGTAGAGTCTTTTATTTTTTTCCTTCTTTTTTTTTTTTTTTTTTTTAAGTAACCCTCTGGCTCCCCCAGACTAAGCTCTACTGATTTTCAAAGGCAGACATTATGGGTTATTGTCTTTCTGGTACAAGTACCCAGGGCAGGGTTGTCTGATATGGGACTTGAACCCCTTGCTCCTCAGGGAAAACCTCTTCATTTGTAATATTCCTCCTATTTATGGGTTGTAGGGCTGGGGGTGTAGGTCCTGACTGCACTGCCTCTTTGACCCATCTACCTATCTCAATGTCTGTCTCCCTCTCCCACCTCACCCCCACCCCCATATATCTTTAGCTATAGAAGAGCTGTTCTGCTAATCCATAGATCATTCTCAGAGAGAGTTCTATCTGTAGCTATAGTTTGGGTGTGTCCATGGGATAAAGAGAACTCAGGATTTTTCTATTCTGCCATCTTGATTAGCTTCTAATAAGTGATTATAAAACAAAAAGGAACCCCCTGGACTTAAGAACACTTAAGAAGTGTGCTGATTTCATGTCTATGTTTGCTCAACCTGCAGAGGGAGTAGCTCTCTTAGCTGTGACAGGAGTCATCTGTTGTCCGAATTGACCATTCATTCACAAGTAGGTATGATATAAGTTCCCTTCTCAAGTGTCTTTGATATAAACTAAGTAAGGTGATTGTTCTGTAGCCAAGAGACTCCTGGTGTTATAGCCAAGTTACAGGATCAAGAGCCTTGTACACACAACCTGGCTTTGGTCAATTTAGATTTCAGGTTCAGTTTCTGACCACTGCATTAGCTATCTGGTCCCCTTTATCTAAGGGAAGTCTTCTCACTTTCTTAGTTTCTTCAGCCATAGTCCTTAGAGACCCCAACTTCTTCCTTGTCTCTCCTATTTACGAAACTGATGTCCATTCGCCTTCTTTCTGAGTCTGCCAGAAAACTGGTATTCAAGCTTTATTGAGGATAGTCATTTAAAGTGAATGGGGCATTACCAACATCTGTCTAGGCTACGTACCTGGATGTGTGAGTTAAGGTAGGATAATCTAGAAACAAATTAAACTAAATATCCTTTAATACAGTAAAAATTTATTTTTTAGGTATCTTGTCCATCATTACTCAGTGTGGAGGTGGGCATGGTGGTGGGAGGTTGTGCTCCATCAATACAGTCACTCAACTTCCCTGGTTGATAAGGTTTCGCCATATTTTGGCTGCACTGGCTAGTTGTCATGACAACCTCAAAGGCCATGGTGGGGGAAAAAAGTGCTAGAGGACCATCACTTGCAAATGCTTCAGCCTGAACTAACAAAAGTTACTTCCATACCAATTTACCACTCAGGTGGGAAGCTACAAAGGCCTGAGAAACATAATCCTTCTATGTACCTGGAAAGAGAAGAACACCGAATGAGCATGAGCTCAAGAAGTCCCTATCACAAAAATTCTCACCTTTTTCTTTGTGTTAGAAATAGAGATGTGTTTTGGAGCCTCAGGATGGGAGGGACTTTCTCTATGTTAGAGTTCAAGGGAGAAGTTCAGAGAGTAGAGGCCCTTCCACACCTCACCAGCCTTGAGGAAAATGCCTGGACACCAGTTAAAAGAATTGCTTTGTGTGGGTAACTGCATGGTCCCTAGTACTAAATTATCAGGGTTTGATAAATGAGCTTGCAAGCAGCATGGCTTGGGGAAAATTGCGAATACCTATGTACCTCAGTTTACTTTTCTATACCATGATGGTCATGAGGATAAACTCCTAGGATTGTGAGGATTAAATTAATATATGCAACTTGTATTAAATCCTCTGTTGCACATAATATAATTTATATAATAATTAATTATTATTATAATTGTTATTAAGTTAATTAATTAATCTGTTGAAAGTCACTCTACTGGCCACCTGGGGAATAGAACTAAGCAGAAACACTGTGAGAAGAGAGAACATCTCTTTCTGCAAGGAGGTAGCTGTCCTACATCTGCAGAAATCTTTCCTGAATCGGGGTGCTTGAAGGCCGACATGTCCCCAGGGCTCAGGATTAGGGGTTATTCAGGTTGCCTCAGTCAAAGCTGCAATGCTGAGTTTTTTTGAGCACAGATAGGGTAACCAAGACCCACCAGGAATGGATGGCCTATATTTCACTACTGACACCTTGTGGCAGGAAGAGCAACTGCAATGGGAAAGCTCAGCCATAGGGTTGAAAGCAGGCTCCTTGCTCTTCCTTTTTTCCTGGCACACTGACCAAGACTGAGTCCTTTCATCAACATCCCAAAGGCCATTCTGTATCAGAGGAAAGGTTTCAAAGGGAAGAAAAGCATTCTTCCAGAGGCTGGTTCTGATTCTCAAAGACATTTAATTTTAAAAGATAAACTTTTGTGACCTTGTATCTCTTGGCTATAAAATGGGATACACAGATTAATTCTATCTTCAACTAAATTACATTAATTGGATAGAGGCAACATTGTTATATCTATTTTTATATTTTATTTTATATTTTCTTATATCACTCTTTTTGACTGACCAAAACTGGCTAACACTATTAGGTAAGCATAGCTAAAAAGGAAACTAATTCAGCAAAGCTTGGAGGGAATATTTGTGGAGACTAATTGGTATATTGGGTGATTTTGTGCTCACACAACAAAGTTATGTTTAACTCTCACTCTTGGGTGGTCATTGTTACTTCAGGAAGGCTATGTTCAGCTGCAATCTCATTTTACCATTATATTGGTTTCTAAAATTTTTCTAAACACGGACAACTCTGTAAACAAAATTCTCTGCCTGTTGTTGAACCTATGCCATCAAGAGTATCTCACAGACCAATTAATGAATATTTGTATCTATGAGTTTCCTCTCTCATAATAGGAGCTCAATTTGCAAATATTATTTTTATTTTTTAATAACTTGTTTCACCTGATCTGCTTTTATTCACTATTTCTCAGATTCCATAGACATAAATACAAAAGTTTAAATAAATTATAATTCCCATTGCTTCTTCAAAAGCATGAAGCACCATCTGCAGTTTTACTGTATCATTCTAATCCCCAATTTCTGTTAATCTGGGATTTAAAAAAAATCAATCAACAGGAATTAAAGGGATGACTTCTGGAGCTCAGGATAACTTCAAGCATTGTAGAGCTGGAAAATTGATAAGACATTAAGATTTATAGCCAATTGTTGAGATAGAATGCTACTAGTTCCAATGACAACTTTAATAGAGCAAAATGAAAAGACAACAGAAGTAACCATTCAGCCAAATCACTGTTATTCTCATCTCTTTGTTTAGATGTGGTCAGAACATTGACCCGAATAACCCATTAACTAAGATGCATTTTTGTTGACTGTAACAAATTTTTGTTGACATTTTATGTCCCCAAATTTTCCTTGGAATTCAACTGATACATATCAGCAGTGGAACAAATGTACATATGTAGAATGTATTTTACAATATTTAGCATGAACAGTTCCTGGTCATAAATGTGAAGTTTGAAAATAATGTGTGGAAGCAGTGGAAGCACCTACGAATGTTCAAGGCTTTTTTATTGTTGTTGCCTTACAAAGAATTCAAGCCATTTTAAAAAAATCTACAAACTATTCAATCATAAGCTTAGCACAGTCATACACATGTGAAAGTCAAAAGAAATATCAAGAATTCTCACAATTACCTCCTTTCTGCTCCATTTTTTTAATTTGTTGGACTTTTTTTTTTAATGGATGATTTTGATGTGAAAATGGAAAATAATTTAAATGATAATGTGTTCTGCAAGAGGGACTCTACCTCAACTGCCTCTGTGACAAGTTCCTCATCTACATAGTTAGACTCTCCACACCATTCATGACCTCTCATTCCACTGGGCTGTTTCCGAAATAGACATTATTGGCAGTCTGATATAAGGGGGGTTTTGGTGATACCTTGATCAGGTTGCAAAATTCTTAGCTTCCCCAGCTTCAGCACTCATATTGAATCTATAATTTTATACTTGGAAAGAATGTCATACATCTAGCACAAGCCTTTCATCTCAAGTTTAAAGAAACTGGCACAGATTTTCCATGGCTTATTCAAGGTCAGTCAGAAACTCAAGGGCAGACATGGTGCTAAAATTCAGCTGTGGACCACCCCCCCTCGCATTTTAAGATGTAATATCATGGCCTCTTGTGTCCCCAAATTTGTGACCATGTTCCTATTTTAAAAACATAACTTTAGTTATTTGGCAAACTAAAGTTCTATCCTCTTATATGGAAGTGGATGGAAATTGAAATGTCAGGTGTGCTTTGATTTGGGAGATGTGGTTTTGTGATTATTTCTCCAGGTAGATAGAGTTTTGGGAGTTGTTGGCATAAGTACAGTCTTGAAAAGGTGTGGTGGGAGAAGAAAACGGAATTCCATTTGCAAATTTCATACGCAAAAGGTGATAATAGAGAAGAGAGTTTCAAAAAGTAAGAAATATGCAATAAAAGCCTGCATTACCATAATACCCCCCATGCCAAATGCAAGCTCCCACTCCACCTCTGGTTCAATCTGAGTTTTGTTGACTCTAACATTTTAACTGTGCGAGCATATCCCCAGCACTATAAGAGAAGTGATTAAGGAAACATATTTCTTTTTACAGAAATTTCCTTAGCATCAGCTTTGAGGAATTCATCTTAAACTGTCAAATTTCTTTCTACTTGGTACAAAAATATGATTCATATCCCATTATATAAAATGTATTGTATTATAAATGGATCGCTCTTTTCTATATGGCTTTTTGAGCTATGAGAGGATCTAGAGAAGTCTTTTCTAATGAGTCTGAAATGTGTTTTCTGTAAAGGAAGGGGAAGAAAAACATTTTAATCTTATGGGAGGAAAACATAAACATATTTTTATTATGCATTATGATGTGGCTATCTTAAAGAATAGAAATGGGTTCACAGATTCCTATCTATCCATAATCTTCCAAGGGAAGATGCAAGATGAAAGAAGAAGAGAAAAATGGCTTCATGCTGACTGTGCCACCAGGCAATGAAGTGGCATTATTTTCTGCATCCAGTGTCTGGGTCCTTTATCTGGGGTTCCAATCTGGCCTCTCTTCCTTCTTGCGTGAAATATTTTGCAGATGCAGGTGGCCGAAAGGATGAATGTGGAATGCCTAGAGGACAAATGTGATTGTGAAGCAAACAATATTCTGTCCTTTGGCAAAACATCAGAAATAACCATTTTCAGTGATTTAAAACAGGGTGCCAGAGGGAGGATAACAGTGATTATTGTATAAAGAATAACACTGAGGCAAACAAAGACATATATCCAATTCCCCTGCCATACTTCATGGTAATGATACATATGCACCCACATTCACCTGCTATAATGTCGTTATACTTGGCACATTCCTCGCACCTGTCATTGCAGTGTTGCTTTCCTTCTTCACTTCTCTTCAACATTTAGGCACATTCCCCAATTCCGATATATCTTCTCACACAGAAAATTATTTTTAGGTTTAACCAATCACCCCAGTCCTTTAATCAGAGGCCTGGAATAATTGTCTTTCTTATATAATTAAATCTACCAATAAATTTTTGATACCATAAATACTAACATTTAACACAATTTGTCTGTAAAGTCATTTTATTGAACAAAAATACAAATTATAATGTGTTTCATAATAGTACCAAGTCAGGGAATACATTTTATTAATATAATTTTGAGCCATGGTTAAGAAACATAGCAAATGTGTAGTATAAATCCTATGCATATATTATACAAATATATACTCATAATAAATATTTTAGTACTGCCAATTTTACTTTATTATTTATTTATGTATTTTATTTGTTTTTATTTTTGTGGATATAAAATTAATATCTAAATTATACCTTTCTATATTCAAGCTAAATCTCATTTTATTAGTGGGATCAAATGCTCGGAAAATTCTAATTCTTAAGAGCTTTTAGGGAAGAGATACTAAAATTTTCTGCAATAGTTTATTTTAAAAAGTAAGAGCGTATCAATTAATTATTTCCAACTTTCATTACCTAGTAAATGTTTTCTGTACAAACTGAGTATTCAAAAATACTTGTTGATGTTAACTGAATTTCTAAACTAAATTCAGTCAATCAAGTTTTAATAAACCCCTAACCTCTATTTGTTTATTCATTGTTTATTCAGCATTTACATGGTATAAGGAACTGGGTTCAGCTATAGGTGTATGATAAGACACAGGCTCTGTGTTCAATTCTCTGAGACAGGTAGAGATGAGAACAACAGATCAGCAAAATGCAGTACTGTTTGTCAAGTTCTCTGATAGGTAGGTGCAAATGTGGTCATTCCTGCCATCTGGAGGGCTCAAGGGGGGCATTTTGGAGGTACTGGAGGAAACGATGTTAGGCGTTATAAAGTCTCACAATTCCTGGTTTTCATAATTAACACAGAACAAAGATAAAGATGCTGCAATAACAAGAAGACTAAGTACAGTGATATTCATCAAGGGAAAGTGAAATGATAATGTGGGAACTCAGAAACTGAATCTAATTCTGGAGATTGGGGTAGATTTTATATAACAACTGGCATTTCAGCTGAAGGATAAGTAGAGAAGAAGTGTTTTATACCTACAAAATAATTAGCAAAGGCACAAAGGAGCCCCCGCTGAATAGCCGGTTGATAAAGTCTACTGCCCCATGAGCCTGGAAGACCATGTTGCTTATAGAACGGAACAGGATGGAGAGGCGGCCCCAGGGCTTTGAGGTCCAGACGAGTCTTCTTGTTCTCACTTATTTCAGGTTGGCCTAACCTTCTGAGTGTGTGCAAGAGGGATGATGGCAACAGATTGGGATTTCAGATTCCTTTACTGAGTGGCTTCGAATAATGAGAAAGGTCTTCCCCTTCCGTTGCATAGTTTCTTAGTGGTTTTTCTAAATGAGCTGCTCCCTTCTGGCTCCAGTTCATTGAGTCTCATCCAGCGCTCATCTCACTAAAGCCACACTGCCTCTTCATTTCTCAGATTTGAAAAGAGCACTCCTATCTCAAGGCTATTGTACTTGCTGCCACTTCAGCCTGGTTTGCACTTTTTCCCAACACTCTCTTGGACTGTCTGCTCATGAATCAGGCTTCAGTGCAAACATCATTAATTTCCCCAGAGAGGCCTTCCTAAAGCAATGCTCACCATTGCTCCCCTTCTCCTTCAACATGACTGTGTACTTATTTACCCACAATCCTCCTTTGCCCTTCCTATGCACTGTTCACTATGTGAAATTATCTAAACTTTGGTTTATGTGCCTATTTATTTTCTGTTTGCCAGACTCCCTGTGGATGTGGTCTTCTCAGTCTTGTTCATCAATGCATGACCAAGGCAAGGCATGGAGTGGTCCTTTGATGCATTCACATTGGGTGAATGAATAAATCAATATCTGTCAGCTCCAATGGTCTCAAACTGTCTTTACTTGTTAACGAGAGAATTCAAGCCCTGTTGGTCTCCCCTACCTCACCACACTTCCAGGGTATGAAAATAGATAAATTGGTAAATGTTTCCAAGTTTTGTTTTTTGTTTTCAAAGGCTAGTCAAGTGAAGCAATGAGAGTGAAGAAGGAACAAAGAAATCTGGAACTGGCTGTGATTGATTAATTGTAAACACCACTATAGTGTTCTAAACATACAGTTCAGAAAATTAGAGTTAAATTCAAAAGACAGAAATGCCAAAATAATGCCTTTATCCAAAGGCAAAAGAGTTACTTAAGATTGAACTCTGATGGAACCAGTGAGGTGGTCTCTTTGGCCTCTTAGAAATTCAGGAGCAGGAAGAATGGTTGGGCCCTCTCTCTGGCCCAGGACATTTGCTACAGGAACTCGTCATAGACATCTGTGAAATGAACGGGATGGGCCCACCCACATGGCCCTGCTGGTCAGCAGCTTCCCCCTTTGAAACCTAGGCAGAAGCAGCCTTGCCACAGGCCTGTACACTTGGAGTCTGCAGAGTAGTGGAAGCACTCTTGGGGTCCTTCTTTCTTTTTTTCAGAGGATAGTGCACATTTAAGTAGTTTTATGGTTCCATACTATAGAATCTGAGAAATCTAGTGGTCTTCATTCCATCCCACCTCCCATGCCCCCTGTTAGTTCACACTGGCTCTGTCTCTGCTTATATGATCCCAACTCTATTCCTGGGTTCTGTTGAGATGACTAATTAAGCTCAAGGTCTCTTGATCAAATGATTGTTCAGTCATACACAGTGTTTTCTTCAGAAAAAGATTTCTTATTTTTTCCTGTTTCAATAGGCTCAGAATTTTCAAAATCTCCTGGTTCCTTTGTGCTTAACTATTTTTTTCTCCCTCAATTCATCTCTCTCCTATTGTATTTTTATAAAAGCAATCAGGTAGAAATAGCCACAAGGCGCATGGATGGCTCAGTCAGTTAAGTGTCTGCTTCCCTCAGGTCATGATTCCAAGGTCCTGGGACAGAGCCCAGCATTGGATTGAGACCCACATCAGGGGAGCAGACAGCTGAGCTGGGAGTCTGCTTCTTCCTCTCTTTCTGCTGCTCCCCTCTTTGTGTTCTCTCACTCTCTCTGTCAAATAAATAAATAAAATCTTAAAAAAAAAAATCCTCAACTAAATATCTGATTCCATTGTTCCTCGGTTCTACCTTCCACAAGACACTAAAAATTGTTCAGCCATGGTCTTTACCACAGGATTGCCTTTCTTCCCGTTTTCAATAGCATGCTTCTCATTTACACATGATACCTCACTACATTCTTTCTGTCTGTATTTCTAGCATACACCTCAAAATGCTTTGGGCTTCTACCTAATACTCAATTCTAAAGCTGCTTCCACACAGCCAGTATTTGCAAATCTGCAAACAAGCAAAATCTGTCTTGGTATGCTCTGGAGACGCTAAAAATGTACCACAGACTGGGTGGCTTCCACAACGGAAATTTCATTTCTCACAATTCTGGAGACTGGGAGGTCTAAGAGCAAGGTACCAGCATGGTCAGGTTCTGGGGAGATCTGTTTTCTTGGATTGTAGGACGCCACCTTCTCACGGTTTCCTCACATGGCAGAAAGAGAGCCCAGACTTTCTGGTGTCAGTTTTCCTAAGGTCACTAATTCCATCAGCTCATGGCCTTTCATTTAACCCTAATTGCCTACTAAATGCCCCATCACCAAATACCATCACCTGACAGATTAGGGCTCAATATAACTTATGCAGCAAGAGGACACAGATACCCAGTTCATAATAGTGGTCAAACTCAATGCCATGTTCTACTCTCCACCACCAAACATATTTGCCTTTTTCTGCCCTTTTTATTATACCCTGAAGTGGACTGCAGTGATTTGGGGGCAGAGAGGAATGTTGGCAGCACATAGCCAGACATACACATTCTACCTCTGCCAGTAACTGCTGTGAAGTTGGGTGAGTTGCTTATGTTCATCAGAGTTCTGGTTCCTTTTCTGGAAACTGGGATGGTTCCCAGATCTATCACCCTGTTGTTCAAATAGTTAATAAACAACATATCTAATATGCGCAGAGCAAATGATAAATGTCATGTCTATTTAACATTATTAATAATAGCAAAATGCATGGCTGTACTCCTCCTCCTTTCAGAATAAAAATTATTTGAAATCAGGGACTTTGTCTATAAAGATGATATTCATCCCTACCATCTAACAGTCAGCCTCAGGAAATGCATGTATATGTTCACAGCGAGGGTAAATAAGGAAGATTCTCTCAGAGAGAGGAAGGGGCTTTATCCTTGAGGACATAGGTGTGTATGCGGCAGGTCTACAGGACATGTAGAAGGGCAAACGTGGTCTAGGGAATGAGCAAGACTGGATGAAGACAGGCTGTCTTTTTGTTTTTCTTTTCCTTTTTTTTTTTTTTAAATAGTGAAGTATAATTAACATGCAGGGTTATATTAGTTTCAGGTATACAATATAATGATTCAACAATGTTATACGTTACTTAGTGGCCCTCACAATAAGTGTAGTTACCATCTGTCTCCAACAATGTTATTACAGTCTTTGACTATATTGACTATATTCTCTACACCATACTTTTGATGCCTGAGACTACTTTATTTACTGAGGGCCTGGCCATGCACTGCTCATCTTTGCTCAACTACTTATGGACCATGTGAAGGAAAGCAGGTTGACTTTGGAGTCAGGCAAGCACTTGCTGTAGGCTTTCAAAAGCTTTACAACCCTAGGAAAGTCACCTACATCTTTCTTCGAACGTCAGACACAAATAATCTGTAGCTAACAGTGGTCTTCCTCATCAAGTAGATTAGATGTGAAAAATAAAACACTGTGTTTATAGAACCCCCAAATGCTGTCTAGCGTAGCACTGGCACTGTTGGTGGCCTCTCTGTGGTCCCCAAGAAACCCGTTTCTTTTGAATGAACCCAGAAACATTTTACAAGTTTGCTTACTTACCCAGGAGGAGTAAGATACAGGGCCTCTGCCTCTCTTCTCTTACTGTAATGGCACTGGTTAAAAGAGACATATATTTTTAATACACCCTTCCTTTAGTTCTGACAGTGCAGCAGAAACATGGTACAGTTCCAACTACTATAAGGACATCTTCCCTTCACAGTGATAATCCTTAAGAGATTAATGTTTCAAATAGTAAAAACTTTACATGTAATAGTGGAATGTAATAGTGGGTAACAAGAGACAGAGAATAGAAACATGGAATGGAAGCAAATCCCCATTTGTAATATACAGAATCTAAACAAGAACACATGGGCAGGATAATGAAATCAAAGTAGACTTTGCCACATGATTATTAAGCAAAAGGAAGAATATATGACTTCCAAAGCTTTTTCCTCAATAGCTGAGATGTCCCTTAATAGAACATTCTGGTAGACACCCATCCGCACTATCCACCATTGCACACCATCCACCCATACCTCATCCAACAGGATGACATTTAATACTAAAGTAGAGTGATGAAGCTCACAGGAATTTGTGCAGTTTATTATTGGTGTCAAGATGTATTCATTTAGCCTATGCTTGACTAAATTTTGCTTAGTACAGTTGTGTCTCTAAGAAATGAGTTATCACTATCAAGCATCTTTTTTTTTAAGGTTTTATTTATTTATCTGACACAGAGAGAAAGCACACAGAGGGGGAGCAACAGAGGGAAAGGGAGAAGCAGGCACCACATTGAGCAGGGAGCTCCATGTGGGGCTTAATCCCAGGACCCTGAGATCATGACCTGAGTTGAAGGCAGACGCTCAACTGACTGAGCCACCCCAGTGCCCTTATCAAGTATCTTTTCAAACATAAACTCCTACTGAAAGGGTCAAACTGGCCATAGATCACCTTGACCTATATTGGAGGAAATGTCTGCCCATGGAACATGGTCCACTTTACTTTCCTTAGAAAATCACACTCAATTTTCTTGTATTTTTGAGGAGGATTTTTTCATTTTAACGTTTGAAAGGAAATTGTCTTTGATTTTTTTTATTGTTATTTTTTAAAATTTTCAAAATCCAAAAAAAAAAAATCCAAAAAGCAAACTTACCTATGTCATTGGGGGGTGAAATCCGACTTCTCTATATTTGTGTTTATTTGGTGAATGACTTGGAGGTTCAGCAGGCTCCTGGGAAGGCAGCCTAAGATGTCTACACGGTCACAACCACTGGCATGTGGGTTAAATGAAGCATCTGAATAGTGAAAAGGAAGCTCTCGAAGGCCAAGATAGCAGGGGCTTCTGTCTGAGTGAGGGACAGAGCAGGAGACCAGCAATGAAGAGTGGCAGCTTGAACCATGGCCAGGATGAAATACAGGCAGCATAGAGGCCTGGGGAGAATGCCTCCACCCCACCCCTGTCTGGACACAGTCACCCCCAGACTTTAGGATAGAACCAGTGAGCTGGTGATTGCTGTCTATCAGAACACATGAACAGGGATGCCTGGGTGGCTCAGTCGGTTGAATGTCTGCCTTTGGCTTAGGTCATGATCCAGGGTCCTGGGCTCGAGTGCTGCATCGGGCTCCCTACTCAGTGGGGAGCTGGCTTCTCCCTCTCGCTCTGCCTGCTAGCGCGCTCTCTCTTCCTCTCTCTCTGTCTCTGTCTAATAAATAAATAAAATCTAAAAAAAAAAGAAAAAAGAAACACATGAACGTTTTCTATACATGGCTCAGTGGTAAGTGTTTGGGGCTTTGCAGGCTATAGAGCCTGTCATGATTACTTAACTCTGCTGTTTTAATGCAAAAGCAACCATGGGTAATACATAAACAAATGAGCATAGTGATGTTTCAATGAAACCTCGCTGACACTGAAATTTGACTGTCCTATAATTTTGGTGTTGTGAAAAATTATCCTTCTTTTGATATTTTTGTAACTATTTAAAAATGTAAAAAACATTCTCAGCTCAAGGGCCATCCAAAAGCAGGCTGTGGGCAGGATTTGATCCACCAGCTGTAGCTTGGTGAGGCTTGCTCACATCATTCACAAACTCATGATGGTGAACTGCCTCCCCTCTCCCGGAGACAACTGCAGGGATGATGGAGGCCTATGGACTTGTGGCTCCTCCTTTTAATTGTGTTTGTGGTTCCTGTTCACACCAGATGGTCATGCTCCCTCAGTCGACTATCAGCTCCTGAAGAAAGGGGAGAGGGCTACCTTATCCATATTTGTATACTCTGTGTCTGGCACATTGTACATCCCTTAAATGTCTTTACAACAAATAATGAGGGAGTAAATTTTGTTTGATGTCTCTTCGTTTTAAAGCTTTATTTATTTATTTCAGAGATGGAGAGAGCAGGGGTGGGGCAGAGGGAGAGGGAAAGAGAATCTTAGGCAGACTCCACACCAAGTGCAGATTCCGACACGGGGCTCAATCTCATGACCCTGACCTCACAACCTGAGCTGAAACTGAATCTGATGATTAACTGACAATGCCAACCAGGCAACCCTGTCTTCCCCCTTTAAAGAAATTTCTTTCACCTTAATTTTTAAGAATGCCCTCCCAACAACCCAATACCCATCTGGAAAGATCACTCAGAGCTTAATTCCTTCTGTAATGATCACTTCCACATCAAACAGAAGAAACCAGGGTGCGGTGTCCTGCTATAATTCCAAACATTCTCCCCAGATTCAGAATGTACTCTTCAAACTCTCCTATTTATATGTGCCAATACAGAATCCGTTTATTACCAGTTCTTCAGCTTTGCTAACACAGTTTTTCCTTCCTAAATATGTGTCTTAAACTTCTTTCACATATTCCTGTCAAGTTTTCAGTAATACCCCCTTTCCTACAAGCTCTAGGAACTCTCTGGTTTCTAATTCAACACTTTATCCAAGTATCTGGCACAGGCTTGTCATAAGAAGATGATCAAGAAATATTTGTTAAATAAAGCATTGAAATTTAAATAAGGACTATTACTCATACCTATTTCTATCCCTAGCATATAAGATAGAATCCTTACCAAAATAAGTACTAAGGATTGTTAATATTTGACTTGAGTATGATTTAGTTAATAGTACATTGCAAATCCCTTAAGGACAAAAATGCACCTCATTTTTTTTTCAGAATGATGATATTCCTCCCCCCCAAGCTTTGATTAAAGTAAAAGAACAAAAGAACAATTAATAAAGATGGGGTGCCTGGGTGGCTTAGTCAATTTAAGCATCTGCCTTTGGCTCAGTTCATGACCTCGGAGTCCCTGAATTGAGCCCTGCATTGAGCTCTCTGTTCATGGAGAGCCTGCTTTTCTCTCTGCCCCTCACCCTGCTCATGCTCTGTCTTTTTCAAATAAATGAATAAAATATTTTTAAAAATTAATGGATGAATTAATTAATATAGCCAAAGACCTATGGTCTAAACATTTTAAAAAATTAGGAAATTACTCTTCTACTCTTCAAAAATGGCAAAATAGCTCCAGTTATTTCTTCTTTTCTTCTCCTACATTTATTGATGAACTTTTTATGGCATTACCACTTACAGAAAGAGAAAAGGGAACTGGTTGCCAAAATCTGCCTTTCCTGACTTTTGCTTTCATTTGTTTTTCATGGTTTTTCCCCATTCTGCATAAGGGGATGCTTCAAGTCTCTCACCAGGGATCCTAGAAAAGTAGTATGTCCTAGCTGTAATTCCTGAAAGACCCAGGGAGCTTCACTCACAATATACCTTGAAAGATCTCACATCCCATGAATGCCTCCTAGCCTTGGTGACATGGATCTTGGTCAACTCCCCTAAAATGTTTGGCTTCAATAGGTGTAAAGCACTGTGGAGTTTCACTTCAAAAAGTTTGATATAGATTCTACCTTTAAAGGAATAAAATATACATATATACACACACATACATGTGCATATATATACATAAAATACACACATATATATATACACATATATAGATAGATAGATATAGATATAGATATAGACAGATATGTATAGAGAAAAATACCTTCAGAGAAATAAACCAGAAGCAGCCTCAAAATTTTAAATTTAAATAGTTGGAAATTTCCTATAGCCAGAGCTGGAGTGGAGGTGGGAGAGAAACTATACAAATTAAATATCAAGAATGAAAATGTCATCATTCCTCTTTCCTTATTATGCAGTGACTATATCTCCAGGATTACTTTGCATAGGATTCTTCCTAAAAGGAAAAAAAAAAAAAATCAGTGACATCTCACATCGCCATTATCATCTTCCATTAATATCCTTAAGAAAGATAGACCTCAAACCTGGTTAATGAGAAAGAAAGAAGAGCCAATTAAAACAGGCCTTAAGACATAATACACTAATATTTTAAAATAACAATTTAGTGTACTAAAAGATTTCTAGAACCACTTGTCAACTTTTAAGTTTTTTTGGAGGTTTAATGTCTATTTAATCTGTAAACAGACTGTATGAAATGGCAGGTCTCTGAATTGCAGCCCCACCATACTGAGTAATATGTTACCCAAGTCGCTGGTCTCCAATGACTGTTATAGGGTCAGCTTGTAACTTCGTAATGAAAAAGACAAATCTCACTAGATTTTCATATGTAATTTTCATGTATTCAATTGAGCAATGAAAATATTAATACTTACAGCTTTCTACTATATGGGTATCCCTTAGAAGGCTTTTGTTGGCAAAGGAGATGGGTCTATTAACAGAATTTTAAATCCTAAGTGTATTTATCGCTTAATTAGTAAGAAGTTTAAAGCATGGTGGTCTCATGGCTGATTTAGTAGTTCACTGATGTCTCATGTGGGGTTTGTAGAATTAATTCTGTCATTTCTTCATGGTCATAAGTCACAGATAATGTCATCCTAAGTAGTATAGAAGAGATAGAGCCAAAACAGTTCCTTGATCCAAATTTATGGTGTTTTAATCTGGGAAGGAAAGTAAGTACCCAGTATACATCTCCTTAGGTCCCACTCCAAAGACCCTGGCCACATGCTCATCCATGGACCAGTCACTCATAAAGGAGAATTGAGTAGATACTACTAACTTTGGGCAATCATAACTCATCCCTTAAAGGTGGGAGAGAAAATTAGGATGATGTTAACAACGAAAAAGGTAGGAACCAGCTCTTCTATATGTAATTAAAAGTGTCAGAAATTGAGAAAGTAAGTGTTGATTAAAGGCATAAGATTAAATGAACTTCCTCAAGTACATAAAGTATAGGGAAATTATTAAAAACACATCTAGATTAATATTTATTGCTCTATAATAATGTTCATAAAATTGAGGAAAGCCAATTGTAAAAAAAAAAAAAACAACAACAACAGATATCCTAGATGTGTGTAATTTTATGTGTATGTGTTTGGAGAAAGTTGGAGAAGCATACACTAACTTGTCAACATGGATTACTTCATTAGTTGCTTCAGGGAAGGAAGGACTGAGGGTCTCTAATGAAGTTTTTCTCCATGCACTTTTGCATTGATTTATCATTTACTAGCAGCTTTACATTTGCTTTTCCAAATAAAAATGCAACTTTTTATTAATAAAGGAGTAATAAATGGGCTGATAACAGAACAAATAACATTTAAAAGTAACTAGAAAATGCTCCGTAACTTAAGGATTGATTGCTGAGCATGAATGCAAGGGTAGAAAAAGATGAAGGCAGAAATAAATTGAATGGGCATCTATTCTATGTGGGAAATCACCCTGGGAAATGTGTAAGTATAATCTCATTACTTCTACGATTATTCTAGAAGGTAAGTACAATTATTATTTCATTTTGATAAATAAGAAAGTTATAAATAAATAAATAAATAAATAAATAAGAAAATAAGAAAATAAATGATTTGCCTCAGAGAAATTAAAAATAAATTTCCGTGGTCACAAAGAGGAAAATATGGAATTCAAATTCTGGCAGACATCAAGCCACTCAAACAGGCCATGGTTAGTAACTTAGAGATAAAAGTGAAAGGTAATCATTTTTAGCCTGGCTGGTCAGAGAAGGTATCATGGAAGATTGGTAGAGTTTATGGTGAGTCTTGGTAGAAGGCAAGAAGATAGAGCTTGGTAACACATTTGTATAGGAGATGAGTTTGAAAGAGTCAAGTCAAATGTTCTGAGGAGGGACTTGAGAAAAAGAAATCACAAATATTCCTAAAATATGGCAGAAATAAAACTTGAAGAAAGACACTAGATCTCTAATGTATAATTTACTTTAACTTAGTTTGGATTAGCTGTGTTTATTGAGAAATGATTTAATGAATATGTGCATTGAAAATTAACACAAACTGCCTCCCATTTTTTAAAATTCTCTAATTAAGTACTATTTTCTTTGTATGCAATTTAGAAATTATAAATTCACAAAAAAAAATAGAAAAAATTTGTCAGTGATTTCTCCCTTATACAAGGTTTTGGTGAATATTTTTTCAGGAATTTCTTTCCACCTAATATACTTGGGATCATCCTGAATATACTATGTCATAGGCATACTTCATAATGCATTGTGACCTTTTTTCTATGCCATTTAGTACCTTTATACAACAGCATATTTTCACATATATTCCATATTCTAGGAAAATGATAAATCTTGATTTATTTAATATTTTTATTTTTCCGTACTTACATTTATCTTCCAAATTTTTACTTTTTAAAGAAGTAAAACAGAATTTATAAGAAACCAAAAACAAGATAAAAAATTAGTAAAATAGAATAAAATGTTAAAAATGTTTTAAGAATGCATTAAAAGTAAAGATTAAGGATAAATAAAACAAGAGTAAATAGCAATGGTCAATGATGAATTATTTCCCCCATCAATCAAATGTCAACATATTTTTTTTTGCTTTTGACCAAAATTTCTTTCATTTAATGTACTAAATTCATAACATGCTAATATACACTAATACATACACCATTTCAGAATTAGTATATTGGGAGAACTTGTCTGTTTAGCAGATAATACACACTTTTTTAAGATTTTATTTATTTGACAGAGATCACAAGTAGGCAGAGAGGCAGGCAGAGAGAGAGGAAGGGAAGCAGGCTCCCCATTGAGCAGAGAGCCCGATGTGGGGCTCAATCCCAGGACCCTGGGATCATGACCTGAGCTGAAGGCAGAGGCTTTAACCCACTGAGCCACCCAGGCGCCCCAGATAATACACATTTACTCTTAAATAGTGTTAGCACAGATGGATGACAAGAACAGAAGGAATGATAATAATGAAATGATAAAATGTTTAGACATATGCTAATTCACTCTTGACAAATGATTAAAAACAGTGAGACTTTCTTATTTTCATTATACAGATGGAAAGATTAAGGCTCTTTGAGTTTCAGTAATTTATCCAAGATGCAGAACAGTTAAGAGATGTACGTAGAATTTCAGAGACTTGTTAATGTCAAAGCTTTAGCATTTTTTACTCATAATTACTCTACTAATAAAAGTATTTAAAATATTAAGATGAGTGGTGGGTGTGTGTGCATATGTGTGCTTGGTCTTGTGTGCCTGTGCAGGCACACGCATGTGTGTTTGTGTGTACATAGGAAAGGTGGTGCACAGGTGAAAGCGAAGGGAAAATTCTGTCCTGGTTCTGGCACCTCAATGCGGCAACAACACAGCACAGCTAATAGAGTTTGTTCCTGGGGGAATACCTATGCATCTCAATGAATGTGACTTATTGTCCCATTAAATCATTAAAGATTCATATGTTACTGAAAAGCTTTACCAGGGACCCAGTTGCCCTATTGCCTGATAGTAATTGCCCTCTGTTCCTTTCTTGCCATTCTGTGCCACTATGGGGTAAACCTCAGCCAGTGAATAACAATAGGGAGTGAAATTTGGCCCCCTTTTCTCAAGTTGGAAAAATTTTGGCTCAGTTTATAATCTAGAACTCCCTGTACCGAGCTGTATCTGCTTAACCAGCTTCCACAATTACAGTTGTGTACAGTCAGTGATATTCAACAGTTATATCTGGGTCAGGGCTATAAGGTTAGGGAAATCAGATAGAAAGTCCCATTATTAGCTTATCTGTTCATTCCTAAATCCATTTACTTGCTCACCCACTTGTACATCCACTCATTCATTTAATTACTCATTTATTTAAAACATTACATGAGCATTGTTGTGTTTGTTTATTTGCTTTTAAGTGCAAGTATTTAATGTGTTGAGTCATGAGAGTATAGAAATTACTAACATAGAGTCCATCCATTCAAAGGATTCATGGCCTAATGGAAGAAACAACCATATACATCAGCACCCTAATGTGTCTCTTGTTTTATATGAGAAACTACAAGTGACAAGAGAACAGTATGGTTGGGAGGACCACATGCCATCAGAAAGGCTTTATTCAGGAGGAAATACTTGATTTATTGTTTGTTGGTGAGAGGTTGGTATAGGTGGTTCTCCAAGAGAAGAAAGGAGGGAACGGGTGTTTTAAACAGATTACTGGTGAGGTAAAGAGGAATGACATAGTCAAGTTAACCACACTCAGAACAGCCAGAGCTCAGAACTGGGGGAGAAGGGTCAGGAAAGAGGTGCCTGGAATGAAGTCTCCAGATAGAGGTTCTGAGTGCTGTTTCAGGGCTGAGAATTCACTCCATGCCAATAGTCAGCTTTTACCAGTGGACTTGGCAGCCATGCCAGATGCCTCATGCCTACCACACTGTAGTGAGTGGGTTGGAGAAACATGGTTCTTGAAATAGAGAGGACCCTTCATCGATCACCTTCTCCTGGAACAGAGAAAATTAGGAAAGCAGAATTGACAAGACATGGTCCCCCTTTGTGAGTAAGGGTAGGAAACAAGGGTGAGGATGAACCGAGGAAAAAGAATTCAGGTTCTCCACAAGGATGACTACTACAGCCTAGTACACTGGCATCATGTTCACATATTCTTTGAAACCTTATCTCCCGAAAGAGATGTCGCTTAAATTCAGTGATTTTTTTTTAATAATAAATGCTTGATAATCCATTAAGTAGAACAGTCTCTATCCTGAGAGGAACTATACATCTCCCACTTCAGCAGGTTTTCCATAAATTTGATCACAGAACACAAATAACTCCCTTTGTGTAACTTCTCGTTTTTAATAGGTTGGCAGTTTTAAAGCAGATTTTTCTACTCACTCAGCCTTAATTAAATCTGCAAATACAAAAGTGGGGTATTTCCAAAGGTTGTATTATTCCATCTAAATACCATGGCTTAATGCTCTTTTTGGCTTATGGAATAATGAAAGCATAGAGATAAAAATAATCTTTAATATATTTCAGGTATACCAACAAGGAAAGTTGGAAATCTGAGAGTTCATTCAATCTCAATTTCTATCTTTAATATTATTTAAGGAAATTTCCTGTACAGTGTTGGGGCAGGAAGGAGGGGTGACATAACTGTCCATCCATCATCTTGTGATAATGTTTAAGATGCATGCACCCAAAGCATTAACAGTTAATTTTAACAAGCAATTATTAAGCTTTTCTTAGTACCTAGTACTTATTCATATATTCAGCCTGCCTTTTATGGTAATAGAGGGAAGGGAATAAATATTTTTAAGTACCTACTAAATGTCAGATATAATCACAAGCCGCTTTCGTGAGACACTTCACCTGATCTGCACAACAGCTCCATGTGCTCTAATATTGCAAGCAAGCAGGCAGAGGCTCAGAGAGGGAAAACGCCACACAGGGCAGTGCTAGGATTCCAGAGGGGACTCCAAAAAGATTCCTCTCTAGGGCCAAGGCTCATGTTCTTTTTTCATCTGCCTTGTCATGTCTTATTTTGATTTATCCTAAATGATTCTTCCAAAATTAGATGAAGCTCTTCTACTGTTAGAATTCTAGAAGTGAAGCATACTTTTTACTTATAAAACTCAGATTGTTGGCTGCCTGGGTGGCTCAGTGGGTTAAGCCTCTGCCTTCGGCTCAGGTCATGATCTCAGGGTCCTGGGATCGAGTCCCGCATCAGGCTCTCTGCTCTTCAGGGAGCCTGCTTCCTCCTCTCTCTCTGCCTGCTGCTCTGCATGCCGCTCTGCCTACTTGTGATCTGTCAAATAAATAAATAAAAATCTGTTAAAAAAAAATAAACAACCTCAGATTGTTTAGAAGCAAATAAAAAGAGTAAACTAGAACTTAACTTTTGCCACTGTTTAAAGGAAGACAGGAAATAAAGACTGCAAACATCAATTTCATTTTTGCTTGGAATGAGCGAGGCCAAAATATTTTCTTTGAAAATAAAAACTAAAATGCTATTCTATTAGTTTAATAGATGAGGTGTTGTATCCTTTTGAAGCCTCCTGCCCTGAAATGGCCAAGCCTTCCTCTGTGGCTGTTGAGTTTCTATGTAGGTTTCTTCCCTGTTCAGGTGGTCATCATCATCCTAAGATATATCCCCATGATGAGTGGCTCTTGTTCACCTGTATGAAGCCTTGGCCTTGTCTCCGGGACTAAGTGGATCAAATATCCACCTGCAGTCAATGCATGAAAAAACTAATTTCATTTCAGATGGTCACTCCAAGGGGTTCCTCTTAATGACGGAAATGTATGAGGACAGCTTATTTGTTCTCGTTGCTTTTTCTCTTTTTAATTAGGTTATTAAGGGAACAGAGTCATATCAGCCATTTGTGTGCTCATTGTAATAAAGCTGGCAGGAATCAAATCAATCTTAAAATGGCCAATTAGGGAAACACAATTCCTAATTCCTAAGTTCAAGACAATTTAAATAGGGGCAACAGGCTTGCATGATAAAGATAATCTAATTGTTACTTATCCTCACATTTTTTTTGAATAATACTTATAGATACTGCTCTAAGGTTTTTAGGAATATTAACTCATTTATTGCTCTTAACAGCCTCATTATTATAACACTCCTAAATTATCACCCATTTTTCAGATGAAGACAGAGTCATGGAATTCGGTGACTTGCCTAAATTCTCACAGTTCGTAAGGAATAGAGCAGATTTAAAACCAGTCAGTTGGGCATCTGGGTGACTCAGTTGGCTAGGCTACTGCTTTCAGCTCAGGTCATGATCTCGGAGTCCCAGGATCGAGTCATGCTTTGGGCTCCCAGCTCCATAAGAAGTCAGCTTCTCCCTCTGACCTTCTCACCTCTCATGCTCTCTCTCACTCTCTCTCTCAAATGAATAAATAAAATCTTAAATAAATAAATAAACAAACATTAAATAAAACCAGCCAATCAACTTTCCATCCTCTGTTTGTTCTGTCCTATCTCTAGTGGTGAACTAAGGTGTTTGTTTCATCCCTTCCAACACATTTGTTCATGCCTCCTTCCCACCATAGTGCTAACAGAGGTGAACCAAATCAGTGAGAGAGAGGATACAAAAGCTCACTCACATACAGCTGACCTATATTGAAGAATGTGCTCTCCAGACAAAATTTTACCCGAAGACATGTTGATGTCAGACACATAGGATAAAGGACTACAGGAGGAAAATAACAGAGAGGTGCCATTTTTAGAATCCATACTGAGCAAACCTGGTGCTGATTGAAAGGTTACTGAATGCTAGCAGTAAAAACGATTTTCGCCATGGCCTGAACCCCTCACCTGTTAAGGAAAAATGTACATTCTTTCTACTAGAGAAATGACCTAATATATCTCTCTAGTCATTTCAGGACACAGCAGCAGTGTCACATGAAGGTCTTCTGTATTTATTCACCATATGACCTCACAAAATAGATTTATTTTTCATGTCCATCTTCCAGATGGATTCACTGAGCTTCACAGATTTGATGTTGCCTACAGGTACATGACTTCTAAGATAACACTGAAACCTTAAATTAAATGTAGACCTCCTTTTTTTTCTTTTCTTCCTTCCTTTTTTTTTTTTTTTTTTTTTTTTGTGGTAATCTCCCTAGATGTTGTCTTGAGACCAAGTGACCAACCCTGAAAGCGCAATTCTGTAAAGAGAGGATGGTTTTCCACATAAAGTCCAGGGATATATTACCTTTGGTTATTTCTCATGGCTTCCTCTTTCATGTCTATAATTATAAAAGTAAAGGCATGATGTTTAAATTGATTTATAACCAATTACTACCATTCTGTGCCTATATCCTGTTCTGAATTACCCTGAAGGGAGAGTGAGTCAAAGGAATAACTTTCCCCAAATTCTTGTAAATTAGTCAGAAATGTAGTTTTCAGCAAACCTATTGTTTGATATAATACACCCCTCTTTTCAAATGTTTTTCCCCTTGACATTCCTCTGTGCCCTAAAGCTAGACTATAAATACTGCATCTACTTTGCGACCTTGGTTCCTGATTATATCTGTGATACTAAAAGAGAAAAGAAAACTCATTATGAAGCTTCACTTATGATTCTGTCGTTATTGCAAACAATTTCAGATCGGCATTTTCTTTTTATCATCTTGAATGTGTAATTAATTACAGCAGACCTGAGTTACACAAAAGTTGGGACTTTCATAGTTTTTATTTCAAGCAGAAATCATTCATATTTGAATATTATAATAATGCCTACCATTTAAAAGATCAGCATGTAATTTGGTCAAACCTTTTTGATTCTGAACAATAATGAAAGGAATAAGAGGTTAATAAATGGCAGATAAGATTGTCTATGGATTTGTCTTTTAGAGCTTATATTAATCTTTCCTGGGTGGATAGGTATTTAAAAATATTAGTCCGGATAAACATATTGCCAATCTTGCCTTTCATTTCAAATGAATCCCATTTCTTTTGTTTGCATTTATATCCACTTTAATGAGTCACAAATAAAATATATTATATCATAAGAATAATAAAATGCAGGTGTTGAAATGAAAGAGCATCTTAGCACCTGCATTTTATGGGGATATAAAGGAGATATATACTACAGTTAAAAGAAAGTTTGCTTTGTCTTTGTTTCCTTTGAGAAAGAATTTAAAAGTATTTGGTCCATCAGGAAAGAAATATGCCAACCTAGCAATGTGTTTAAAAATAAAAGGGGGTAAAGAAAATATATAGAAAGCCTTGTTTTAGGGTAAAACCATTCATGTATACATATTGGAAGATGCTTTAATAAATGACACAAATACAAAAAGTGAAGATAATTAAGAATGCATATGCTACAACTGTCACTTATGACTTTCTAGCTTATTTGTATTTCTAAGAAATCAAAGTGGGTGCAACTCTAAAAAGAGTCACCACATACAGAATGCATGCCTTGTCTGTGTACCTGAGGTGCAGGTGTACATGTAAACCCTGCCAGGGAAAATGACAGGTGAGCCTAGGGTCAGCTTTGGCATCCTTCAGGATACTGAACAAATGCAAATTTGTAGATCAAAGACAGCCACAATCAATCCACTGTCTGATACTGGCAGCCAGGACATTAAAGTAATGTTAAAAGAATGTCTCAGAAAAAAACAAAATCAAACAGCTTCACCAAGGGGAATATCCATCTATTTTTAAAGGGGCTTAACACTAGATATTGGTCTATTCAGGTTGTCAATTTCTTCCTGATTCAATTTTGGAAGTTTGTAGGTTTCCAGGAATGTATCCATTTCATCTAGATTGCTTAACTTATTGGCATATAACTGTTGGTAATAATTTCTGATGATTGTTTCTATTTCCTTGGTGTTAGTTGTGATATCTCCCTTTTCATTCATAATTTTATTAATTTGGGTCCTCTCTCTTAGTTTGGCCAGTGGTTTATCAATCTTATTGATTCTTTCAAAAGCCAGCTTCTAGTTTTGTTGATGTGTTCTACTATATCTCTACTTTCTATCTCATTGGTCTCTGCTCTAATCTTGATTATTTCCCTTCCTGTGTGTGGAATTGGCTTAATTTGTTGTTGATTCTCCAGTTCTCTAAGGTGTAGAGAGAGCTGGTGTATTTTGGATTTTTCAATTTATTTATTTATTTATTTATTTATTTATTATTTATTATTTTTTTTTTTGAGTGAGGCTTGGATAGCTATGTAGTTCCTCCTTAGGACTGCCTTTGCTGTATCCCATAGGTTTTGGTCCGGCATGTCTTCATTCTCATTGGTTTCCATGGATTAAGTTCTCCTTTGATTTCCTGGTTGACCCAAACATTCTTAAGCAGGGTGGTCTTTAGCCTCCAAGTGTTTAAATTCCTTCCATACTTCTTTTGTGGTTGAGTTCGTTTCAAAGCATTGTGGTCTGAGAATATGCAGGGAATTATCTCAATCTTTTGGTATCAGTTGAGCCCTGATTTGTGACCAAGTATGTGGTCTATTCTGGAGAAAATTCCATGTGCCCTCGAGAAGAATGAGTATTCTGTTGTTTTAAGGTGGAACGTTCTGTATATATCTTTGAGGTCCATTTGGTCCAATGTGTCTTTCAATTCTCTTGTTTCTTTATTGATTTTCTGCTTGGATGATCTATTATTGAGATTGAAGCAGTGATCAAAAACCTCCCAAAAAACAAGAGCCCAGGACCTGACGGATTCTCTGGGGAATTCTATCAAACATTCAAAGAAGAAATATATCTATTCTCCTGAAGCTGTTTCAAAAAGTAGAAACAGAAGGAAAACTTCCAGACTCTTTTTTATGAAGCCAGCATTACCCTGATCACCAAACCAGGCAAAGATCCCACCAAAAAAAGATAATTTCAGACCAATATCTCTGATGAATATGGAACCCAAGATTCTCAACAAGATCCTAGTTAATAGGATACAACAGTACATTAAAAAGATTATCCACCATGACCAGGTGGGATTTATCCATGGGATTCAGGGGTGGTTCAACATTCACAAATCAACCAGTGTGATAAAATAAATCAGTAAGAGAAGAGAGAAGAACCACATGGTCCTCTCAATTGATGCAGAAAAAGCATGATTAAAACCCTTCAAAGTATAGGGATAGAGGGAACATTCCTCAACTTCATAAAATCTATCTATGAAAGACCCACAGCAAATATCATCCTCAATGGAAAAAAAAAAAAAAGCTGAAAGCCTTCCCTCTGAGATCAGGAACACTACAAGGATGTCCACTCTCACCACTGTTGTTCAACATAGTACTAGAAGTCCTAGAAACAGCAATCAGAAAACAAAAAGAAATAAAATGTATTCAAATTGGCAAAGAAGGGCTCAAACTCTCTCTTCACAGATGACATGATACTTTATATGGAAAACCCAAAAGATTCCACCCCCAAATTAGAACTCATACAGCAATTCAGTAATGTGACAGGATACAAAATCAATGTACAGAATTCAGTTTCTATTTTATACATTAACAACGAAAATATAGAAAAGGACATTAGAGAATCAATTCCATCTACTATAGCACCAAGAACCTAAGATACCTGGGAATAAACCTAACCAAAGAGGTAAAGGATCTGTACTCGAGGAATTACAGAACACTCATGAAAGAAATTGAAAGAAGACACAAAAATATGGAAAAGCATTCCATGCTCATGGATTGGAAGAATAACCATTGTTAAAATGTCTATACTACCTAGAGTAATCTATACTTTCAATGCCATCCTGATCAAAATTCCACTGGCATTTTTCAAAGAGCTGGAACAAACAATCCTAAAATTTGCATGGAACCAGAAGAGACCCCTAATTGCTAAGGAAATGTTGAAAAGGAGAAACAAAACTGGGGGCATCATGTTGCCTGATTTCAAGCTTTACTACAAAGCTGTGATCACGAAGACAGCATGGTCCTGACACAACAACAGACACATAGAACAGTGGAACAGAATAGAGACCTCAGATATGGACCCTCAACTCTATGGTCAAATAATCTTTGACAAAGCAGGAAAATATATACAGTGGAGAAAAGACAAGTCTCTTCAATAAATGGTACTGGGAAAACTGGACAGCTATGTATGGAAGAATGAAACTTGACCATTCTCTCACACCATACACAAAGATAAACTCAAAATGGATAAAAGACCTCAACATGAGGCAGAAATCTATCAAAATCCTAGAGGAGAACATAGGCAGTAATCTCTTTGACATCGACCACAGCAACTTCTTTAAGACATGCCCCAAAGGCAAAGGAAACAAAAGCAAAATGAACTTTTTGGACTTCATCAAGATCTAAAGCTTTTGCACAGCAAAGGAAATAGTCAACAAAACAAAAAGGCAACCCACAGAATGAGAGAAGATATTCGCAAATGACACCACAGACAAAGGGCTGATATCCAAGGTCTATAAAGATCTCCTCAAACTCAACACACACAAAACACATAAACATGTCAAAAATGGTCAAAAGACATGGACAGACACTTCTCCAAAGAAGACAGACAAATGGCTAACAGAAACATGAAAAAATGTTCATCATATTAGCCATGAGGGAGATTCAAATCAAAACCACTTTAAGATACCACCTTACACCAGTTAGAATGGCCAAAATCAACAAGAAAGTAAAGAATAAGTGTTGGAAAGGATGTAGAGAAAGGGAGACCCTCTTACAATGTTGGTGGGAATGCAAGTTGGTGCAGCCACTTTGGAAAATTGTGTGGAGATTCCTTAAGAAATTAAAAATAAAGCTACCCTATGAACCTGCAATTGCACTACTGGGTATTTACTTGAAAGGTACAGATGTAGTGAAAAGAAGGGCCATCTATACCCCAACGTTCATAGCAGCAATGGCCACAGTCACCAAACTGTGGAAAGAACCAAGATGCCCTTCAATGGATAAATGGATAAAGAAGATATGGTCCATATATACAATGGAGTATTATGCCTCCATCAGAAAGGATGAATACTCAACTTTTTTATCAACATGGACAGGACTGGAAGAGATTATGCTGAGTGAAATGATCCAAGCAGAGAGAATCAATTATCATATGGTTTCACTTACTTGTGGAGCATAAGGAATAACACGGAGGATATTTCGAGATGGAGAGCAGAAGTGAGTTGGGGGAAATCAAAGGGGGAGAGGAACCATGAGAGACTGTGGACTCTGATAAACAAACTGAGGGTTTTGGAGGGGAGGGGGGGGCTGAAGGGTTGGGTGAGCCTGGTGGTGGGTATTAAGGAGGGCACATATTGCATGGAGCACTGGGTGTGGTGCATAAACAATGAATTTTGGAACACACACACACATACACTTAAATTATAATTAAATTTAATTTAAAAAGGGGGGGGGGCTAACACACAAAGTCAGGCTCCAGGACCAAGTAAATACCTGTGAGGTTTTAAGTGGATGCCTCCTTTCAGGTTTGAAGGGTCCTGAACCTGGCTCTGCCTTTTTCCAAGATTGGACAGGTAGAATTAAGCTAATATTCTGAACTTCCTTTAGCTCCTGGAGATGGTGTGGTGCCTTCAACAAATGGACTCTCACACTGGCTGCTAAAAGCCTCCAGTGTTTCATGCTAAAAACTACTGGCAGAACTCATCTCTCACTCCATTCTTTAACTGTGCTCTTCCAAATTTAATGTTTAAAAGAGTTCAGCAAAGAAGTTCTCCACCAAACAATTGATTTTCTACAGAATAAATTCAAGAACAAAGTTGCAAGGCTACTGAATTTGGTAATAAAACTTTTCCTCTAAAATGTCTTCATGGGGGGTTTTCTGACAGACATACCATTGGCAACAAATTGGCAACGATCAAAAAGCTACCCTGGGGCTCTAGGGGACAGGGCTGGACCTGATTTTTTTTCTTTTTTTCTTTTTAGATGTGAGAGGAGCCACAGAATAAAATTACCATGTTTAACTTCCTTTCTGGAGCAGAGGGCCATTAAAGAGGAAAGTTGCATTACAAGGCTGACCATAAATAATTCTAAAAAGTAATGGGAAGAAAACGGAGGGAGAAAAACCCAAAAGAATGGTGAGTAACAATGCAACTAAGATATGCCAGATCATTCCATGTGGGCTGCTTATGTTATCTTCCCTAGCACTCACATCTCCCTGTGAGGTTAGGCTAACATCTTCTCTTACAAATGACCAACCTGATGTTCGGTAATGAATATTTTAATTTCAGCTGAAATAAGTTCTGAAAGAAGATTGCTTATCCCTTTAGGTACACACCTTCCCACACTGCACTTTTATTGTGTTTACACATGGAAGGGTTTGCGTTTTCCTAATGGCCATGATAGGGCTCACTCTCTGTGTGAGGGGTTAGGGAGAAGAAGGTTCATAGTTATGTAGTTTCTCGTTGTCATACTACTTAAGGACACTCTCAAAATTCCAACTTTTTCCACTTGATGTTTACATTTGGGTCACAACTGGCCTCATATCATTTCCAATGTGTATTCACTAAAGAGTAACAAAATAAAGTCAATCAAATGATTGTGACTGAACATGTCTCATCCATCAAATTACATTAAAATGTTTAAAATGTAAAGATCTAAAAATCTGTTCTTGAAATGGTCAGTTATGTAACTCAGTCTTCAGAATGAATGAAAAGAATTGTTTCCTGGAGCCCCCACAATTTAATTTGAAGTTTGATATGTTGTTCATATTTTAATCAAGCCATTCTAAATATTCTCTCCAAATCTGGTAAGAATCCATTAATCCATTCTCATTTCATGGGGTAACAAATGAATAGATGTTAAGACAGAAACAGAACTTTATTTCTGTGTTTTGGCATCAAAACTCTCTGAGACAACAAGAGTTGGCCAGATTATTTTGCATAAGGCAAGGTGAAGACTTTTTACTTTGATTCTAAAGAAATGAAGGAAAAAGAGATGAGAGGAAATTTAAAAGAGAAGTGAAGCTAGAGGAAAGTTGAGATGAACAGGAGAGAGGCACCTGAACAATGGATTACAAGCTGGGAGTGGTCAAGTAATCCATTTCAAGCTGCATGTCTTGCTTTCCAGTCATCACATCTGTCTTGTGATAATTTTGAATTGGTGTTAATGAAGAAAATGGATGCTGGGTTTGGGGGCATGTAGGGTGTAATGAAGACATGATTCTAATACTAGAAAGTAGCTATAAGCTCAGGTGAACAGTTAATGAAGGATGCTTAGAGATGTGCTGGACAATGAAGGAGGGCTTTGGGATTCCTGAAGGAAGCTTTCATTGATGGTCTTCTGCACTCCTTTTTAGCTCAGGAGTTAGAGGACAGCCATTGACATCTTGACTACATACATGTTATATACCAGTACACATACATGCTACGTCTAGACGTATGTATATACATACTTTTAGGTGTCTACTAAGAGCCTTGTATTCACATGCCTTATTTAACCCTTATAACATTTTTGAAGTAATTTTTGTTCATAGCCTCATTTTGCACATGAAATACAAAGGCCCAGGAAGATTAGCCACTGTTTCATAAATACATATATATTTAGAATATCATGGACTTAAATGATTCCAAAGTCCACGATTCTAAAATTCCATGATATTGACCACTAAAATTTCCTGATTTAAATAAATTAATAACAGTAATCATAGCAAAACCACTTTTTGTATACTTATCATGTTCCAGCACTACTTTAAGAGCATCTGTGTATTCATTACATCTCAGTAATCATGATGTATTACTAATATCTTCCTTTTAAGAAGAGAGAGAAAGCTAAGGTAACTAGCTCATGGTCACCATTCTGCCTGAGGATTCAGGATGTCACACAGGCAGTATCCCTGGAGTCTCTATTGTTTATTCTTTCGCTTCACAGCATCTCCTGCATGTCTCAGAAACCACTTGAAAGTTCCATGTCATATAAAAATATATGTTATTTAAATATTAAATAGCAGTCTCAGGTATTAAGCCAGAGTCCACAATGAAAACCAATGCAACTTCTTTTTTTTTAATTAGTAGTTCTCAGATTTCTAAGATTTGTAAAATAAGACTTAAAAAATACCATTTAATAGTATTATATTGCAATTTTGAAAGTTAATAGAGTGTTTCTTAAAAATTCTTATCACAAGAAAAAAATTTTGTAACTCTGTATGGTGATAGATTTAATTCAACTTATCATGGCAATCATTTTTGCAATATATATATAAGTATTGAATCATTACACTGTAAACCTGAAACCAATATAATGTTATATGCCAATTATACCTCAATTCCAAAAAAGAAAAAAAAAAAGTAGATTGGAGTCTACAAGTAAATGTTGATTTCAGAGGTCACTTCAGCATCCTACCTGGTTAGCAAGAGAGATCAAACCCTGAGCATTTTAAATTCTGTTTAACCCATTCAATTCAAAGTTAATACATTAAATGCAGCTTAGAGACACCTGACATAGAGGAGAATAAATTTTAATAATGATGGTATCAGTAACAGTTATTTGATGATGCTATTCTCTTCAAAAGGTAGTGAAAGAGTTCATCATTTTCAAATGTTTCCTTTCCAGAGTATAGTTCCTGTATTACTGACAGTAAGACAAATACAAATTTAACAGAAGTCTAAAAAAAGTTTTCTTGTCAATTTTCCCTGTCAAATTTAAATAGAGAATTTAAACTCTAGAAATGAATTTATAAGAAAAACAGCAGTAATACTCAACATATAAATATCTCTTCCACCACCTAATTGGAATATTAAGGCTTAAATCAAGAGTCCATAAATAAAGTACTATATAGTAAATGCAATAAAAAGGAAAGGAAGTCTCTACTTCCTGCAGCCTTCTGTCAGCACTAAAACAAGAACACTTCATCTCAGAAACAGAAAATCCTAAACCCTTCATGGTTAGCACAGTATTTTAATGTAGAGCTTAATGTTGCAGGAATTTTTCAGACCCTAAAAACAATTAAAAAAAAAAACACCGCCATCTCTCCTGATCATTACATAAAAGAACATTTTAATACCAAAATACACAAATGTCATTCTGGGTTTGTGTGTGTGTGTGTGTGTGTGTGTGTTTATATAAAGATTTTTATTTATTTATTTGACAGACAGAGATCACAAGTAGGCAGAGAGGCAGGCAAAGAGAGAGAGAGGAAGAAGCAGGCTCCCTGCTGAGCAGAGAGCCCGATGCCGGGCTCGATCCCAGGACTCTGGGATCATGACATGAGTGGAAGGCAGAGGCTTTAACCCACTGAGCCACCCAGGCGCCCCTTTTTGTGTTTTTTTAAAATTTTATTACAGACTGGTGTTCTTCGTCATCATCACCTAGTCTTCTTTGGGGAGTAACTTAATTAATGTCTGTTGATGGAAGCTTGGGGGACACATGACCCCAGGGGAATATTAAGAAGCACACAGAGAGGGACACCTGGGTGAATCAGTAGGTCAAGTGCCTGCCTTCAGCTCAGGTCATGATCCTAGGGTCCTGGGATTGAGTCCCGCCTGGGGCTCCTTGCTCAGCAAGGAGCTTGCTTCTCCCTCTGCCTGCTGCTGCCCCTGCTTAGGCTCTCTCTCTCTTTCTCTCTCTGACAAATAAATAAATAAAATCTTAAAAAGAAAAAAAAAAGTAAGCACATGGAGCATTCTCTGTGAAACCAAAAGGACAGTGGGGTCATGTGGGAACAGCAGACTAGTGCACTGGCAGTGGGAAAGACGGTGGAGACTTGGAGTAGTGTTGGGGCTTGGAGAAGTGTCAGGGCACCAAGGCCAAAGCTCTACTACCAAGGCAGGGGAAGAGACCCTGAAGGCTCCATGATATGCATTTTTAGTGTCCGCAGATTTTAGAGCAAAATGTGTTTTAAAACCTCAGTGGTAAACAAACATCATCCTGCTACATCCCAGACCTTTTCCAAAAGAAAACAAGTGGAATATTTGCTCATCTATCTCTTTGCATGCTTATAAATTGAGGCTTTAAAGACAACTTAAATATTGGTTCCTTGTTGGAGAAGATTTATTCATTACCCTGTGGGTTTGATTATTAGATTGATATTGCAAACACTGACGTTTGTTAATTAATTTTTGAAAGAGTATTTCTGCTCAGCTTTATAGTTGAGAAAATTCACTTCACTAAATGTCACATGAGAATGGGAAGAAAGAGACCTAAAATTTGGACCTCTATGCCATAATTATTTTTCCCAAATATAGATTTCTTAGCAAAAAAAAAATCATGGAATTATGCTCTTTATATGTTTCCTTTCAGAAAGAGTAAGCTTGAAAAATACAGAGGAAACATGAGTTTCAGCATTGTTTATTCAAGTAAATACCTTAAGTATTTAATTTATGATTTTTTGAATAATAATACTGCTACATTCTTCATACATTTTCTTTTGGACATGTAAAGGACTTACTCGGAAGTATTTAACCACAGATTTCCACAATATTTAATAAATATGTTTCCATGAAACATATTCCAACTATCTACCTTCCTCTCAACATAGGGACAAACTCCATTCTGCCTTTTTCTGATTTTTCTTTATCTGATCCTTTGTGTTCTCCCATAGATCAGCACTTTTTTTGTGAGTGGTGGTGAGATTATGCCATTCACTACTTTTGAAAATAAAATCACTTTTTGCTTGGGGTAACTATGGAAAGAAATTACCTTATTAAAAAGGCCCATGACAGCAGATCCTTAGAAATGCCTATACTGCATGTCAAATATCTGAAGGAAATTTACATTGTTACAGAACCCTCATAAAATTCCTATAGTCCCCCTCCACCACCTTTCCCTCGTTTTGAGCTCTGAAATAGAGTTAAGTGACAACTAGAGATTCTGATTCAATGCCAATTTTGTGGAAGACTTGCTCTTATAATAAACTGTGTCTCCTTTCACTTCATTATTATCTGCTCATCAAAATCTCCATCCACCTATCCACCTATCCATACATACATCTATCTATTCATGATGACATGACTTTGTCTGATCTTCAAACATAGAAGAATTAGGGTAAAAATGAGAAAACAAACTCCATTATTTTTAAAAAGAAATTTTATTTTATAACAAGGACAGACTTTTGCTCCATGTAAAGTTATATTTTATGGAGACATCATATTCTTGAAATTTCAGATTCTGTATTGTTATTTTTTTTCAGCTATATCTTTATGCCACTGCCATGATCAATAATCTTCAATTTTTTTTATCATCTACTGTATTTTTTGCTAGGGAGGCAGTTTTGTGTCATTCTATTCATTCATTCATGTTTAATTCATGAACATGAATGAATGAATAAAATCATTCAACAATTGTACATTGTATCCCTACTGTATGCAAAATTATCCTAAATATTGGAAATAAAATAGTGGATGATATGCCATCTCTACCCTCAAGGAACTTTGGACTAGTGGAGACAGACAAGTCCACTTATGATTAAATTTTTCTGTGTCTGTTAGCCTCTGTACAACCCAAGATATTTGCCAAGTACTTCCCCACTATCAGAAATCATGGATGGCTTCCTAGGAAAAATAAATTATGAATTAACACAATGACCTTGGGTACTGGAGTCCCAAAGACCTGGATTTGAATCCTGGCTAACCAAATATCTAGTCTTGGGATTCTTTGAGCTTCCTTATTGGTAAGCAGTTTTTAATAACAACTGTTTTATAAATATATTGTGAACAGCAGATGAAGCAATTATAATTAATTCATCCCTTCAACAAATCTTTATGGAACCCCTAAATATGCCAGGCACAGCAGTGAACAAAGTCCCTGCCCTCATTCTCTAATATGGAAGAAAGACAGTAAACAAACCAAAAAATGGATATGAAAAGTAATGTTAAGCAACTAAAAGTGCTGTGAAGAAAATATTGATGGATGAGCTACAGGTTAAAGAATGCAGTTTGACATAAAGGACCTCAGTGATAGCATGATATATGGGCAATCATGAGATAGAGAATGAACTCATTCTAGGCAAATTCAGAGGCCCTAGGGTATGAGCTTGTTTAGTCTGTTCAAAACACAGGAGTGCCCAGTTCAGCTGATCATAATGAATGGAAGGAGAACAAAATTAGAGCTATTAGCAAGAATACATTATATATGGCCTTGCAGAGCTGCCTTTGAATTCTCTTCTAAGATGACTGGGAACTATCGGCATGTGTTGAACAAGGGAATAACATGATCTAACTCACAGATCTCTGGCTGTCGCAAGAAAGACACTTGTGGGTATGGGAAGCAAACTGAAATGAGATTATTTAGGAAGCTATTGCCCTTAGGCTACATGGGAGAAGACTATTTTGTAAAAATGCTAAGTGATGAGAACTGGACAATTCAAAGTGTGCTGGAAGGTGGTCCTTACAAGATATGCTGATATGCTGGGTTTGCTCTGTATGTAGCAGTGTGTTGGTAAATGTTTAACAACCAACTTTCTGAAATGAAAAAGTCCTGATATGTCATATTTGACTGTTTCACTGGTGTACATATTCCCAGTGTGGTTGATATCAAGCTATAAATCTGATTCCACTGAACACAGAGTTAGAGAGTAATTTGCACAGTCCACTCTCCTGAGTCCATGCCCATCAGCTCAGCTCAGCACACGACTTGTGGAAGACAGCCTTGAAGATGACTCTCAGTTATGTCCACTTTGTGGTATTCATTGTGGTGATGTAACAATCCCCTCCACTCGAGGATGAATAAAATGTGGCAGAAGTGATTGAATATCACTTGGAGATTAAATAACCAGAATACTGTGACTTTCCTCTTGAGCACACATTCTTGCTTTCTCACTGACTCTCGTTCTCACCCTCTATTGCTTGTTTCACTCATATTGGGGACAGCAAGCAGCCATGTTGTAAAGGGCTCCACTGGGAGGTTCAAATGACAAAGAAAGGATCCAAGGCCCTTAGTCTAACAACCCATCAGAAATGGAAGCATGAAAAAAACTACACGAAGCAAACCCCTCAAACCCAGTGAAGTCTAGAGATGACTGTAACCCTGGAAAACAGCTATCCTATAACCTGGGGAAAAACTTTGAGCCAGAGATCCACAACTAAGCCATGCCTTGACTTCTGAATCACAGAAATGGTAAGATAATATGATATTTAATTTAAGCCATTACATTTGGGGCAATTTGTTATGCAGCAGTATGTGAGTAATGTACACTTCTTGTAAAAGAAAGAGAGAGGTTAGGATGACTCTAAATTTTGGTTCCTGAGCATCTGGGTAAATACTGCTGCTGTTTAGTGAGTGAGGGAACACTAAGGGAAAATCAGGTTTGGGGTAGAAATTAAAGATTTGGTAAGGCCAGGGAAATATTAAGACAGATTTTAAACATTCTAGTAGAAATGTCAGGTAGATGGTTATTTATATGAACCTGAGATCAGGGAAGGTATTATGGATAAATATATAAATTTGGGGGCCATCAGCTGGCCTTTAACTACTTGGAATTATTTGTATCATCTATAAACTTAAAGCAGATTGAGAGGAGAGAACATTAGAAGATAAGGCAGAGAGGAGAGAGGAAGTGAAAGGACTATAGAGTCTGAATGAAGGAACTGTTTGAAGAAGATGTGATCAACTGGATCAAATACAGGATCTGAGGTGAGTGGGATGAATATTGAGAATGTACCATCACATATCTCGTTATTGAGGCCCTTAGTGAATTTGACGATGTGTCCTTAGGTATTGTTAGAAACAATGGCCCAAGAAAGAATGGGAGGTGAGCAAATGGAGGTAACAAATATTGACTAATTTTTTTAGATAATGTTTTCATAAAGATGTGTTCAGAGAAATGGAGCAGTGGTCATGAGGATAGTGTATCCCTTTGAATGGGAAGGAAAAAATAGCATATAGGTAATGAATAAGGATAAAGAAAGATTTAGCTGTGAGAAGATCAAAAAAGTGCTAACTGATTGGTTTTATTTCCTCATTGAAACAAGAAACAAGATCAGGAACTGAAAATGAGAAAAGGTGATGTGTCATGGAAGTCTGAAGAGCTGTTGATATGGGAATTTGCCTTTTCAGAAACCGAGATAGTGATTTGTGAAGAAGTGTATACTGGAATTGTTAGACAATGCTGATATCCCACTAGAGATTTCCCTATTAAACATTTCAGTGAAAGCGGTCAGCATTTTTCTGTTTGTTTTCCCCAAATATGATCAGCTGTCCTTGTGTAGGCACATAGTAGGAAGAGAGTGGACTTAAACAAAGATGTTTTCCTAGGAGAATACAAGAAAAGGTAATGTTATGAGGGTGTGGAACTAGTGGATTATTTGAAAGTGCTGGCAAGGAGAACCCTACTTCCAGTCATGGCCAGCAGAAAATGAGGACTAGAGGACATGAACCTCCTCCTTAAATGGAAGCAACATCCTCAGAGTTCTTTAGACTTATGTTAGAGCAAGAAGGAAAAGCAAGTACTCAGAGAAGAAATAGAAGAAATGAGGCATACTGCTTATAGAGAAGCAGCACAAGAGAAGAATTTAGGGGACCTGGGAGAAAGGCAGACTAGGCCTAATTAGGAGGTTCATATCCCTATGAAGATGGTGGACACACATGGGTTTGTTGTGTTTTCTGAGATCATGGGGATGAAGACATGAGAGGATTACCCTGAAAATGTATGTGTGTACACGCATGTGTTGTGGGGAAGCCTGTTGTGTGTGGAAGATCAGTTGTAAGTTTACCTCCTGCCAAGGAATGTTTCTAGAGGTAGGAGGTGGGGAGATAGGGTCCCACCAGAGGAATAGAGGGTTCTGTGGACCCCTCAGACTTGCTGGGGCTGGCATTAAGGGCACCGTCTTTTAATGTAGTTATCATAGTAAAATACATTTCTCAAAAATAAAATCCACATGAAACACTTGTACAGGAGCGTGCACTAATCTTTGAAAGAATCCTGCTTGATCCCTGTTGTGGGTGGAAGTTATTAAAGGACTCAGCCTGTCTTTTATTTTAACTCAGATAATGAAGGTCTGAGGTAGTGCCCTTCAGGAAATTGTGTTTGCAAGACATTAAGAAGGCATGAAACACTCTCAAAGTGCCTTTTTCTCATATTTGGTTCTCACTGAAGCAAAAACAACAACAACAACAACATTTTGGAAGTCTTATCAAGTTTCTATCAGCTCATTAATATTCTTTTAATCTTCCATTTTTGGCAGTTTAATTTAGTTGATGTTTCTAATTTACATAGAGACAACATTAATTGATTTAATCCCAGCTTCTGTCCTTCTAGCAAGCCTATTGCTATTTATTGATTTTCATTAATATATGCAGACCTCGGATTTCAGCTTTGAAATCCAAAAGTTCTCCTTTTGAATGGTCTTTCCTTTTGAACTAGATTATAACAGTTTTCTCTCTGCACCTGCCTATTCATTAATGTATTAATTTATTTATTCAAAACATTCACTGAGTATTTATTATGTCCTAGGCAGTATACCAGGTTTGTTTGCTGGGAGAAAATGATAATAAACAAATCATATGGAGTGATGAGGGAACATATCTCTGATGAAATGACATTTAGGTTGAGGCCTTAAAATGAAAACAATCCTTTACAGAAAGAGTAGGATGCAGAGATTTGCCAGAGCAAGGAGCCACACATGCAGAATTGTTGTGCTTATACAGAGCCTGGTGGACCACAGACAGAATGGGATGGAGAGGATGGGGAGATTGATAAGGATCTGTGTATGTGGAACTTCAGAGGTCATGATGGGGAGCTGTGGATATTACTCAATATGAAAAGAAAATAAATGGAAACATTTTAGGCAGGAAAATAACACAGTTCTATTTATATGTGACCAAAACTGCTCGGAATGACAGTTCTCCTGTCAGTCATAACCCCATGTGTTAGCACATGTAATTAAGAGTCAGAAAGATCTAGTTAGAAACCCCACTCTCAATGCTTACCTGCTGCAGTGTAATTTGACCTTTAAATATATTATCTGTAGAAGAGGGATGATGATAATCCGTGGTATGGCTTAAATGATTAAAGAGATTGTAAAGAACACAGAGTAATACTGGCACAAAGTAAATATTCAAAATGTAAATTTTCTGGAAATCTCATAGTTTATATTAGCTACTTCTAGCTTTGTATGGATGCAATATAAACAATGAATGCATAGGGCATTTTATTTCATTTAAGGAAGAGAGCAAAACAGATTTATATAATCAATTTAACAATATACAATTTACAACAATGTACAATTTAACCACTGCTACAATCAAAATATAAAACAGTCCCATTTCACTAAAGAAATTTCCTCATGTCTTTTTTCAATCACTCCCTCTCTTCCATCAAAGGAGTTTCCTGGTGATCTGATTTTCATCTGTACTGTTTCACCTTTCTAAAATGTCATATAAACAAAAGCAGGTAATATGCTCTCTTAAGTGTAACTTCTTTCACTTAGTATCATATATTTGAACTTTATCCCTATTGGTACACATATGAAGTCCATTAATTTTTGATAAGAATAGGAATTGTATGGATATACCATAATTCCATCCACCAGTTGACAAGCATCTAGGTTGTTTCCATTTTGAATAAGCCTACTATAAACATTTGTGCATAGGTCTTTGTGGAAATGTAAGTTTTCACTACCACTGGGTAAATTCCTATGAATGGAACTGCTGTTTTATACTAAGGTTTAACTTTACAAGAAACTGTTGAAGAGATTTCCAAAGTGTTTGTACAATTTGGCATTCACACCAGCAGTATATGAGAATTCTAGTTGCTCTGCATACTCACCAGCGCTTAGATTTTTTTTTCCTACTTGATTTGTAATGTTATCTCATTGACCCCTTTAATGTGTAAGACAATTCAGTGTGTGACCCTAGCAAATTTAATTGTTACTTATGTCAAACCACTTAATTTTAATTCACTCACACATTTATTCATTTATCTATTCTGTAGACATATACTCAACACCTACAAAGACTTTCTAAGAAGTTTATGTTCTAATGATAATAAAATGTGACAACTGATAGGGGTAGCCAATGGCTTGATGAGAATACAGAAGTTGTACAAAAGAGACTTGCCTAATTTGGACTAAGCTAAATCTTAAAATATGAGGGGCAGTTTGTCTGTGATGTAGGAAGATGAAGACAATCCAGACAGATGGTAGGATAGAAACGTCCAAAGGCATTAGCTTTTTTTAAGCTACATATAATTAAGTTCAAAATTGAGTAGTACAAATATTGCTAACTGATTACTTAGTCTTCTTCACCTAAAATGTAGGAGTCTGGAGTGGTTGAACATCTCCTCAAATTGGGAGTTGTCCTTGCAGAATATCCTTCTGATATATATGCCCTTTTTCATATTACTAAAGACTTTGAACATTACAAAGTAGTTACATATTTTTATCAGTGGAAGTGTAAAGAAACTGACATTTTTCAAATTCTCCTTTCTTTCCACAATTTGATATCTGATATATGTTATCTATAGTGAGGACGGAGTCTCAGATCATCAAAGACGGACTAAAACATATTTTGTTCCTAAATGACTTGTTTCCTAATCATGCCCCCTCAGATTTATTAAACTCATTCCAGGTTGGCTTGACTTAATATCAGTGATTTCTCTGCTTGATGATATACAAACCTTGTGGCTGTGATCTATTTTAGGTATGCAATTTAATATAACAGTTAAATAATTTCTACATGGTTCTTTAATTACGCCATAACCCTTATCTCTGAAACACTAATATAAAGGAAACTCATTATTGTGGAAATGGGGGAAAAGACTTAATTTAAAATCAGAAGAAGATTGAGCACATCAGTGCCATAAATGTGACAAAAAAATGTCAAATAAAAATAGATATAAAGAGAAATCAAAATTAATTGAATACATTTATCTTGTGGCATTTTGAATATATAAATTCACAAGATATGTTAAATTTAATAATATATTTCAATTCAATTTAATTCAATAACCCAATTAAATTAAAATAATTAATCAATATTCATGGGGGGGAAATGGTAGCATAGAAAATTTCCCTAAACTCCTCCCTAAAACATTTGCAACCAGAATAAAACAAATATAGGGGAAAATCTCCATCAACACTGATATTGTACCAGTCAGATTTTTGCTGCACAACAAACTCCAAATTCAGTGGTTTACAATAACAAATATTTAAGTTCTCATTCACATTAAATAGTGTTGGCAGTTTTGTGTAGCTCTGCTCCACATCATTTTTACTCTGAAATCTAGAGCCATACCTGGAGATAACAGAGGAAATAATCAAGAGAAAAATCTGGCATTTGTAGAAGTGAGAAAAAAGTTGTGCATGGTTCCTAAAATATCTGCTCAAAAATGGTCCTGATAAACTTACTAGGCTAATATTCCCTTTATTTTCATTCTATTGACTAAACCAAATGATAAACTCATAAGAAAATAGAGTAACACAAATAACCTATTGGGACTACATCAAAATAAAATGCTTCTGTATTAAGAAAGCAATCAACAAAACTAAAAGGCAACCTATTACTTGGGAGAAGATATTTGCAAATGACATATACAATAAACGGTTAGTATCAAATATATAAGGAACTAATACAACAACACCCAAAGCACAAATAATCCAATTAAAAATGGGCAGAAGATATGAACAGGTATTTCCCCAAAGAAAACAGATGTCCAACAGACAAATGAAAAGATGCTCATCATCACTTATTATCAGGGAAAGGCAAACCAAAACTATAATGAGATATCACCTCATACATCAGAATAATTAAAATAAAAATAAATAAATTATTAAAATAAATTAAATTAAAAAAATTTTTAAACATTAAAATAAAAAAACATAAGAAACAAAAAATGTAGGCAAGGATGTGGAGGAAAAAGAACACCCTACAATCCAGTAATCACACCACTGGGTATCTATCTCCTTCCCCAAATACAGAAATACTAATTCAAAAGGACATATGTACCCCAATGTTTACAACAACATTGTTTATAATAACCAAATTATGGAAGCAGCCCAAGTGTCCATGGATAGATGAATGGATAAAGATGTGATATATATATCCACTGAAATATGTGAAATATATATATATATATATATTCCACTATATCCAAATATATCCAAATATATATCCACTATATTTATATAGTGAAATATTACTCAGTAATTAAAAAAAGAATAAAATCTTGATATTTGCAATGGCATGGAGACTATTAAGCTAATTGAAATAAGTCAGGGAAAGAAAAATACCATATGATTCACTCATATGTAGAATTTAATAAGCAAAACAAATGAGGAAATGGAAAACAAAAGAGAAAGAGAGGCAAACCAAGAAATAGACTTAACTATAGAGAAAAAACTGATGGCTACCAAATGGAGATGGGTGGGGGGGATGGGTGATAGAGGTAATAGGGATTAAGGAGGGCACTTGTGATGAGCATCGAGTGATATATGGAATTGTTGAATCACTATACTGTACACCTGTAATTAATATAACACTGTATGTTAACTATACTGAATTGAAATAAAACTTAACTTAAAATGTTTTTAAAAAAGAAAAAAGAATGTCCCAACAATCATGGGCCTAGAGAATATGGGCATGTTAGAAAAAACAGTGAATATATTGAGTGAAAATTTATACACACACACACACACACACACACCTTCAAACATCAAAGATTTTTTTTTTTTTAAATGTGGTAGAAATATATCCAGATCAAAAGGGTTTATTTCCACTGGGAAATTTCCACTGGATTATTTCAACCGAAAAAAAAAAAAAATCCTGAGATGCTAAGACACAACTAATAACAATGAAAGGGTTATTGGGGCATCTGGGTGGCTCAGTGGGTTAAGCCTCTGCCTTCGGCCCAGGTCATGATCTCAGGGTCCTGAGATTGAGCCCTGTGTCTAGCTCTCTGCTCAGCAGGGAGCCTGCTTCCTCCTCTCTCTGCCTGCCTCTCTGTTTACTTGTGATCTCTCTCTCTGTCAAATAAATAAATCTTTGGAAAAAAATGAAAGGGTTATTAAGTATTATAAAAAATCAAATGAGGAAAATTACAAATGCCACTGGCAAGTTCACAAGAAAAAGGAGCTTTAGGAGATATTGAAATCATTTCTCTTGAAACATAACTGGATGCTTGACCAAGCTGCATTGTGTTTTCCTGACTAGAATTCTCTAACATAGGGGTGAAATACACTGAACCTGATGAGAAACCATTTCTAATCTTAGGGGATTGAAATCAAGATGTGAGGGAAGAACACAAGAGAGACAAAAATTCTTGTGTGCTTAGAGTCATTTTCACCTCTGCCAACCAATGATAGTGCAGGGCAATTACTCTACCTTTACCTGGCAGAAAATTGGTTGATCAATGGGCTTCCCTGTAAACAAAAGAAAACCACAGAAAATGTTCCCTTGTGGGACAACTCATGAATCATGTCATCACCTTCTGAATTAATACATTTGATAATATAAACTCAAATCATTCAGGCCTTCACATTAAATTCAAAATGTCTCACATTGTCCAGGAGAATAGAAAGAGGGATGCAAAAAGAAACCAAACAGTGTTTTGGGACAAATGATAGGTTTAGTTATGTCTGACCAATAGAAATTTGAATAAGCAAAACAAAAGTATGGTTCTTGTAAAGAAATTGCACAGTGTGAGGGAAGAAAAACAAGCTTAGCATGCAAGAGACAGATGAAAAGGACCCTTGGAGACTAACTTCATAAATCAGAGTAAAATTTTACACAGAAACTGCTTTACACGGACATCAAAGAAGTGTGGCCTTGATGATTAATGAGACAGGACAGCAAATTGAGATGAATTTGAAGTCAACTGAGTTTTAGAAAAGAAAATATTTCCAGAGAAGAATTTACAACTACCTGAAAAATAGTGAGGGGTGGAACGACATGGCAGAAAATTGAGTTAGAGATAGGGAGAAGGACAGCTTGAAAGAAGAGAGATTCTGAAACCCAGTAGATGGAGAAGGTTATGACGACGAGGTCATTGCTTGAGAATGTGCAAACCTAGCCACATATCTAGGACATGAGCATAGACTCTTTGAACTGATGAATCATAAACTAAAAAGAGCTTATTGCCCAGGACCAGATATGTATCTGGAAAAGGCTTTCCAGGTAACTTTCAAGTTAAGATAATATGTAGGAATATGTAATTCTATTATGAAGAAACACTGATGAATTTAATCAAATAAATACACAAAGATTCTGCAATATCCCTTTAATATAAGCTTTTCCTTTTTGTGATTTTAAAAGAGATACAGATTCTTTGTCTATATTTAAGAAGGCTATGTGCCTGGATGGCTCAGTCAATTGGAATCTGCCTTCCTCTCAGGTCATGGTTCAGGGCCCTGGGATCTAGCCCTGATCAGGATCCCTGTTTGGCAGGGAGCCTGCTTCTCCCTCTCCCACTCTGCCTGCTTGTGTTCCCTCTCTTGCTGTGCTTCTGTCTGTCGAATAAGTAAATAAAATCTTAAAAAAAAAAAAAAAAGGCTATGTGCTACCTTTGCCCTCTGAATAACAGTCCATAGCTAATTGTGATTCAGAAAACACTCTATACTCTGAATTTCAAGGAAATTTGGAAACATGCACTTATGTAATGTAATTTAAGAAAGTCATATGCAACTGTAAGTTTTCTTAAAAGGATATATAATGGTAAGATAAATACCTATTATTAAAGATTATTTTATAACTCTCTTCTTCTCATGTGCATTGAATGCAGTAACATGTTCTACATTTTTATTTTTTTCAGTCCATTGTAAAATTCATTAGGCATTAATTGCAACATTATTGGTGAGAAAAGAGTGTCAGCATTTATAGATTCCTGAAGAAAAAATCTTGAGCCATGAATCCTAGGTCCAGCCAGTCTAAACTCTACCCTGAGTTCATGGTTTATACCTCTAATTATGTATTTGGCATTTTCTTACTTAAATGTCCAGTAGGCTTTGCAAAATAAGTATGTCAATACTGAACAAATCATCTTTCCTGTAATACCTGGCTCACCATGGTTAATAACAAACCCATTTCTGTTTCTTATACCCAATCTTTGGGTTTATTTCTGATTATATCCAATGAACCAAAATCTCTTATCCTCTCTATCTTCAAGATGGATTCAGGGTCCTACATTTTTTTTAACCACCTCCTCTATTATCACTATGATCAAATTAACATTATTTCTCATGAGATGACTGCAAGATCCTCTTAATTATTCCCTTGCTAATTATGTTATTCTCATTTTCTCTGTTCTCTATTTGGTAGCAAGAGAGATCCCATTAAAATATGTTAGGTCATGTCATTCTTCTGTTCAAAGCTACCCAGTCACTTTTCATTCAAAGTAGAAGTCAAGGAGCTTATAACAATCACCTACATAACCTCACATGATGTGGCCTCAGCTTCTATCACCTCTCCTCCAACATTGCCTGTTACTCTTCCCCATACTCCTATACTCAAGTCCATTGGATTCCTTGGTATCACTCAGCATGCCTGGCACTCTCCATGCAGAGCAGGACCTTCATGCTTGCTCTTCTCCTTTTCTGGAACACTCCACTCACCAATACTAGTGACTGCCTTCCTCAGCTCCTGCTTGCTCAATGTCATTTTCTTAGCAGCAATGTCTACAGCCACCATATTTAGGGTAACCTCACTCCAACTTTCCTGAGCTCTCTTATTGCTTTATTTTTCTACATTGTACTTACAGGCATCTGCCCTACTTAAATCTTAAATTGTTTATTTAATTTCCATCATAAACAATCAGAGTATAAATCCTGGGAAAACATAATTTCACCTATTTTATCTTCTCTAGTACTCTCAAATCCTAAAATAGTACCTTTCATATAGCACACTAAAAAAAGTTGCACTGAATGAATAAATGAACCCTTTAGGGCAAATAAAGCCAACTTTGAGATCCGTAGGACCTTAAGAATAAACTTCATGTTCTTATCTAAAAAGCTAACAAACAAAACACTCAATTTACACTTGTCTTTCTCAATTTAGTCCACACAGACCAGAATGATCAAGATAAAGGAAGATGAATATGAGAGGAAAGAATAGTAGGAAATTAATTATGCTATGACTAAAGAGATGATAAAATTTATTTAGGAATGTGTAATATAAAAGCTATGAATGAGGTAAAGAACATAGAGACATATTGTAACAAGTATTAATAAAAGCTGAATATAATATTTTAAATTACTCAAACAAAATACATAAAGTCAAAAGGTGCCAAAGTTAGGGAGGAAGTAAATGTTTCACAAAAATTTCATCTTAGACAAAGGTGGAAGTTGAGTAAATAGAATATAAACATAGTAAACAAACAAAGTATAAACACAGACATATAGTTATATTATTATTATAATATATTATATTGTTGTGATCATTTGAGCCACAAAGTTAACTACCATTAAATGTTGCAAGTATTTCAAATTAAGGGTAGGATTGGTGTAGTCATGTAATTGTTGGGGGGGAGGTTAGAGAAGTGGTTGGTATGTGAAAAGGAGGAATTGAAGAAAGTGAAGGTATTGATCATAAAAAACAAAGTAAGAAAATTAAAAAGTAAGATACAGTTTCAAAAGTATAATAAACAACTACTATAAGATAAGACAGAGGGGAAAAATAAAATATTCCAGTTATATTGAATATGAGAGGACTGAATTTTTCCATTGAAGATAGTCATACTGGCTTAAATCTAATTTAACTAAATGTAGTTATTAAGAATGATAAATGAAGAATAAAAATAAAGGATAAACAAATCCACAAAAAATTCAATATTAAAGATTTTACTTATTTATTTTAGAGAGAAAGAGAAAGAGTGTGTGTTAGCTGGGGCAGGGGAAGAGTGAGAGGGAGAGAGAGACTTTCAAGCAAACTTCCCATTTATCATGGAGCCTGATGTGGGGCTCAATCTCATGACCCTGAGATCAGGACTTAAGCAAAATCAAGAGTCGGACACTTAACTGACTAAGCTACCTGAGCGCCCTGTAAACTCAATATTAATATCAAAATTATAGCTTAAGGTATTCCACTAGGAAAAGAAATAAAATGTAAAGATAAAAGACAGAATTAATAAAAAAAGTTATGACTATCTAAAACCTTAATACATCAGTTAACAGGAGTCCAGGTACATCAACTGAAGGAGACTGATTAAAAAAAAAAAAAAAGTAACATTAATAAATTTTTAAATAAGTCTTTAAGGATTTGGTGTTTCGAATATCCCCAAAACACTTGGGGCTCCTCGATGAAGCACGGAAGCTTCCTTTCTCAGGCTGAATAGGTCCTGTGGTTTCTCTACCCATTAGCACTACCTGGGTAGGTAATGTTCTTCCTGGCATAATGAGCAAATAGAATGCATCAAAATGAAGTCTTCTCTCCTACATCTCCCCATTCAAATGAATATTTATAGTATATAGTCTTGATAATAACAAAATAAACCAGAAATAAATAAGAAAAAAATTGGCAAACCAAAACTGAGAAACAAATAAAAAGTAGCCATTTTGGAATTAATAAATATTTTTTTAAAAAAACAATTCAAGGGATTTATGGAGACAAGATGGTGGGGAAGTAGGAGGAGGCGCCTCTTCAACCTGTACCCTAAAGTGAGCTGATTACCTACCAAAGAATTCCGATCACCTATGAAAACAGCCTGAGACCAGAATTATACACCTCTGGATCTCTACAGGGGCAGAAGACGCCAGTGGGCAGGTAAAGCGGAGTGGGAACTTCGGACTGATATCGGAAGATAAACAAAAGGGGGAGGGAGCCACCAGAAGCAACCGATTGGAAAGTAATACCCCAATCCGAGAGTGCCCTGCGTCTGGGGATCAGCATTAACTTGGAGTCTGGTTGAAAGCACTCAAAGAGAGCAAAGGATCATGGGGGGAAATTGCAGGAATCAGGGCGGCTAGGGACAGGGGCTTAAGTCCCCAGACCCAGGACAGCCTCCCCTGGCGCTGAGCCAGAGAGAGTGTGGTGGAGAAACCAGGTCTTGGTCCTGAGCCGCCAGCGTGCCCGAGATCATGTTGGGGTCCAGCTCCTGTGAGGGGCTGGGAGCCTCGCCAGAAGGCAGAGGCTCCAGAGCCAGAGGGCAGGTGCTACAGAGCCTGAGACGCTCCCCCCACCCCACCTCCACCCCCCACACTCTTAGACCCGCACCATTCCACCAGAGCCTGAGACGCACATTCGCCCCACACACTCCCCTGAGAGAGGTGCGAAAAGGCCCAGCCTGGTGCTCTCGGACTCGCGCCATTCCACCAGAGCCTGAGACGCGCGTGCGCACCAGACACACTCCCCCTGAGAGAGGTGCGCACAAGCTCTTAGACCCAGAAAGACCAGGTACTCCCAGCCCAAGCCAGAAGGAAAATCTCAGCGTGCAATCGCTGCTTGGAACCTCTCTGGCAGTCTGGAGCTGCCCAGACAGCTGCCGCTGCCGTGGTTTTGGGTACAAACAGAAGATCCTGCGTCCCCGGGGACTGCGCTTCGGAACCTGCTCTGCCAGCAGCCAAGGGGGAATTTATTTGGGCTCTGCAGCCAGACTGAGGCTTCTCTCTCAGAGGGAGGTCAGGGTGCAGTTTGCTTTCCTCTAAACCTACAAAAACCATCAAAAGCAGTCAAGGTGAGAGGGAAAAAAAAAAAAAGGTGAACAAACATAAAAACCTCCAGAAAACAAAAGCCTGAAAAAACCGGTTTCCTCAGAGCCCATCCCCTTGAGGGGGACTGGAGGACTTAACTCAGGGAACATCATTGGTTGAAAACCCACGTGGCAGGCCCGTCCCTCAGAAAACCAACCAGGAAAGGAAAAAAAAAAAAAAAAAGACAAGAGAACAACCACCACTACTTCATAGGACAACTTTTATTTTTAACTCATTCCCACTATTCTGGTTCATTTTTTTTTATATATACATACTTTTTTAACCTATTTACCATCACAGTGAGATGTCCAGTACATCAAACTCCATAATAACCTTCTAACCTGAACTTTTTGATTCATACACCTGTGTTTTTCTTTTGCATTTCTATTTTTTTTATTTTTTTAATTTTAGTTTAGTCTAGTTTATTCCTTTTTTATTTTTATTTTCTAATATTCATATAGAGTTAAATTTCAAAGTAATCCCCTTTCCCCAATCAATGCTACCCCTATAGGTAAACCAATTTTTAACTCCCCTTTATCTTAGGAAAGTTGAGTCCTTTAACAAAGATATCAAGATACATTCAGGAAGAATCAAAACAAGCTTCCTCGTCCACACTGAGAATTTATTACCACTCTCCCATCTTTTTCTTCTGCCAGTGTTTCTGTGTTTTTGTGTTTGTCCTGATAGTATATAAATCTTATACTTGGGGTTCTTTTTGACGAGGTTCTTCCTTTATTTGCATATATATATATTTATATATATATATATATATATATTTATATATATATATATATACACATATATATATATTTTTTTTCTCTCTCTTGTCATATACTTTTATCAGTCTTTTTGTTTGTCTGTTTTTGTTTGTATACTTCCTAAATCTTACCTTGGGGCCCATTTAGGCTGAACCTTCTCTTTTATCTTCCCTTTTTTTCCTGTCTTTCTCTCTCTCTCTTTTTTTCTTTTTCTTTTCTTTTTTCTCTCATTTGGGTGGGGAATCCTGATTACTCAGAAGCATTCCAGGGTGCACCTTGACTGCACCATGGTCAATACATACAGCTACATCAGTTCAGTCGTCTATCACCAAAATGACTAGGAAGAGAAATGCCCAACAGAAGAAAAATACAGAGGATGGGCCTTCTGCAACAGAGCTAATGGCTATCAACATAGACAATATGTCGGAAAGAGAATTCAGGCTAACAATTATCCAGGCAATAGCTAGGTTGGAGAAAGCCATGGATGACCAAACGGAATTGATTAGGGCTGAACTGAAAGCGACCAGGGAAGATGTTCACAATGTTAGTGCTGAGCTGAAAGCTACCAGGGAAGAGGTTCACAAAGCTCTCAATGAGTTCCAATCTAATCTAAGTTCTCTCAAAGCTAGGGTAACTGAGACAGAAGATAGAATTAGTGATCTGGAGGACAAACAAATAGAGAGAAAGGATCAGGAGGAAGCCTGGAAAAAACAGCTTAGAAGCCATGAAAACAGAATGAGGGAAATAAATGATGCCATGAAATGTTCCAACATCAGAATTATTGGAGTCCCTGAAGAGGAGGAGAAAGAAAGAAGTCTAGAAGACATAGTGGAACAAGTTCTTCATGAAAAATTTCCCAATCTCACGAATGGAACCAGCGTTCATGTATTAGAGGCCGAACGGTCTCCACCCAAGATTATAGATTCCAAAAAACATCAAGGCACCTGATAGTCAAATTGAGGAATCATAATTGTAGATATAATCTCTTGAAAGCCACTAGGACAAAGAGGCTCCTTACTTACAGAGGAAAGCCCATCAGAATAACGTCAGACCTGTCCACAGAGACCTGGCAAGCCAGAAAGGGCTGGCAAGATATATTCAGGGCACTAAATGGAAAGAACATGTAGCCAAGAATAATTTATCCAGCAAGACTGACATTCAAAATGGATGGAGAGATAAAGAGTTTCCAAGACCAGCAAGGCTTAAAAGACTATGCAACCACCAAGCCGACACTGCAGGAAATATTAAGGGGGGTACTATAAAAGAGGAAAAATCTTAAGAATAGCATTGAACAGAAATATAGAGACAATCTACAGAAAGAAAGACTTCAAAGGTAACACGATGTCAATAAAAACGTATCTATCAATAATCACTCTCAGTGTGAATGGCCTAAAGGCGCCCATAAAATGACACAGGGTTGAAGATTGGATAAAACGACAGGACCCATCCATATGTTGTCTATAAGAGACCCATTTTGAACCTAAAGATACACCCAGACTGAAAGTGAAGGGTTGGAGAAGCATCTTTCATGCCAATGGGCCTCAAAAGAAGGCCGGGGTAGCGATTCTTATATCAGACAAATTAGATTTTAAACTAAAGACTGTAGTCAGAGATACAGAAGGACACTATATAATTCTTAAATGGACTATCCACCAAGATGATCTAACAATTGTAAATATCTATGCCCCCAATATGGGAGCAGCCAATTACATAAGAAAACTGTTAATCAAGATAAAGAGTCATATTGATATGAATACATGAATAGTATGAGATCTTAACACACCTCTCTCAGAAATAGACAGGTCATCAAAGTAGAAAATCAATAAAGAAAGAAGAGCATTGAATGACACACTGGACCAGATGGACCTCATAGATATATACAGAACATTCCACCCTAAAACAACAGAATACTCATTCTTCTCAAGTGCACATGGAATCTTCTCCAGAATAGACCATGTTCTGGGTCACAAATCAGGACTCAACCGATACCAAAAGACTGAGATTATTCCCTGCATATTCTCAGATCACAGTGCTTTGAAACTGGAGCTCAATAACAAGGAAAAGTTCAGAAGGAACTCAAACACCTGGAAGCTAAAGGCCACCTTGCTTAAGAATGCTTGGATCAACCAGGAGATCAAAGAAGAACTGAAACAATTCATGGAAACTAATGAGAATGAAGACACTTCGGTCCAAAACCTATGGGATACAGCAAAGGTGGTCCTAAGGGGGAAATACATAGCCATCCAAGCCTCCCTCAAAAAAATTGAAAAATCCAGAATACACCAGCCGTCTCTACATCTTAAAGAACTGGAGAATCAACAACAAATCAAACCAACTCCACACATAAGAAGGGAAATCATCAAGATTAGAGCAGAGATCAATGAGGTAGAAACCAGAGATACAGTAGAACGTATCAATGAAACTAGAAGCTGGTTTTTTGAGAGAATCAATAAGATCAATAAATCATTGGCCACACTAATCCAAAAGAAAAGAGAGAAAGCCCAAATTTATAAAATTATGAATGAAAAGGGAGAGATCACAACAAACACCAAGGAAGTAGAAACAATCATCAGAAGTTATTATCAACAGTTATATGCCAATAAGCTAAGCAACCTAGATGAAATGGATGCATTCCTAGAAAACTATAAACTCCCAAAATTGAGCCAGGAAGAAACTGACAACCTGAATAGACCAATATCTAGTAACGAGATAGAAGCCATGATCAAAAACCTCCCAAAAAACAAGAGCCCAGGACCTGATGGATTCCCTGGGGAATTCTACCAAGTTTTCAAAGAAGAAATAACACCTCTTCTCCTGAAGCTGTTTCAAAAAATTACAGCAGAAGGAAAACTTCCAGACTCTTTCTATGAAGCCAGCATTACCCTGATCCCCAAACCAGACAAAGACCCTAACAGAAAGGAGAATTTCAGACCATATCACTGATGAATATGGATGCTAAGATTCTCAACAAGATCCTAGCAAACAGGATCCAACAGCACATTAAAAAGATTATCCACCATGACCAGATGGGATTCATCCCTGGGCTACAAGGATGGTTCAACATTCGCAAATCAATCAATGTGATAGAACAAATCAATAAGAGAAGAGAGAAGAACCACATGGTCCTCTCAATTGATGCAGAAAAAGCATTTGACAAAATCCATCATCCGTTCCTGATTAAAACGCTTCAAAGTATAGGGATAGAGGGAACATTCCTGAACTTCATAAAATCTATCTATGAAAGAACCACAGCAAATATCATCCTCAATGGGAGAAAGCTTGCAGCCTTCCCGTTGAGATCAGGAACACGACAAGATGCCCACTCTTACCACTCTTGTTCAACATAGTATTAGAAGTCCTAGCAACAGCAATCAGACAACAAAGAGAAATAAAAGGTATCCAAATTGGCAATGAAGAAGTCAAACTCTCTCTCTTCACAGATGACATGACTCATTATATGGAAAACCCAAAAGACTCCACCCCCAAGCTACTAGAACTCATACAACAATTCAGTAATGTGGCAGGATACAAAATCAACATACAGAAATCAGTGGCTTTCTTATACCCTAACAATGAAAATACAGAAAGGGAAATTAGAGAATTGATTCCATTTATTATAGCACCAAGAACCATAAGATACCTGGGAATAAACCTAACCAACGAGGTAAAGGAACTGTACTCGAGGAACTACAGAACACTCATGAAAGAAATTGAAGAAGACACAAAAAGATGGAAGACCATTCCATGCTCTTGGATCGGAAGAATAAACATTGTTAAAATGTCTATACTGCTTAGAGCAATCTATACTTTTAATGCCATTCCGAACAAAATTCCACTGGTATTTTTCAAAGAGCTGGAGCAAATAATCCAAAAATTTGTATGGAACCAGAAGAGACCCCAAATCATGAAGGAAATGTTGAAAAACAAAAATAAAACTGGGGGCATCATGTTACCTGATTGCAAGCTTTACTACAATGCCGTGATCACCAAGGCAGCATGGTGCTGGCATAAAAACAGACACATAGACCAGTGGAACAGAGTAGAGAGCCTAGATATGGACCCTCACCTCTATGGCCAATTAATCTTTGATAAAACAGGAAAAAATATACAGCGGAAAAAAGACAGTCTCTTCAATAAATGGTGCTGGGAAAAGTGGACAGCTATATGCAGAAGAATGAAACTCGACCATTCTCTTACACCGTACACAAATATAAACTCAAAATGGATAAAAGATTTCAACGTGAGACAGGAATCCATCAGAATCCTAGAGAAGAACATAGGCAGTAACCTCTTCGATATCATCCACAGCAATTTCTTTCAAGATATGTCTCCAAAGGCAAAGGAAACAAAAGCAAAGATGAACTTTTGGGACTTCATCAAGATCAAAAGCTTCTGCACAGCAAAGGAAACAGTCAACAAAACAAAGAGGCAACCCACAGAATGGGAGAAGATATTTGCAAATGACAGTACAGACAAAAGGTTGATATCCAGGATCTATAAAGAACTCCTCAAACTCAACACACACAAAATAGACAATCATATCAAAAAATGGGCAGAAGATATGAACAGACACTTCTCCAGTGAAGACATACAAATGGCTAACAGACGCATGAAAAAATGTTCATCATCACTAGCCATCAGGGAGATTCAAATTAAAACCACATTGAGATATCACCTTATGCCAGTTAGAATGGCCAAAATTAGCAAGACAGGAAACAACATGTGTTGGAGAGGATGTGGAGAAAGGGGAACCCTCTTCCACTGTTGGTGGGAATGTAAGTTGGTGCAGCCACTTTGGAGAACAGTGTGGAGATTCCTCAAGAAATTAAAAATAGAGCTTCCCTATGACCCTGCCATTGCACTGCTGTTTATTTACCCCAAAGATACAGATGTAGTGAAAAGAAGGGCCATCTATACCCCAATGTTCATAGCAGCAATGGCCACTGTCGCCAAACTGTGGAAAGAACCAAGATGCCCTTCAATGGACGAATGGATAAGGAAGATGTGGTCCATATACACTATGGAGTATTATGCCTCCATCAGAAAGGATGAATACCCAACTTTTGTAGCAACATGGACGGGACTGGAAGAGATTATGCTGAGTGAAATAAGTCAAGCAGAGAAAGTCAATTATCATGATTTCACTTATTTGTGGAGCATAACAAATAGCATGGAGGACAAGGGGAGATGGAGAGGAGAAGGGAGTTGAGGGAAATTGGAAGGGGAGGTGAACCATGAGAGACTATGGACTCTGAAAAACAATCTGAGGGTTTTGAAGGGGAGGGGGGTGGGAGGTTGGGGGATCCAGGTGGTGGGTATTGTAGAGGGCACGGATTGCATGAAACACTGGTGTGGTGCAAAAATAATGAATACTTTTATGCTGAAAAAATAAAAAAATAAAAAAAAAACAATTCAAGGGAAAAATTATTTGGAAAGTAACAAAATTAGAATATTATATAGTAAATCTTTAGGATGGAGCCTAAATATTTTCAGAGAAAAATTCCTCATCAGAAATGTTTTTATTAGTAACATAAAAACCTAATAAAAATTTACATAAAACAAGAAATAATTCAGGGGTGCCTGGGTGGCTTAGTGGGTTAAGCCTCTGCCTTTGGCTCAGGTCATGATCTCAGGGTCCTGGGTCATAGGGCCAGGACCACGTCGGGCTCTCCTCAGCGGAGAGCCTGCTTCCCCCCCTCTCTCTGCCTGCTTATGCTCTCTCTCTCTCTCTCAAATAAATAAATCTTTAAAAAAAAAGAAATAATTCAAAATAAATCATAAGGAAATTTTAAGAAATATAAGAAATTAAATTATTAAGATTGGAAGAAAAATATTTAAAAGATAAAATATTTTTTAATATTTTAATATTAAAATAAAATAAATAAAAAATAATAAAAATAAATATATAATATATATATAAAATATATAAAATAAATTAAAAAATAATAAAAATAAAAAATAAAATAAATAAAATAAATAAAAAAATAAAATAAAATAAAAATAAAAATATTTTACTCTTTCTTTGGAATGACCAATTAACAGATAAACTCTTAGCAATACTATTTAAAGGATTGGACGGGGATAGCCTGGGCAGCTCAGTTGTTTAAGCATCTGCCTGCAGTTCAGGTCATGATCTCGGGTTCTTGGGATCAAGCCCCATGTCAGGATCCATGGTCACTAGGGATCCTGTTTCTCCTTCTCCCTCTGCCGGCCGCTCCTTCTGTTGTGCTCTCATTCTCTCTGTCAAATAAAAAAATAAAATCTTAAAAAAAATAAACTATGGGAGGAATATAAAAGGAGAATCAATCATACATTTAGGAGAGAAGATAGTAATTATGAGACTTGAGAGTCCTGGCAAAATGGAGAACAGACTCACAGCTGTGAGTGCCACCATCTGCCTGACCCCAGCTAAGTCTGGGCTGGGAAGGAGAAAGATCTGGAGTAGTATAAGTATTATGAGAAACCTACTAATCTGAACAGAAAACATAGTCTGGGATAAGGGAAATGTACAGGCAAAGACTTTATTTTGATGCCTTCTGTTTGCTCAGTGTCAGGAGGAATTTTACCTGCCTAGGTATTACTAAGAGGTGGAAAATCCACAGGACTTGCTCAGCCTGAGGAAGGAAGCTTCTCTTTTGCTGTAAGGAGTCCTGCATACATCCTCCTTCTTTCTTCCCTGTCCATAAACCTCGGATTAGGGGACTGTCCCTTGCAAAGGCTAGTATTAGTGAGGCAGCAAAAAGGAAGCCAGTGTTCTCTTGAATGAAAAAGAAATTCCATGTGCCCAGTCTGTATTAATTAGAGCCTTTGGAAATGGGATATGCTTCCTCCCTTATGTTGCTTGGTGCATATGCCAACAGACATAGCTGATACTCAGAGTGAATATGACTTCACATGGAAAAATATCTACCCCTTTTTAAATAAAGATAAGAAACTAAGCAACTGTTATAAAACCCAACAGAGTTAGTGCCACTGATATACTATTTAATTAAACATAATCCATGTGCTAACATACATATGTAAGAACATTGGCAATATGAAGCAGGAACATGGAAATAAAAAGGGACCAAGGAGAAAAATTGAGAAAAATTGTGCAGAAGAAAAAATATATATATATAACACTTTTTAATTATATATAAACATGTAAAATATAATATAAGATATAAAAGTTATAAATAATGTAATATGTAACTATTTATAGTTGTAATAAAGAGGCCACTATGTGGAATTAAATAGTAGAAGAGACAGAGCTACAGAATCAATTATTGAATATGAAGCCTAGATCAGATAATTCTTCAAAAAAAAAAAAAAAACAAGAAAAGACACATAGAGATTATTTTTCAAGCTATGAAATAAGATAAACAAGAAGATATATCTATAAAACAAGTGACAATAAATGAATATAGATAAATGGAAATAAAAGGGAGGAAAAAACACTTGAAGAATTTTTTTTTTTTTTTTTTTTTTTAGTTATAAAAAGTTGAAATACCTCATTTCGAAAGGAATCTTAAAATGCCAAATACAATGATAGGAAAAGAGATCTATCCAGTAAAATTTAAGAAGGTTAAACACAAAAGGACTATTCTAAAGCTCTCCAGGAAGAAAGAAACAGATATCCGTGAAGATTCAATGTCTGGATGTTATCAGACGTCTCATCAACAACTTCAGATGTCAGAGGAAAGATGTTTATATTGTCTTCAAAGTTAAAATAACTGAGCCTGGAATTGCATATTCAGTAACAAAGTATTTTAAATAAGGGAAAGCAATAAATATATTTTTAGGAATTCTGCACCTTATTGTTTATAATATAAAATCCCACTTTTTAAAAAAATTTTATTTATTTCACAGGGAAAGAGAGATCACATGTAGGCAGAGAGGCAGGCAGAGAGAGAGGGGGAAGCAGGCTCCCTGCTGAGCAGAGAGCCCGATGCGGGCCTCAGTTCCAGGACCCGAGATCATGACCTGAGCCAAAGTCAGAGGTTTAACCCACTGAGCAACCCAGTCGCCCCTAAAATCCCACTTTGAAAATGCTTTGGTGAAGCTTTTCCAGAAAAATAAAAATAAAACCAAAAGAATGCTGTAAAAAGCGAGAATGAATAAATGAATTAGTAAAATGTGTAAAGCAGCAAGAATTTAAAGATGTATACCATGTAATATGTAGTATCCCAAGTCCCACAGATAACATCAGCATAAAGGGGTGATATGGAGTGTGGAAGGAAAAGTCAACACAGATTGAAAATATTCTGAAGTGCTTGGCATGGCTATGGAAGAAACAAACATTATTAAAGATAACAAAGTCATCAAGGAAAAGATAAATAGAGCAACCACCGAAGGGGGGGAAATATATATATATATATATATATATATATATATATATAGCTTTCAAATAATCAGGGACACCTGGGTGGTTCAGTCATTTGAGCATCTGCCTTCTGCTCAGGTCATGATCCCACGATCCTGTGATTGAGTCCCACATCAGGCTCCCTGCTCATGGGGAGCCTGCTTCTCCCTCTGCCTGCTTTTCCCCCGGCTTATGATCTCCCTCTCTGTCAAATAAATAAATAAAATCTTTAATAAGAATAATAAATAGAGTAAAATGTTCTTATGCAATGCAAGTCAGGAAAGGAAAGAGAAAACATGACAACTCAAAAATATATGAAACCAAATGACAGAAAAGAGTTCTGATAGTGAGAGAAGTTATAATAGGTGTAGATAGGTTCAACCTACTACCCAACAAACTTTTATATTGCTTCAGAAAAACAGGATACAATATATTATCTGGAAGACAAGATTTAAAAGAAAAAAATACAGGGAATTTGAAAAAGATAACGTAACTCTGCAAATATGAAACAATTTTCACATCTGATGAAATAGCACATAAGCAAGCATCGATATTAAGTATGTATCATTATAATAGCAGATATGTCTCTAACAGTATAACCTTCATAAAATAATAATTGACAGAATATATAGGTAAATTAAAAATTAAATATAGTGTCATGGTTAAAATTAGCTCCTTTATTATCAGATTTTCTTATTTTCTGATAAATGAATTTAATATGTAAAACTATATTTCCTGGGGTGCCTGGATGGCTCAGTTGGTTAGATGTCCAACTCTTGATTTCAGCTTGGTTTATAATCTCAGGGTCATGGGATCAAGCCCTAAGTCATGCTCCACACTCTTTATGGAGTCTGCTTAAGATTCTCTCCCTCTCTCTCTCTCTCCCTCTCTGCCCCTTCCTCTGGTCTCTCTTTCTGAAATAAAGAATATATTTTGTTTATTTATAAAGTAAAATATTTATTTATAAAATAAAGTATTAAATTATTTATAAAACAAAATATTTATTAAAATATTTACTTATAAAATAAGATGTTTTATTTATTTATTTCAGAGAGAGAGAGAGAGTGAGCAGGCAGAGGTCATTTCAACATTAGTCTGCGTGGGGACTATAATTCCTGGTTCCTCCAGCAAAATATAAGTGAGAATAACCCGGACATTCTTTTGAATCCAAAGCTCTACCAACATTGTTTTTCGTGTGACCACTGAAGTCTTCCAGATTTATAAACCAATGGTCAGTTTTGAGTTCTTACTTTTCTTATCATATCAATAATTTTCCAGTTAATCACTCTCTCCTTTTGGAAACACTGTCTATTTGCCATCGCTGCATTTCATCTATTGCTCTTACTTCACTAGCTAGCTCTGGGAACTTTAGATTCTCAAATTTGGGGAAGTGATGAAGAATCTTATCAAGCGTTCATCTGGGAGATGTTGTTCAGGATAGTCTTTTTAGGGCATACGGGAATACAGAGGTGGTCCTCTGAAGTATTTCAAGCTCTGAAGAAAAATTCTCTGCAGCATGAATTGTGAAGTTTGTGGGACAAGATTTTTGGCAAAATATTGCCAGGTCACACAAACACAAAAATGGCTGAAATAGGCATAAACTGAAACCTGCAGAAGTGGTCGGAGTAAGAAGTAAGTAAAGCTGATGGAAACTGCAGACAAAAATCTGTCTACTAGACAAAGGGGTAAAGGGAGAGGAGGAGAGACTCTTAAGGAGGTTTTTCACCCAGTGTGGAGTCCAACATGGGGCTCAATTTCACAACCTTGAGATCATGATCTGAGGTGAAATCAAGAGTTGGACACTGAACTGACTGAGCCACCCAGGTACCCCTGACTAATAGACGTTCCAAAGAATAAGACCAAAATTCATTTTGGTCTTCTAAAATCTATTTCACCACAGCCATCTCCCTCTCAGTAATGGTGACACAATCCTTCCAGCTGATTAAGCAAGGAATTTAGCCAATATCTTTGGAACATTCTAAAACCATATATTCATCAGGGAATCCTGTTGGCTTTACCTTCAAAGTGTATGCAGAGTCTTGCCACTTTTTACCACCTTGAAGCCTGAACCACGTTCACCTTCTACCAGAGAACTCCATTGTCTCTTCAGTGATTTCTCTGTCCCCACTTCCCCTCAATTGTATTCCCCATGAAGCATTCAGAGTGATCCTTTTGAAATATAAGACAGAGAAGGTCACTCCAAACCAAAAACTCTACAATGACTTCCTATCTCCGTAAAAGCCCCATCTTTGCAGTGTCATAAATGATGCACATGTAATACCTGGCCCCTTCCTTCTGCATCTCGTCTGTCAGTCATCTTCTCCTTTCTTCCTCTATACCTCACAACTTGCCCTCTTATTTTGCCTTAAAAATACAAAGCATTTCTGTGTTTTAGAACTTTTTTTGTTCTATCTGTAATGTTCTTTGCTTAGATGTCTACATCTTTTAGCCTGTTGCCCAAGATTTATGTTTTAGTGAGGGCTATTCCAAGCACTCTGTCTAAATTGCAACCTAGACTTTCACTCAGCTCTCATTTTGCATAGCACTTATGCCCTTCTCCCTTACTCTCCATGGTGATAATTTACTATATCTACCATTTACTGTATGTCTTCCTTTATAAGAACATAAGGTCCATTAGGAGTAGGAGTCTGTCTATTTTGTTCACTGTTGTACTCCAAATGCCTTAATATTTTCATATAACTGTATTATCTGAAACAGTGACTGGCACATAATAGGTGCTCAGTAAATATCAGAATCAATAAACAAATAGTAAAATGTGCTGCATTCAAAAAATAATCTTGGAAGAGCTGGTAAATAATGTGGGGGAAAAAAACTAGGAAATAGTACTCTGACTTCATACCATTAGGTGCTCAGTAAATATCAGTTGAATTATTAACAAATAGTAAAATGTATTGCATTCAAAAAATAATCTTGGGAGAGTTGGTTAATAATGTGCGAGAAATACCTAGGAAATAATACTCTGACTTCATATCATTCCAAATGTTAATTGTTATTGTATTAAAGATGTGAATATAAAGAACAAAACTTTAAGATTTTTGAAAAAGGATATAGGAAATTAACTTTATTTATTTAGTTATTTATTTATTTATTTTTCTAAGTTGATAGGATTTCCTAAACAAGATGACACTAACATAGTAAGTGAACTGTATAAAAAAGAAAAATAGGCACCATTAAAATTTTAAAAGAATAAAATAGAACAAAATTAAAATTGAAACTATAAGTAGGAATAAAATATTTGCCATAAATACATCCTAAAGCTGGGTTAGTATTCATAACATGAAATGAATTTTTATAAATCTACAAGAAAAAGAAAGAAAAGTACAATATAAAATGCAGAAGGAGTTTCACGGGAAGTCAAACAGGAAGGCCCTTAAGTGCATAATAAAGTGCTCAAACTGAATCTTTATCTTAGAAATGTAAATTAAATCAAATTGGCATCAGTTTAGATATTAGTTTAATAAGTGAATAAATATATAAAATAAAATGTCAATCCACAACCAATGCAGAGTGAGAGGAACTTTCATGCAATGTTAGTGATGATACCTGTAGCTACATGATACTCTTAAAAATACCCATGCTACTCCATAACACAAAAATGAAAGTTTCAGAGCAATGAGTAGTGTGTAATTCACTTTTATTAGTAAAGTACCAAGAAAAACAAAAAATAACAAAAATCTCCCAAATTCAAAATATAAGAAATTTTAATTTTATGGATACTTTTGAACAGTTAACATTGATGCTTGTATTAGATTGAGTTTAAACCACAGAAGAGTTAATATTTTCTTTGTGTATTTTTGTTTCACCTGTTATCATATACATTAATTGACACACAAAAATAAAAAATATGTAGTACTTACAAAATAACAATTTTCAGAACACTTTATTTTTGTACTTGGGTAATAAATCAAAATAATGCCTGAATATATGAAGCAAACAGATTTTTTTAAGAAAAAGTGCCTTGAAATTTGGTGCATTAGCTGAACAAAATAAGTAATTACACAAACATAAAGTTTGTTACATCTACTAACCTTGTAATCAATTTTTGTTTTTATAATGCAAGTATAAATAAAAAAGCTAGACTATTTGGAAATTAGGATTATTCTAAATAACTTGCATCACACAATACATAAAAGCTGCCATTATAGAATATTTAGATTATAAATTAAAATTGTAACAGCACAAATCAACCTTTATGATGTGATCCAAACTTTAATAAAATCCATATGTTAAACCAAAGAAAAACAACAACAAAAAACTCCGTGTGCTAAAACCCTTTCAGTGTTAAAGGGCTTTAATTTGAATCAAAGGTTAGCTACCGATTGCATGTTTGACATAACAAAAGAACAACAATGAGTGAAACTAATTGTATAGGTGAAAGAAAGCAGGACTTAATATATTATAAGTCAAATTAACATTAAAATTGATAAATCTAAGTAGTTAAACTTTTGAAAATCATCAAATAGACAAACAAATGCTAGTATAAATAAGTAAAAGAAAAGCTAGAAAGAAAAAATACATAAAACAGCAATCAAGATAAAAACTGTAGACACACAAATCAATGGCAAATAATTGAAAGCCCAGAAATAGACCCAGATAAAATTAGTCAGCCAATCTTTGACACAGATGAAAACATAATAAAGTAGAACAAAGATAGTCTCTTGAACAAATGGTGCTGGGACAACTGGCTATCCACATGCAAAAGTATATAAATAAATCTAAACACAAAACTGCTAATCTTCACAAAAATTAACTCAAAATTGATGATACATCTAAATGTAAAATGCAAAACTATAAAACTCCTACAAGATAGTAGCAGAGAAAACCTAGATGACCCTGGGCATGGTGATGCCTTCTTAGATACAACACTGACATGTGGCACAATCCATAAAAGAAATCACTGATGAGCTGGACTTCATAAAAATTTAAAACTTTTTCTTTATATAAATCATTTTAAGAGAGTTAAAATACAGACCACAGACCAGAAGAACACATTTTTTAAAAAGGCACTTTTGATAAAGGACTATTATCCAAAATATATACGAAATTCTTAAAGTACAACAATGAAAAAGTAAACAACTCTACTAACAAGTGGGTCAAAGACCTGGACAGACACCTCACCAAAGAAGATGTGCAGATGGAAAATAAGCATATAAAAAGATGCTCCACCTCATATGCCATAAGGGAAATGCAAATTAAGATAATCATGAGATACCACCACACAGCTGTCAAAATCAATTTCCGACAGCAACAAATGAGGATAAGGATGTGGAGCCATAGGAGCTCTTATTCTTTGCTGGTAGGAATGACAAATTTTATAACCAGTTTGAGAGACAGTTTGGCAATTCCTTACAAGACTAAATATACTATTATACATTGAATCCAGCCATTGTGGTCCTCAGTACTTAACTCAAAGGACTTGAAAACACATGTCCACACAAAAACCTGCAAGTGGATATTTATAGTACCTTTATTCATGATTGTCTACCATTGGAAGCAACCAAGATGCTCTACAGTAGGCGAAGTGACAAACTGTGGTACTTCAGACAATGAAATATTGTTCAGTGCTAAAAAGAAATGAGCTATCAAGATATAAAAAGACATGGAGAAATCTTAAATACATATTACTAAGTAAAATCAGTCAATTTGGAAAAGTTACATATTATATGATCCCAATTGTATGATATTCTGGAAAAGGTAAAACTGGAGACAGTAAAAAGATCAGTGCTTGCCAGGGTTGGGGTAGATGAGGGAGATGAATAAATAGAGCACAGAGGATTTTTTTAGGTGGTGAAAATACTCTTTGTGATACCATAATGATGGATATATATGTTATATGCATTATGTATAACACCAGGGGTGAACCCTAAGGTAAATTATGGGCTTTGAATGATTATGATGTGTCAATGTAGGTAAATCCTTGGTTTAAACAATAAAAAGTACAATTCTGGTGAGTGTTAAAACCAGGGAAATTATCCATGTGTGGGGGGTCAGGGGTAGATGGGAAATCTGAACTTTCCTCTAAATTTTGTTGTAAAGCTGAAACTACTGTAAACAATAAAGACTTCTAAAAATTAACTAAGCTGGAAGTTAATGCCCAATTAAACAACAACAGGTACAATCAAATAAAATATTGACCAAGTAATATTCATTTTGGAGTAAACAAATGATTTATTACCATGATATCTACAAATAGCATTCATGATATCTTTAGGCAAAAAAGAAGGAGCAAAAGTAGGATTGTTTCAAGAGATACTGGGAAAAAAAAGAACACATAATGATAGTTAATATTTATTTATTTATTTATTTAATTTTATTTTTTTCAGTGTTCCAAAATTCATTGTTTATGCACCACACCCAGGCTCCATGTAATACATACCTTCCATAATACCCACCATCCAGCTCACCCCACTCTTAGCAAACTAGTAAAAAGTCCTTAATGTGATTTTTAAAAATAATTATTTAAGAAACTAATAATAATAATAGTGAAAGGCTGACTGAAAATACAAAATGCTAGCCAACCCAGTTTTACAAGCAAGTTAAACTGAAAAAAAAATTAATATAAACAAAATGAAAGAAATGTTATTTGAAAGAAATGTAATTCCCCATTGAAATACATAGAAAAACAAATTGATAACATATATAACTATGGTGTCAGCAAGGATTCAATGTCAGAGCAAATATACTCAAATTGTTCCATTTCTGACATATCCTTAATAACTAAGTATACAAAAATGATAGAAACAGACTATTTTAAATAGCAATGAAGTTCTATATTTTTTAATCTTTAAAAATATGCAAAACTTGGGTTTATGCTTATATAGCTTTTTTTCTGAGGTCATGCTCTAGAACATGCAGCACAAAGCCTTTTTCTAGGGCTGCCAGAAAGATCTAAATGAAGGTCTAAAATTCCAGCACAGTAGGAAGCCACAATAAAAGAATACCTGAAATCTTTATGTGAACTGATCTCATACATGTATCTGATCCATGAACTGTGCATACATGGGAAAGATACTAGACAGTCTGATGAAAATTAAGAGCATATGGAAAATATACACAGAGATTTCAACTACCATCTGCTAAAGAAATAAACAGTATTTATAGTCTTAATCCCACCAACTTAGAGGAGCAATTCACCAACCTTCCTACTGAATCCTAAGAAAGGCTAATGAGTAAAGAATATGCTATACCTAGAACACAGCCTCACTAACAACACATGAAACCAAGCATCCAAAAGTTCAAGGTTGTCAACCAGTAATTTATCTACTTATTTAAACAAAAAGCAATGTCATCCAGAGAACAAAAACAAGAAGCATAAACTCTCTCTCCCTGTGTGTGTGTGTATATATATATATATATATATATATATATATATATTTCATCATACAATTAAAACAATATTCATGAGAAGAAACATGAAAATACAAACCATAATTAAGAGAAAAACATCAGCCAATGGAAACAAATCTATAATTCACACAGATGTTCGAATTATCAGATAAGAACTTTGAAGAATCTATCATAAATATGCTGAATAACGTAAGAAAGATGGTATAATGAACAAACAGATGGAAAATAGCAGCATAGGAATGCAAATGATAGAGAAATACCAATTTTGTATTCCAAAATTAAAAAGTAAAATATCTGAAATAAAATTTCAATATAGTGGTGTAACAGCAGATAGATGGCAGAAAAAATAATCAAGGAACCAAAAGGTGGAAAAATAGACATTACATAATCTGTATCCAGAAAGAAATAAGATGGAAAAATTAATTGATGGAGCCACAGTTCTCTGTAGAACAATACAAAGTCATTTCACATATATGTAAACAAAGTTCCAAAAGGAGAGGAGACAGATACAAAAGAGGGCAGAAAATGTACTTGGAAAAAAAATAACCAAAATTTGTCAAATTTCACAAGACAAACAGTTAATACAGTCAAAAATTTCAGCAAACCCTGAGAAGGATAAATCCAAAGAAGACCACTCTGAGACACATCAATCAACATGCTGACAGGTGGAAATCAAAAATAAAAAATTGAAAGACACATTTTATGCATGAGAATAAGTATAAGAATGGTGGCCAATTTCTTGCCTGAAACAATGGGGGTGAGAAGATAAAGTTCTGGAGAATAAAAAAAATAAATTCTATATCCAGTGAAAACATTCTTCAAACAATGAAGTTAAATAATTTTTCACATAAAATAAAATCTAAAGGTTACCTTCAGATGAAGTAAATTGGCACTAAGTTGAGACTTTGATCAACCAGAACAGAAGCCAGACATTTTTGGTTATACTTAACCAAAGAAAACTAAAGGTCTGCAGACTTCACCAGTGAATTACATCAAATATTTAAGGAAAATCCCAATCTTATATAAATACTTTCAGAGAATAGAAACAGAGGGAACACTCCCAACTTATTTTATGAAATCAACCTACTTTGATACTAAACCCTAATCAAGATATTATAAGAAAAACAATTATAGATCAACATTTTTCATGAATATGGGCACAAATATCCTTAACAAAACATTAGGAAATTGAATCCAGAAATACATAGAAAAAAAGAGTAGTACATTATGGCCAATTGAAGTTTATACAAGGAATACAAGTTTGGTTTAACATTTGAAAATCAACTGCATTATCTAGAATAATGACAAAATAATTTTTAGAAGAAAATAATACTTTAAATGTTAATTTTAATTTAAATAACAATACTGATATTCAGAAAAGAGGTATTTGAAAAAACTCAACACATATTTAAGATTAAGGCCTTCAGCAACTAGGAACAAAACAGAACTTACACAATCTGATAAAAAGTACATATGAAAGCCCATGTTAGCACTATACTTATTGGAGAAATATTGAATGATCTCTTTCCCTTATTACTTTTACTGACACTTTGCTGAAGATCCTCATCAATGAAATAAAAAAAGAAAAATATAGAATGCATTAAAATTTTAAAAATAGTCCCTATTTGAATACTGAATGATAATTTTCATAGAAAATCTGGGCAATTCTATAAAACAACCAAAGTTCTTAGTATATTTAGCAATGCCAAAGGTTACAAAGTCAAAATACCAATAATAATTGCAAGTTTTATATGAGAAGGTATATATTAGAAAATATGAGAAATGTATTATTTGGACAACACAAATAAATCTGGAAAGCCTTAAGTAAAGAGCATGCCATATCTGTGCTGTGAAAATTACAAAACATTTCTAAGAGAAATTGAAAAATATAATTTAGATTAGAATATAAATTAGAATAAAAGATTCCATATTTATGTCAAATTTTCAGAAACTTACCTGTAGATTAAACACAACTCAAAATATTATATTGGAAGTTTTAAAAAATATAAGTTGACAGAAATATTCTAGAAGTCATAGGAAAATGGAGAGGAACTAGAAGAGCCAAATCAGTCACAAAGGAAAGGTATTAATTAAGAGTGTTATACTGATATCAGGATATACAAATAAATAGATAATATAGGGAAATAAAATAAATCCACATTTTTGCCATCAACTAATTTTCACAAAGTAGACAAAAGAATTCAATAGAAAAAAGAAAGTATTTTAATAAACCCTACACCTATATAAATGTACAGAAAATAATAAACCTCAATTATCTTTTATTAACACACATGAATTAATTAATGGTAGAGAATAGACCTAAACATAAAAGCTTAAAGTATGAAGTTTCTAGAAGAAAACATAAGAAAGTATTTTGGGAAAATCTTTCAACAAGACCCAAAATCTTCAAGACACAAAAACACTAAAAAAAATAAAATAAAATAAAATAAAATAAAAACTGACTTCTATAAAAACAAAAAAAACTTCTGCTGATCAAAATTTACCATTGATAAAACACTAGATGAAACCACAGAATGGGGAAATTATCTGTTATACATGTATTTAAAAAAGTATATGTATTTATGATATACAAAGAACACATACCAATAACAAATGGGAAAATGAAAACAATTTAAATAAAGTTGAAAAATGGAAAAAGGACTTCATGAAAGATAAGGAAATGATGAATAAGCAATGAAAAGATACTCAACAGCATTAGTCATCCAAAAAGTTCTAAATAAAACCATGATGCTAAACCATTTCATACCTACAACACATCTTAGTGAAGAAGTATTTTACACACTGCTGATGTGATTATAAAATGGGATCACCTCTCTATAAAAGTCGTGGCAGTTTATAACAAAGTTTGACATACATTTCTTATTACCTGAATTTAAAATTATGTGGTTCTTTCCAAGAGTGAGAAAAACATATATACATAAAATATTTATCCAAGAATATTCATAGCAGTTTTATTCATAATGGCCAAGAACTGGAAATAATCCAAATGTCATCAACCGAAGAATATATAATCAGATTGTGGTAAATTGTTGCAATGGAACTTTACTAAGCAATACAATTAATGGAAGATTGATATATGCAACAACATGTATGACACTGGAAAAGATTATATTGAGGTAAGATCATCTATAGTGACAATCAGAAATTGTCTGTTTAGGGTTGAGACTGGAAGGAGTATGATGGGTTTTTCTATATTAGACATTTTACAAAAATGAAATCATATCGGGGTGCCTGGGTGGCTCAGTGGGTTAAAAGCCTCTGCCTTTGGCTTGGGTCATGATCCCAGGGTCCTGGGATCAAGCTCTGTGTCAGGCTCTCTGCTCAGCAGGGAGCCTGCTCCCCGCCCCTCTGCCTGCCTCTGCCTACTTGTGATCTCTGTCAAATAAATAAATAAAATCTTTGAAAAAATAAAATAAAATCATATCATATCATATGTAACCTTTTGTAACTGACTTTTTTCACTCAGCATGTTTTCAAGATTTATCCATGGAGTACCATGCACAAACATTTTATTGCTTCTAATTGCCAAATAATACTCCATTACATGCATATCTCATTTCTAACATCAATTTATCAGTTCATAAAAATTTGAATAATTTTCAATTTTTGGATATCATAAATAATGCTACTATGAAAATTCATGTAGAAGATTGTGTATAAATATATGTTTTCATTTTTTGGCAGTCTATATGAGTGAAATTACTAGGTCATGTAATAATTTTATGTTTAAACATTTGGGAAACCACCAGAATATTTTCCAAAATGACTGCTTCATTTGACAGTCCCATAAGCAGTGCCTCAGCATTCCATTTTTCCACCTTTGTCAACATTCACTATTACCTATTTAATTATAAGCAACACTTCCTATTATCTAATTTTTTTTTAATTTTAAGTATCCTAGTGAGTATAAAATAGTATCTAATTTTGATTTTGATTTGTATTTCCATGATAACAAATGATGTTGCACATCTTTATTTATTGGCCATTTCTATATGTTGTATGGAGAAGTATATATTAAGATCATGTACTAATTTTTAAGTTGATCTACTTGTCTATTATTGAGTTATGGGAGTTATTACTATGTTACATATGAGATACAAGTCTGATTTCAGAAAAGATTTCCCAATATGTCTCTAGTTCAGAAGATGGTCCTCACAACTTTTCTGATGTTAGTTATCCTTTAAAGTACAAAAACTTTTTTTAAAACACAAAAGCTTTTAAGTCCAATTGACCTTATTTGGTTGCCATAAATTTCTGTTGTCATATTTAAGAAACCATTGCAAAATCAAAGGTACTGAAAATTTATCCCCAGACTTTAATATTATTTTGTCTTTTTACTTTCTGGTTTGTCTTCTAACTAGTTAGATTATCCATCATTGAAAGTAGAATATTTAAGTCTCCAACTGCTGTTAAATTGTCTATTCTTACAATCTGTAATAGGTATATTGATAATTGTTTTATCTTCTAGAATGATTGCCTCTTTCATCATTTAAAATCTCTCTCGTTAATCTAGTAACATTTTGTTTTAAAGTCTATTATATATGGTTAGTATAATTACCTTTTTTATGGTAGTTATTTTCATGATATCTCTTTTTCCATCTTTTTGCTTTCAACCTATTTGTATATTTTAGTGTAAAATATCTCCTTTAGACAGTACATAGTTGGATTGAGGTTTTTTTTTAAACTGAATCTGACAACCTCTGCCTTTTAATTGGATTATTTTATCCACTTATCATTTGATGTGATTATTGGTATAGTTGGATATATATCCGACATTTTACTTTTTTATTTGTGTGCCAAATTTCTTTTTGTTCCTCTATTTCTCTGTTACTTCTTTCTTTTAACTCAGATGAATACTTTTATATTAATATTTTAATTCCTTTAATTTTGTTCTCTGTTTTGAGTTATTTCTTAGTAATTAATCTGGGACATTTTGAAAATGCATCTGATCACAATCTACTTTGCCTCTATATTAATTTAATTCAAATAAGTAAATAAACATTAGTTCTATAGAACTCTATTTTCCCCTTTTATGTGCTATAACTGATATGCATGTTTAAATCTATATATATATATTACAAGCCCCAAAATAGATTATTTCAATTATTACCTTATATAATTTTACATCTTTTAAAGATGTGGAGGGAAAGAAGAGCAAATATAGATGAAGAGTATTTTTTACACTAATTTTGTTTATCATTTCTACTTGTCTTCTTTTGTTGCTATGAATTGAGTTACCACCTAGTATCACTTCCTTATCCTAATACAATTTTTTCCCACTCATCTTTGTAATGTTATTCACAAATATAATCTATTTCTATATGTTATAGTTTCAACAAAACTGATAGATAGATAATAGATTTTATACAATTACTTTTTAAATTAATTAAGAGAAGGAAACAGAAGACAGATGGATTTGTACTGTTTTTTATAATTATATAATTATCCTTCTTGCTGCCTCTTTTGTTAATGTGACTGTATTCGAATTATTGTTTGGGATTATTTGCCTTCATTTGAAGAATTTCTTTTAGTATTTCTTATAAGGTGGATCTGCTATCAATGAATTCTCTTGTTTTTGTTTGTCTTTGAATGTCTTCATTTCACCTTCATTTTTGAAAACCAGTTTTGTGAGATATAGGAATCTGGACAGATAGATTTCTTTTATATATTAGCTAATATTATTATTTTATATTTCAGCATGTTAAACATCATCCCACTAATTCATGGACTCAGTTGTTTCTGATGAGAAGTCACCTGTTAATATTTTTATTTCTCTCGTATATGACAAGGTGATTTCTCTTGATGGTCTCAATGTTTTCTCTTTGTCTTTGTCTTTCAACATTTTCACTCTAATGTGTCTGCATGTTAGTCTCTGCAAATATTTCACCTGGAGTTTGCTGAGCTACTTGAATGTATTGATGAATATTTTCCATCACATTTGGGAAGACTTTAACCCTGATTTCTTTGAAAAAAATATATATATATAAATATATATATAGTCTTTTTATTTTCTCCCCTCTCCTTCTGGTACTCCCATTATGCATATGTTAATGTACTTAGTGGTATTCCACATATTTCAAGTCTAGGCATTTTTCTTCACTTTTTTCTCTTTGTTCTTTGACTTGCATAATCTCTGTTGATCTATCTTCAAGTTTGCAAATTCCTTCTCCTACCAGCTCACATCTCCTCTTGAGCCCCACTAATGGCTTTTTTCATTTTAGTTGTACTATTCAAATCCAGAATTTTATTTTTTAAATAAATGTTATTTCTACTGATACTCTCTATTTATGAGTCACTGTAAAGAATTTTTTTAATTTTTTCATTAGTTATTGAATATATTTGTAATGGCTACTATGAACGCTTCATTTCTTCTACATGTGGACCCTCTCATATTTTCTGTTTCTTCCTTTTTTCCTGTATATGGGTCAGACTTTCCTATTTTATACATAATATATTGTATAAACTCTAATTTCTTATCTGTTTGTTTCTGCCTTCTTATTTCTGTTTATTTTTTCTGTTTGTTTGCTTGCTTGCTTAGGGACCAGCTGAACTGTTTTAATGATATCCATTTCTTTTGCAGGTGAATCCACTAATGTTTCAAAAAAGTAAGCAGACTGGAGAACTGCAAATTCACTTTGGGATGACAGTGGTTTTAATAAGGCTCTTCTCTCTGTTTACTGACCACATCCAGCTATTAAATTCCACTAATTTCCAGCTGATTGCTCAATTGTTTTCAACAATACCCTGGGGTCTAAACTGTTCCACAGGCTGTCTGGCATCCTCTGCAGTGCTAGTTTGCGAGATCGATCTTTGTGCTTTGTTCATACTCCTGGTGGACTCTTCTTAGATCTCTTTCCCTCATTTTCTCTGGTAAACTATCTAGCTTATCATTTAGTTTTCTTGCTATCAAAGTCTCTTTTTTTTTTTTATGGTTCCCATAGGCCTGAAATTCCCCTTATACTGTTTTAAATAAGTTCAATATTTTAAATGAGAATTTCAAAGCTCTGTTTTATCAGCTGCCTCTACTCTTGATGAAAATATCTGAGCCACAGGGCTGGAGCTTATGTCAGAGACAATGCCACATTTCCTTCTGATTGATACCCTTGCTTTAGGGGCAGGTAGGACAAAGACAATAATCTCTATTCCTTTTGGCTTTTCTCTCCCTGGATAGGAAACTACACTATGAATACACTAAAAGCCCCATGGATACAATGAGATAAAGATGAGTAGGGTTCCAGTGTTCTTACCCTGCCACACCATGTTGGGTGGAATTACTACCTGTCAGTAGAAGATGCATGGAAAAAGAGTTCCCCAGAGTCTCACCCATACAAACCTTGAATTAAGCTTCAGCAACTCAAAGTTGGAGGGAAGAGGAATTTGGGGAGGTGCCCCCCCAGGAAAGGATACCATAGTTTTTGACTAGGAGCTGGGGATAGAGGGATTGCTCTGTTCTTGACTACATCCACCTGATTTGGAGTTTCTGTCATGTTGATCTCAGAGGATGAAAAGGTGGGAGCAGGTCACAGTCTGAATAACACAGACTTTAGCCATTTTATTAAGCTTTAGTAGATTTCCTTAACAGATATTTCTTTATTTTTATGTATGCTATTAAGACAATTTCCAGAGACTTAAAGTGGTTGATTTTTAAATATTTTTTCATCAGTTATGTTCATTTCACTGGAGAATGTATCTGTAGATCTTTGAAACCCTGGAAATTTCCAAAGTGAAGAAAATATTCTGTATCTTAATTGGAATATTCATCATAAAGTTATATACTTTTATCAAATGAATAAATTGTAAATACAATTTCTGCATTTCTTCATATGTCATCTTTACCTCAATTAAAATATGCAGGGTCTATATGAATATTAACAAAATTCTAATGTAAAATATTAAAAAAAAATAAAGCCGTGAATACAGAGAAAAAACACACTATGATCTTGGTTGATTCACCAGGTTCCAAACAAAAAAAAAAAGTAACAGCACACATAAACCTAAAAAACAGATATTTAACATAAGGTGTTTTGTTGCTGTTGTTGTTTTGCCCAAATGTCATAACTGCAGAGAAATTAAATAGGAAACAACAACAAAAAAAAACAATACCAAAAGTCCCTTCTGTCTGTAGATTGGAGAGAGATAAACCCTAAATGGGATCTGAAACACAATAGGCTTCTGACCCTAGAGTTCAAGCCAGAAAGCAGATACAATCTAAAGCAGAAAGAAGTAAAGGAAACACCCTGACTCCACTGTTCTTCTCATTGCCCAGTCCTACACTGGTGCATCTTCAGAGAGAAACCAGTTGATTTATTTTTTTTAAAGATTTTATTTATTTACCTGAGAGAGTGAGAGATCGAGAGCATGGACAGGGGGAGGGGCAGGAGGAGAGGGAGAAACAGGCTCCTCACTGAGCAGGGAACCCAATGCAGGGCTCCATCACAGGATCCTGAAATCATGACCTGAGCCAAAGGCAGATGCTTAACCAATTGAGTCATCCAGGCCCGGAGGAAAGAAACCAGTTGAAATGAAGCTTAGGACACACAGTCTGCAGGGATTAGGTCAGAAAACAGCAGAAAAAGGGGTTAATACCCCAAATATATAAAGCCCTACAACTTATCAACAACAACAACAACAACAAAGCCCTGTTAAAAAATGGGCAGAAGTCTTGAATAGACATTTCTGCAGGATGATGCACAAATGACCAATGTACATAGGAAATGATACTCAGCATCACTAATACCGGAGAAGTATAAATCAAAACTACAAAGAGATCTCACCTGAGATCTCACAGTAATTATGGTGATTACTCTAAAAAGAAAAAAAAAAAAAAGAAAGAAGAAAGAAGAAGAGAAAATAACAAATGTTAGCATGAGGAGAAATTATAGCCCTGTGCACTGTTTGTAGAATTGTAAAATGGTACAACTGCTTTAGAAAATAGTATGGAGTTTCCACAAAAAAAGATAAATAAATAAAAATAAAAAAAAATAAACCACATACTATGATTCAATTTCTTAACTCAACTCCAGAGCTCTCCTGGAGATGTTTTTGTTCATGGATAGCCATCTAATGTTAGACAGATATTGTTAATGGATAGCCAACCATCTTGGTGATGTCATCTCTGTTTGGCAGACTAAATGAGACAATTTTATCAATTTTTAATAAAACATCTGGCAAATGGGAGGTTCTCAGACAGGTTAGCTGCTATCAGCATTCCTATTACTAATGTTTTATCTCTTAATTTTGCAAAACAATCATGAACTATCTTAAAGACTGTTCTTGCCAGCTCCCATCAGAACCTAAGCTATTTCTACCTCAATACTGCCTGTATAGGTAAACTACTATCTTCCCTCCATCAAACTTGGGCAGTCTGACCCTGATTGTTTGATTCTGTATACATGTTCATGGAAAGACAAGATAAAATATAATAATATTTTGACCTAGGAAAACTAAAAACTAAAGTATTCTTCCATATGTATTATTTCCAAAACATGAGCAAACTGAGTTGCAAACATGGGCTAATAGACACAGCATTTACTTTTTGAGAGTGAGAACCATGGCAATAGCTAAATTAAAATACAGCATGTTGAATATAATACTGCATAGAAGAACATCACCACATTTGTTCCCACTAATAATGAAGGTAAATTGTGGTAAAACTTATTTATGAAGGAAAAAAATGATTATATTCCCCAGTGGTGGAGAAACATGGGATATGTATAAACATTTTTCATTTTCATAATTGAAATTTGTGATTTTTTAAAGTGGAACGAAAATCATTGTTTTGAATGGAAAAGATTGCCATAATCTTGAAAATTTATTTATGAGAAGGTTTATCTTTCCATAATGCAAAAGAAAAAATGGTTAATATATTAAACATTTTTCTTCAAAAGGTGAATAACAAAAGCTTTTTTAGAAAAGCAGCTCTCTTACTGGAAAAACAAATATCTCTGCTTTGCATGCTCTGAACAAGAATCTTTGGCTCTTTTCAGCATATCTTTTGCTATTTGGAACTTACACATTATTGCAGCAACCTAAATTCTCCAGTAACAAGCTCTTGGCCAGCTTCCCTCCTCCTGCACATTTGTCCCCCGTTCAAGGAAAGTGCCTTGCTTTTATTTCTTCATGATGTACATGGTTTTCATATGCAATGTGTGCTCATTTAACTTTGTATTCCTGACCTTCTACTTTTACTTTGTTTTCTCCTTTCTTTTCACCACCATCTACACATTTGCTTGTAATGTCATATCTACATTGCATGCCGTCTTACTTAGATATGCGCAATTAGAGTCTGCTCTCCAGAGTTCCCATTTTGGGAGCTTCTCTTTTATATATCACTTAATCAGCTTCCTTTGGTTGGCCTTTCTCTCACTTACCTGTCCTTTGGATCTATTCCATCTGGAATCCATCAGCTATCCAGACTCTGCATATTTTAATAGTGTTCAATGAATCTCTCATCTATTATTCATGAGCTTTCTTTTCATCTGCATTTGTTTGTCATGTTTATAGTGTGCTAACACTGCTTTGTAGAATTCATGTTTGATCTCCATCCTCAGTACTTGTGGATCAAATGTGCTGTCTGTCACTGCCCATTTAGGCCATTGTGTTTATGCTAAATAACTTTCATTTAGAACATAAAAGTGAGCAAGAAGCCTGCTCAGGACAAGTTTATTTTAAGTGAACTAAGGTCATTTTATTAATAGTTAAAGAGAAGGTTGATCATCCACCAGACATTTTGTCACTAACAACAGAAGTTCTACAATTGCCTGTTTTATTTTATCCTCTTTGAAGAAAGGGCATGATATATATATAAAGCCTTCTAGTCATACAGAGAGAAGTTCTTCCTCAATCCAGACTAGAATATGTATTATATTTCATCTGCTCTTGCTGTTCTACAAAGTCCTATGCATTCTCCAGTGCATGAGAATTTTACATAATTGAAATAAAAAATAGGTACTTTTTTCAAAACTTACCTTAATAGTAAGTATGCTGCATAAGAATACAAGAAACCCAGGACTTCTGGATGTAGAGGAGAAAACAAAACAAAACCACACTTGCTCTCCACTACTTGAGTTAGTCAAAGAGAAAAGGACATACCAAGTCTTGAAAGAATTTTCCCTGAGTGGTATCCTGAGGTAAAAACTGATTTATGAGGTCTTAGAAGAGAAATGGAATAAATAAACAAATAACAACTACAGTGATTTATTTACTGTCCAAGAAGCATCCAGTTCCCTGAGTATTTTACATTTTACCATGTGCCTTGGACCGGGTCTCTGACTACAAAATAGGGAATACCAGGACTCATGGGCTGCATTTTGCATGAAGGCAGTGTGTTTAGCATTTTACATAGATTGGCACCTCAGTAGTTTATTTCCAAAATAAATTAAAGTAATCCTAGTGGCCTGAAATTTCCATTTAGAATTTTGGACTTTTCTGACACATTATTTCAACCATCTAACACGTAGCCCCATAGCACGGTTCCACTTTCCGTCAATTACTTCTTTGTGATTTATAATTTGCAAAGCCTATACACAGATCTATCGTCTGACCTTAATAATAATCTTGTGAGTTAAGCAAGTCCACATTTAACAACAAAATAAGCTGAGGCACAACTAGATAAGGCGGCACGGCCAAGAGGCCATGGTAAGTCCAAAGCTATGGCAAGAGCCCAAGACTGAAACTTCCAGCCTCTGGGGCTGTTCCCCATTTCCTCTGGTGCTTCTTTAACATTACCCACCGTAATATCCATGCCCCATTCCTCTGAGAAACCAGCCACATTTCCTCTGCCATTCTATTTATTCTGTCCATACAAATCATATCAGCTAATCTAGACTATATTTGTTTCCTTTATCCTGGCACAGACCAGAGAACAAAGGAGACAGATTTATAAGTAGAATTTCTCAACCCTCTGAGTGAAATTAAATCTAATACCAAGCAGGTCTTCTGTTAGGTGGCTTCATTTTCCCATCTCTACTCCCTGCATTGGGTACATTTCCCCCTTTTCACTCTTGTAAGTTAGAAGAGTGATGTTCCAAAGCAGAGACAGAAAAATCTATCAAAATATATGAAACTATTTTCAATGAAATCCTCAAAATCAAATAAAACTTTAAACTTAAAGGTCTACCTTGGGTCCATAAGGATTCCAAACATCATAACCCATTGAACCAGGTCAGACGAAATCATTCTTGTGTAAATATTGAAACTTGCCAATTTTCTCATTATGATTTTTTTTTTTTTGGAATGTGAATTGAATGTTTATTTGTTGTCAATAAATACAATAGGGGGGCTATTATTTTTGAAGAGCACTTTAAAAGGAGTATCTTAGCCAACTGATTTTATGCCATGCATTCACAGTGATCAATATGTTAATGCTATCCTAGACCCAAAATGCATACATAGGCACACTGTGAACCTCAAAGAGCTGGTATCTTATATATAAAACGTTTTTTTTAAACTCTGTTGTTTGATGTATAAACTAAGTCAGCAAGTTTCTATTAGCCCCTGTGTTATAATTATTAGTGGGACATAGTTTTTTTGTTTGTTTGTTTTTGTTTTTTTAATTTTATTTTTTATATACCTATAATATATTTTTCTCCCCAGGGGTACAGGTCTGTGAATCTCCAGGTTTACACACTTCACAGCACTCACCATAGCACATACCCTCCACAATGTCCATAACCCCACCCCCCCAACCCCCCTCCCCCATCAACCCTCAGTTTGTTTTGTGAGATTAAGAGTCACTTATGGTTTGTCTCTCTCCCAATCCCATCTTGTTTCATTTACTCTTCTCCTACCCCCTTAACCCCCCATGTTGCATCTCTTCACCCTCATATCAGGGAGATCATATGATAGTTGTCTTTCTCCGATTGACTTATGTCGCTAAGCATGATACCCTCTAGTTCCATCCACGTCGTCGCAAATGGCAAGATTTCATTTCTTTTGATGGCTGCATAGTATTCCATTGTGTATATATACCACTTCTTCTTTATCCATTCATCTGTTGATAGACATCTAGGTTCTTTCCATAGTTTGGTTGTTGTAGAAAATGCTGCTATAAACATTCGGGTGCACATGCCCTTTCAGATCACTACGTTTGTATCTTTAGGGTAAATACCCAGCAGTGCAATTGCTGGGTCATAGGGTAGTTCTATTTTCAACTTTTTGAGGAACCTCCATGCTGTTTTCCAGAGTGGTTGCACCAGCTTGCATTCCCACCATCAGTGTAGGAGGGTTCCCCTTTCTCCACATCCTCGCCAGCATCTGTCATTTCCTGACTTGTTAATTTTAGCCATTCTGACTGGTGTGAGGTGATATCTCATTATGGTTTTGATTTGCATTACCCTGATGCCGAGTGATGTGGAACACTTTTTCATATGTCTGTGGGCCATCTGGATGTTTTCTTTGCAGAAATGTCTGTTCATGTCTTCTTCCCATTTCTTGATTGGATTATTTGTTCTTTGGGTGTTGAGTTTGATAAGTTCTTTATAGATTTTGGACACTAGCCCTTTATCTGATATGTCGTTGGCAAATATCTTCTCCCACTCTGTCAGTTGTCTTTTGGTTTTGTTAACTGTTTCCTTTGCTGTGCAAAAGCTATTGATCTTGATAAAATCCCAATAGTTCATTTTTGCCCTTGCTTCCCTTGCCTTTGCTATTTTTCCTAGGAAGATGTTGCTGCGGCTGATGTTGAAGAGGTTGCTGCCTGTGTTCTCCTCAAGGATTTTGATGGATTCCTTTCTCACATTGAGGTCCTTCATCCATTTTGAGTCTATTTTCGTGTGTGGTGTAAGGAAATAGTCCAATTTCATTTTTCTGCATGTGGCCATCCAATTATCCCAACACCATTTATTGAAGAGGCTGTCTTTTTTCCATTGGATATTCTTTCCTGCTTTGTCGAAGATTAGTTGACCATAGAGTTGAGGGTCTATTTCTGGGCTCTCTATTCTGTTCCATTGATCTCTGTGTCTGTTTTTGTGCCAGTACCATGATGTCTTGATGATGACAGCTTTGTAATAGAGCTTGAAGTCTGGAATTGTGATGCCACCAACTTTGGCTTTCTTTTTCAATATTCCTTTGGCTATTTGAGGTCTTTTCTGGTTCCATATAAATTTAAGGATTATTTGTTCCATTTCTTTGAAAAAAATGGATGGTATTTTGATAGGAACTGCATTAAATGTGTAGATTGCTTTAGGTAGCATAGACATTTTCACAATATTTGTTCTTCCAATCCAGGAGCATGGAACATTTTTCCATTTCTTTGTGTCTTCCTCAATTTCTTTCATGAGTAATTCATAGTTTTCTGTGTATACATTCTTAGCCTCTTTGGTTAGGTTTATTCCTAGGTATCTTATGGTTTTGGGTGCAATTGTAAATGGGATTGACTCCTTAATTTCTCTTCCTTCTGTCTTGTTTTTGATGTAGAGAAATGCAACTGATTTCTGTGCATTGATTTTATATCCCGACACTTTACTGAATTCCTGTACAAGTTCTAGCAGTTTTGGAGTGGAGTCTTTTGGGTTTTCCACATATAGTATCATATCATTTGTGAAGAGTGATAGTTTGACTTCTTCTTTGCCAATTTGGATGCCTTTAATTTCCTTCTGTTGTCTGATTGCTGAGGCTAGGACTTCTAGTACTATGTTGAATAGCAGTGGTGATAACGGACATCCCTGCCGTGTTCCTGACCTTAGCAGAAAAGCTTTCAGTTTTTCTCCATTGAGAATGATATTTGCGGTGGGTTTTTCATAGATGGCTTTGATAATATTGAGGTATGTGCCCTCTATCCCTACACTTTGAAGAGTTTTGATCAAGAAGGGGTGCTGTACTTTGTCAAATGCTTTTTCAGCATCTATGGAGAGTATCATATGGTTCTTGTTCTTTCTTTTATTAATGTGTTGTATCACATTGATTGATTTGCGGATGTTGAACCAAACTTGCAGCCCTGGAATAAATCCCACTTGGTTGTGGTGAATAATCCTTTTAATGTACTGGTGAATCCTATTGGCTAGTATTTTGGTGAGAATTTTTGCATCTGTGTTCATCAAGGATATTGGTCTGTAGTTCTCTTTTTTCATGGGATCCTTGTCTGGTTTTGGGATCAAGGTGATACTGGCCTCATAAAATGAGTTTGGAAGTTTTCCTTCCATTTCTTTTTTTGGAACAGTTTCAGGAGAATAGAAATTAGTTCTTCTTTAAATGTTTGGTAGAATTCCCCTGGGAAGCTGTCTGGCCCTGGGCTTTTGTTTGTTTGGAGATTTTTGATGACTGTTTCAATCTCCTTACTGGTTATGGGTCTGTTCAGGCTTTCTCTTTCTTCCTGATTCAATTGTGGTAGTTTATATGTCTCTAGGAATGCATCCATTTCTTCCAGATTGTCAAATTTATCAGCGTAGAGTTGCTCATAGTATGTTCTTATAATTGTCTGTATTTCTTTGGTGTTAGTTGTGATCTCTCCTCTTTCATTCATGATTTTATTTATTTGGGTCCTTTCTCTTTCCTTTTTGATAAGTCTGGCCAGGGGTTTATCAATCTTATTAATTCTTTCAAAGAACCAGCTCCTAGTTTCGTTGATTTGTTCTATTGTTTTTTTTGTTTCTATTTCATTGATTTCTGCTCTGATCTTTATGATTTCTCTTCTCCTGCTGGGTTTAGGATTTCTTTCTTGTTCTTTCTCCAGCTCCTTTAGGTGTAGGGTTAGGTTGTGTACCTGAGACCTTTCTTGTTTCTTGAGAAAGGCTTGTACCGCTATATATTTTCTTCTCAGGACTGCCTTTGTTGTATCCCACAGATTTTGAACCGTTGTGTTCTCATTATCATTTGTTTCCATGAATTTTTTCAATTCTTCTTTAATTTCCTGGTTGACCCATTCATTCTTTAGAAGGATGCTGTTTAGTCGCCATGTATTTGGGTTCTTAACAAATGTCCTCTTGTGATGGAGTTCTAGCTTCAGAGCGTTGTGGTCTGAAAATATGCAGGGAATGACCCCAATCTTTTGATACCAGTTGAGACCTGATTTAGGACCGAGGATGTGATCTATTCTGGAGAATGTTCCATGTGCACTAGAGAAGAATGTGTATTCTGTTCCTTTGGGATGAAATGTTCTGAATATATCTGTGATGTCCATCTGGTCCAGTGTGTCATTTAAGGCCTTTATTTCCTTGTTGATCTTTTGCTTGGATGATCTGTCCATTTCAGTGAGGGGATTGTTAAAGTCCCCTACTATTCTTGTATTATTGTTGATGTATTTCTTTGATTTTGTTATTAATTGGTTTATATAGTTGGCTGCACCCACATTAGGGGCATAGATATTTAAAATTGTTAGATCTTCTTGTTGGACAGATCCTTTGAGTATGATATAGTGTCCTTCCTCATCTCTTATTATAGTCTTTGTCTTAAAATCTAATTGATCTAATCTAAGGATTGCCACTCCTGCTTTCTTCTGATGTCCATTAGCATGGTAAATTCTTTTCCACCCCCTCACTTTAAATCTGGAGGTGTCTTCGAGTTTAAAATGAGTTTCTTGTAGGCAACATATAGATGGGTTTTGTTTTTTTATTCATTCTGATACCCTGTGTCTTTTGATTGGGGCATTTAGGCCATTAACATTCAAGGTAACTATTGAGAGATATGAATTTAGTGCCACTGTATTGCCTGTAAGGTGACTGTTATTGTATATTGTTTCTGTTCCTTTCTGATCTACTACTTTTAGGGTCTCTCTTTGCTTAGAGGACCCCTTTCAATATTTCCTGTAGAGCTGGTTTGGTGTTTGCAAATTCTTTCAGTTTTTGTTTGTCCTGGAAGCTTTTAATCTCGCCTTCTATTTTCAATGATAGCCTAGCTGGATATAGTATTCTTGGCTGCATGTTTTTCTCGTTCAGAGCTCTGAATATATCAGGCCAGCTCTTTCTGGCCTGTGAGGTCTCTGTGGATAAGTCTGCTGCCAATCTAATATTTTTACCATTGTATGTACAGACTTCTTTTCCCGGGCTGCTTTCAGGATTTTCTCTTTGTCGCTAAGACTTGTAAATTTGACTATTAGGTGACGGGGTGTGGACCTATTCTTATTGATTTTGAGGGGGTTCTCTGCACCTCCTGGATTTTGATGCTTTTTCCCTTTGCCATATTGGGGAAATTCTCTCCAATAATTCTCTCCAATATACCTTCTGCTCCCCTCTCTCTTTCTTCTTCTTCTGGAATCCCAATTATTCTAATGTTGTTTCGTCTTATGGTGTCACTTATCTCTCGAATTCTCCCCTCGTGGTCCAGTAGCTGTTTGTCCCTCTTTTGCTCAGCTTCTTTATTCTCTGTCATTTGGTCTTCTATATCGCTAATTCTTTCTTCTGCCTCTATTATCCTAGCAGTGAGAGCCTCCATTTTTGATTGTACCTCATTAATAGCTTTTTTTATTTCAACTTGGTTAGATTTTAGTTCTTTTATTTCTCCAGAAAGGGCTTTTATATCTCCCGAGAGGGTTTCTCTAATATTTTCCATGCCTTTTTCGAGCCCTGCTAGAACCTTGAGAATCGTCATTCTGAACTCTAGATCTTACATATTATCAATGTTTGTATTGATTAGGTCCCTAGCCTTTGGTACTGCCTCTTGTTCTTTTTTTTGTGGTGAATTTTTCTGCCTCGTCATTTTGTCCAGATAAGAGTATATGAAGGACCAAGTAAAATACTAAAAGCATGGCAACAACCCCAGGAAAATATGCTTTAACCAAATCTCAAGAGATTCCAAATCGTGACGGGGGAGAAAGGCGATAAAAAGAGGTTCAGAAAGAAGAAACAAACAAACAAACCAAAAAAACAAAAAACAAAACAACAACAACAACAAAAAAAAACGAATAAAGAAAAAATATAATATATATATATATATATATATATATTAGATAAACTAGTTAAAAAATGTTAAAAAAGAAAAGGGTAAAAGTTTAAAAAAATTTGGCAGAAGAAGAGAAAAAAAATGAAAAAGAAAAAAAAATTAAATTAACGGCAAAGCTAAAGAATCATGGGGAGAAAGCCATGAGTTCCGTGCTTTGCTTTCTCCTCCTCTGGAATGCGCTGCTCTCCTTGGTATTGAAACTGCACTCCTTGGTAGGTGAACTTGGTCCTGGCTGGATTTCTTGTTGATCTTCTGGGGGAGGGGCCTGTTGTGGTAATTCTCAGGTGTCTTTGCCCCAGGCGGAATTGCACCACCCTTATCAGGAGCCAGGCTGAGTAATCTGCTCAGGTTTGCTTTCAGGAGCTTTTGTTCCCTGAGCGCTTTCCGTAGAGTTCTGGAGGACGGGAATGAAGATGGCGGCCTCCCAGTCTCCGGCCCGGAGGAGCCGAGAGTCTGGGGCCCCACTCCTCAGTGCGTCCTCAGAGAACAGCACCCAATTACTCCTGTCACCCTGGCCTCTGGCCGCACTCCGAGCTGACCGAGCCTGCGACCGGTTCAAGGTAACCCCGAGTTTAGAGCTCACTCCTCAGCTCTGTCTCTATAGCCAGCTTCCCCGTTCTAATACCTGTAAGCTCTGTGACACTCAGACACCCCCAATCCTTCTGTGATCCTGCAGGACCTGAGGCCACGCTGACTCCGCGTGGGCTTCACCCCGGTTAAGCCTCTGGAGCGATGTCCCTCAGCAGAACAGACTTTTAAAAGTCCTGATTTTTTGCTCCGTTGCTCAGCCGCTTGCCAGTAGCCGGCTCCTCCCCTCGCGGTCTATCTTCCTGACACTTTGGATTCACTTCTCCGCCAGCCCTACCTTTCAGAAAGTGGTTGATTTTCTGTTTCTAGAATTGCTGTTCTTCTTCTCTTCGATCTCCCGTTGGATTTGTAGGTGTTTGCAATCTTTAGATAAGCTATCTAGCTGATCTCCTGCTACCTGAAGTAGTCTCAGCCTGCTACTTCTCCCCCATCTTCTCTCATCATGATTTTTAATACAAGGTACACCTCTCATCAACCCCATGGTGGGCAGATTTTGTATCTGGTCTTATCAGCACATCCCAAATCCCCTCCTCAGGGCTGATGTGTCCATCCCTTGCCTGCTGGAATATCTCACCACTGACAATTACAGATACACAATCCTGCCTTGCTCAGGTGCACCCCACAGCAGCTGACTGGCTGGTGCAAGAACACACAGTTCCCTGCCCATGCTCTGGTTAGGAATAACTCTATAAGACTGTCTAGCTCCAGAGCTTCCTGTAGAATGATGAGGCCTCATCACAATTCACCTTCTCCCTGACTTCTCCCTTTCCTTGAAGGTATATCTCCCAAGAGTTTTCCCTAATAAATTATGTGCAGACAGCATTTGGTTCTAGAGTCTGTTTCCAGGGAAACCAATTTAAGACATCATATAAAATAGTATCAAAATAATAAAGCAGTATGGCTAAGATGAATTGAACAATAATCAAAACTTTTTTAAAACTTCATTAAAGCTGTTATTTTATTACTCAATGCCAATTTCTTATGAACACTGTGTGTGTGTGCGTGCGTGCGTGTGTGTGTGTGTGTGTGTGTGTGTGTGGAGGCTGGGGATATACTCCTACTCATATCCACAATCACTTTCTGGTCTAATTTAGTAATGATGAGCTTGGTTCCCAAGAGTTAATCTTATTATTTTCATTTCTTTCTGCTTAATATGCCCATGGAACTCTAGTACATGTAACAATTTAGGTGAGCTATTAGCACTGGTAACACCTGAGACTTATAGTCTTCCTGATGAGGCTGCCTGTTTTGATCATCTTGAGGGGGTCTTTTTGGATGATCAATCATGAATCACTCAGATACCTGTCAGTTGTTTCTGTACTCTTCAGAAGGATTCTAGAGTGTAAATACATGAATGCTTCTGATTTGTATAAGAATGAATGAATTAGACTTAACTCTAAGCTTTACTTATTCCATCACAGGAGATTTCATTTTTTTTTTGAGAAACCATGAATATTTTTCCTTTGAGTTTTACTATTCTGAGAGATCACTTTGCTCTGAGAAGATAAACAGAAGAAAAGTCTGGGGAAAAAAAAAAAAACTGCCAGTGTTTATTAAGTGTGTACCACTCTCCATGCAAAAGAAGGACACAGAGAAATTAAACAATTTAACAATCATCCTGAAATATGGAGTGGGGAAGAGCAGTCAATGGATTAAAAGATGTGCTCATTTTCTAATGTTGAAGGCCTCCCAGATAACCTACCACCTGCATCCTCCCTTTCTGGGCACCATGTCTACCATATATCTGACCCCCTGCTCTGGTAATACTTGGTACACCCCATGCTGTTTGCTGCTTCTTGGTGACTGTTCATGCACTTTTGGATGCCTAGAAACCTCTTCCTCATAGTTCTTTGTGATGAGATGACCTCTCACTCTATTAAGATATGAAACAGAAGTTAAAATTACAAACATCATTGATTTTTTTGTGCAATAAATGCAGTGAGTATTACAAAGGAACACAGGTTTCTTCTGTGTGTGCCAACTCTTTATTTAAAAAATAAAATTTTAAATCATCACTTTAGTATTTACATACATAGAAAAGAGAAAAATGCCTCATCACCCCTATACTCCACCTAACATTGCTAACCATCACTACAGTTAAGTGTCAATCCACCTGCCTAGTTGCCTTCAAAATGGAAAGAATAGGTATCACTTTCACCAGGAAGACTTTCCCCAACCTAAATTTCATGTTCCTCTGGATTCCTATTTTTAGCTGTGCATACTTCAGTCTCTTCCTATACCATAATATATTGAGAGCATTAATTTCCAGAACACTGACAGTAAGAAATCAAGACTGAGATTATGCATTATTCATTTTTCTGTATCATGAATCCAGCAAAGCTCTAGGCTTATAGTACATGCTTAATAAATGTCATTTGACCTGAACTTAGTTGATGTGGAAAGTTTTATTCCATTTATACTTTGCAATTTAAGTTGAGAGGATTTGGGTTAAAAGCTCCTGGAAAGTATATCAAAGTCTTTGTGAACTCACTTCCTCATAACCCATGTCAGAGTCCTGCCCAGTCCTGCCAGTCACTATTGTCATCAAAGAAAAGTGTAAGAGGAAGAGACATGAGAAAACAGAGCAAGAATTTGGGCCAGTCAAATCATTAAATTAAAAGAAGAAAAGAAGAAAGAGGAGGAGGAGGAGGGGGAGAAGAAACAACAGCAGCAGCAGCAGCAGCAGTGGAGTGGAAATGCAGAAGGACATTGAGACATTGAATACCTGGGGAGCAATTTATTATATCTTCCACCACCTTGCTTCCATTAGTAACAGCCAAGGTCAAACAGTCTCTACACATCCCCTTTACCCTCAAGATCAAATCTTTAAACCTGTTTGTCTGTTCCAAGCTTTTATATGTTTTTTTTTTCAACCTACTGACCCCTTATTTATAGCCCCAGAGCTGCCATGGCCCTGCACACCTGTTTCTTCATTCATGCCCCACCCCCACTGTCTGGAATGCTCAGTACATTGGAGGGTCAAACTCCTTCAAGAGGCAAAGCAAATTCTATTTCATTTGGGAGAGTGGATATTCTGATATTCTCTAAATATATTACATATTGTGCTAAAAATGTGTTTTGATTTTTGGCATTATTAATAATGTTTACTGTATGTGTGCCTACCTGTCTCTCTGTATGTCTGTCTGGCCTACTTTCCAATTTGACTGTAAATCTCTTAAGGGCAAGACCAGTTCTAGTTATCATGCAACCCTGAAATCTCTCAGTACAGTGCCAAGTACGAGTGGTATTCATCACCCTCTCCTTGCTTGGTTGACCGACTTTTCAGAAGGACTCATTGCAAATTAGCTAATTTTCAAACTGGCTCATTTTCTTACCCTTCCTTTCCCTCTCAACATTGACATTCATGTTCCCGAGGGCTCAGTCCTTGGTTCTTTTCTTTTCTCTCTCTGTATAAATCTTCCTTGTGTTCTCATTAAATCTCATGGTTGACATGCCATGAACATGGTAATTTCTCTCAAATTTATATTTCTACCTCACACCTCTCACCTGGCATTCAGACTCATATTGCACTTTTTTTATATTGACACTCCACATAGACATCTGATAAACATTTCAAAGTTGGTCCATCCACAACTGAATTCTGAATCCTCTTCCTTTATGTGTAGAAATGGGCTTCTCATCCAGTAAATGGTAAATCCATTCTTCCAGTTCTTGAGGACAAAATCCTGAGAGTTGTCCTTGGTTCTTCTCCATATCTCATTCACATTAAGTTAACCTATTGAATCTCTCTTCAAATATCCAAACCATGAATCCTTCATGCCACCTTTATTGCTGTCCCCTGAATCTGAGCCTTTTTCATCTCTCATTTAGACTCACCTACAGTCTCTTATTGACCTTTGTGGCCTTGCTTACAGTCTATTCTCATCACATTCCTTATAAACACAAAATAAATCATGCTGCTTTGTTTGTTTGTTTGTTTGTTTGTTTTTGAAATTCTACAGTGGCTCCCTACTTTTTTAAATTATCAAAGCCAAAAACCTTACAATGGCCTGCAAGCCTTTATGCAAACTATCGTCCTTGATCTTCTTACACATGCACACACACACACACTTTTTCTCTCTCTCTCTCTCACACACACACACACGTCTATTGCTTCTCCAATATCAGTTTTCTTTCACACTTAGTCTGCTCTCACCATACTGCCCTTTTTGTTATTCCCCAAAGAAATGCCTCCTACACCTTGTGCTAGCTGCTGTCTCTACTTGGAAAGACCATCTCCCAAATATCATTGTCCTTAACTCTGTGTTTCTCTAGTGTTTACTCCAATGCCACAAGCTCAATAAGGTGACTCTTCACCACCCTATTCAAAATTACAGTCAGTCCTCCTGTATTCCCAAACACCTTTATATTGCCCTATGTTTTCTCTTTATAGCATGCATCACCCTCAAACATACTAACCAATCCCCAGTGTACTTGTTCCATTCTTTATTGATCTCTTCTATTGTTAGGCTGAAACCTTCACAAAGGACAGATATCATTGATATTTTGTTCGCTGATATATCCTAAGAACTTGGAACCATACCTGACACATAATACATCCTTGGAAAATACTTTTGAATGAATGGAGTTTTCAAATAAATTGTATGAGCTTTGTATCCCTTACCATTTCTGTTTAGTACATTCTGGCCACTACTGAGATAGGAAATGGTTTAATTTTATTCAGTTGACTTCAGTAAATTTCTTTGATGACAGTATGTATATTTATATTTGGTCATGTTTTTAAGAAGCTTTATTGGAATTCTCCTAATGATAAGAGAGACAAGAAACTAAGGAAATACAGTGTGCTAAAAAGACCAGATGTAATCAAAGGCATAAAGAAAATGGTGGCCACTCCAAATAAGGATCACTGACTGGAGAGCATGTCAAAATGAAGACAACATATAAGAGCAATGCAACTTAAATAGTGGAGAAGAGAGAGAAGGGATTCCCAAGGAAGAGGATGGCATGACTGCAGACCCCTGGTGGAAAGCACCTAGTGTGTGATTAACACAGTGATTATTTGGAGATTTTATAGAGATGGAACAGAATGGAGCTGATCTAAAAATTCCTCTTTTCCGTCTGAGACATCCTGTAGGCAGTCAGGAAAAACAAGATGTTTTCAAAATTAGGGTGAAAACAGAAAGCTTCTGTTTAAGGAAGTGTGGAATTTGAACTCACTAACCTAACCCATGAGTAAATTCTACTCATGGCAGCCCCACTGCACTAGCAAGTTTGCCCTGTTAAATTGGGTTTATGTCCCTTGATTTTATTTCCTTCATTTGGATCTGAGAATAGACTATGCTTGTGTGATCTTAATATAAACTGCAGTCTTAAGTTTGTTAATTAAAGGAATGAATTTGTTATGAGAAGACATGAAGCATTATCACATATAAACACTGTATCAAATGAGTCAGAGGTATTTTAGACTTTTTCCCCACCTTACAGTTGCCCACTAATTACTTTTTATCTTGATTAGAAACAACGATCCCTCAGGCTTCTAGAAATAATTCCAATTAAGCATCACATAATACCAATTTAAAAACTTGGAAACAGGTCTAGATACCCTTTGACTCAGTTTGGCTTTCCCTCACTGCCTCAGGGTTATGCAGAGCTCAAGAGGAACCTTTGTGCCCTGACCTTGCTTTCAAGGTCCTTAAGCCCCAGGCAGAAAGGAGGACAGTGTGAGAAGGCATTAGATAGGCCAGCTGCCAATAAACCTGTGAGACTAATGGTACAAGAGTTGTGGGCTGGGGAAACTTAAACAGCCAGAGTCAATTTGAGCTTATATATGTTTATTCCCATCAAAAAAATGATCAAAAAAAATGGTGCACTTCTGAGTCTGCAGTGTGTGACATGCTGAGGGAATACATACGTGGTAAATATATGTGGTAAAAATACTATGTCGTCAAAAAGACAAGAGGTAAAAAATCTCAGTGAGTATGTGGAGAAAAGGGAATTTCTGTGTACCGTTGGTGGCAATGTAACTGGGTAAGACCACTGAGGAAAACAGTATGGATCCTCAAAATGTTAAAAATAGAACTGCCATATGATCCAGCAATTCTGCTTCTGATAATATATCCAAAAGAAATGAAAATACTAACTCAAAAAAGATACATACAGCCCCATGTTCATCGCAGCATTATTAACAATAGCCAAGATATGAAAACAACTTAAGGGTAAAACAATGGATGAATGGATAAAGATGTGGTATTTATATACAATGGAATATTATTTAGCTATAACATTGAGGAAGTTCTAACATTTGCAACAAAATAGATTGACCTTGAAGGCATTATGCTAAACGAAATAAATCAGACCAGCACAAAAAAAACAAAACAAAACAAAACAAAACAAAAAAAACCAAAATCTTACTGAGACCAGACTGTGGATACCAGAGGCAGAGTATGGGAAGGAAGAGGCATATGGATGAAAGTGGTCAAAAAGCACAAACTTCCAGTTGTAAGATAGATAAGTACTGGGGATGTAATGTACAACATGCTGACTACAGTTAACACTGCTGTACTCTGTACAATATAGAGAAAAATTAAGAGAGTAAATACGAAGAGTTCTCATCATGAGATTCCCCCCTTCTATTGTATCTATTTGAGAAGATGGATGTTTGTTGAAACTCTTGTGGTAATTATTTTACAATATGTGTACATCAAACTATCATACTATATGCCTCAAACTTATACAGTGATATATGTCAATGATTTTTCAATAAAACCAGGAAAAAAAGAAGAAATAATATATTACTTCCGTCTCTTAGAGGCTGAGTTTGCACTGTGACAAGCAGTATGATGTTCATAAAAACAGAGTTTAGTGTATAATATGCAGACTGATTTCCTATTTTTTGGGAGCATGCTTTACTGTAGTGTCTTCACAATTGCCTTTGAAATCGTCCTAAAGCAAGTCATTCACTGTCAAATCAGTTTTCCCCCCTCAGGACAGATGTTAATTTTCAACTCTCACAGAGAGGGGAAAAAAAAAAGAGAGAGAGAGAGAGAGAAACAAGTTTTAAAATCACTAGATGAACAAACAAGGCCAGGTAAACCGTACTCGGGAACCTTCTCTTGTATATTTTAACCACATAAAACCAAGTATTACAGGTATCTGAGAGAGATAGAGACAGAGAAGGGTCAATGTGACAGGAGGCCTATTTGGGGTGAAAGCCGGTCTCAGGGGGTAACTAGTGAACATCTGGTTGTGGAGGCAGAGTGGTGACTTGTCAGTATATGAGCTACACAGGTGTACCAAACCTTCTTCCTACCTGGTGACCCTGTGTCCCTTATGAGTTGCCAGCATTGGTGGTTACCTCTGCAAGGAATGCTTTTATGCTGATCTACCTCTTTCCATGGTGCTGAGGTCCCATCCCTAAGGCTTCTCTCATTTAGCACATAGACTGGCTACGCTCTGTTTACCATACAGACTTTCCCACTGGACAGTGTGGAAGGGCAGCAAATTACCCAGACTTCCACCTTCCCAGACTGCCTTCGTAGCACCTAGCACACTACTGGGCATGTAGGAGATGCTCAGCCATGTTCATTAAACACATGTCAGGGTGCCTGGGTGTACAGTCGGTTGAGCATCTGACTCTTGGTTTTGGCTCAGGTCATGATCTCAGGGTCCTGGGATTGAGCATCATGTTGGGCTAAGTCTCAGGGCAGAGTCTACTTGGGACCCTTTCTCCCTCTCATTTTGCCTCAGCCCCAAATAAATACATAAAATTTTAACAAACAAACAAACATCTCCATAAAGGCAAGCCCCCATCTTCTCTTTGCTGTGACATAAGCACAGGGCACATATTGCAAATGCGCTCACATTTGGTTTTGCCTGTTTAAATGCTTTTCAGCCTCAGCTTCTCTCTGGCCTTTGGAAAGCCAAACAGCCCGATGACAATATCAGCACCTTTTCTGGCTGGTATCCCTAAGATTCTATGTGATCAATGACTATGTGATCCTGCAGGTGACATCATGATTATGATGCCAATGTCAGGATTACAAACAAGCATGTGATTCTGATTTATTGTCAATATATCAATATTCAATTTGAAACAGAAGAAAGCACCAGAGACATAGCTTTAAATGAAATCTTCTTATGTGATTTATATGGAAAAAGAGTATCAGTCAGATGAATTATTTATCATCACAAAATAAAATAATTCAACCATTAATAATTTTGGTAAGAGCTGTTAGATTTATGTACTGGAATCATTATTAAGAACTTTGAAATCATTACAAATGGGGAGAAATATTGACAGTTAAATACATTATATCTATTAAAACTGTTGAGAATTTATGCTAACCAGGTAACTTTAGGAAGAACATTTTGTTCTTTTTGAACTAACAAATACTTGTGTAAAAACTTAAAAACATGGGATAGAAAAATAAGAAATAATCTTGTAATTTAACATATATGGAGTTAAATAGTAAATTAGATTAATAACTTAACCAAAACTGCCATTAGGAGCTGTATTTTGATTGTGATCATTTGATTTTATGTAAACCAAAAATCAATTAAAAGAAAGCTGCTTGAGAATTTATATCATGAACAAAATATCTACTGATTTACCCTAAAATTTCAGTATTTGTAAAAGTTCCACACTCATTTATAACAATACATATGGTAAATCATGCTCATAAATTTGAGTCTAAATATTTAAATAAAAAGGTCAATGAAATAATTATTAAAGAATTGTCAACCACTTTCAACAAAGACAAATGATTTTTGAGTTTCCTCAAGTTATAAATCCCAGGGATCACATCTTCCTAGAAAATATGATAGTAAAACAATGCTTTTGTCTAATGATAATATACTGTGCACAAAAATCAAGGGATTTATTCAATGTACTACTTCTGTCTAATAAGATATTTGAGAGAAAAACAATGAAAAGTCTTTTTTTCAAAAAACTCTGGAGCAAATTAAAGATTATACTTTGTGATCTATTTCCCTAGCAAAAGATGTCAGGATCTCAGGCAACTAGCAACATAATAACTATTTGAGGAAATGCTTTAGAATTTCTTCTAAACTGACAGATAAATGTGCCATGCAATGATACTAACAAGAATAAGGTGTTCTGAGTAAATTTTATATTAACATATAATGTATTATTTGCTTCGGGGGTACAAGTCTGTGAATCATCAGTCTTACACAATTCACAGCACTCACCATAGCACATACCCTCACCAGTGTCCATAACCCAGCTACCTTATCCCTCCCCCGCCACCCCCCAGCAGACCTCAGTTTGTTTCCTGAGATTAAGAGTCTCATGGTTTTCCTCCCTCTCAGGTCCCATCTTGTTTCATTTTTTCCCTACCTACCCTCCAGGACCCCTCTCCCTGGTTCTGAGTAATTTAAGAATTCTAAGGATACAGTGTCTTCATCAAATTTTTAGTTGTGTATTTAATACCATTAACATTAAATAAATACTGAACATAAGTAAATATATATGTTTGTTCGTGTGTGTGTGTGCGTGTAGTCATATTTATTGTTCTTCTTTAGTCAAAGAAAAACTACTTGATTTTTGACTTTCCACAACATATGCAAAAATATTTAATCAATATGAAATGGAAGCTATTACATTTTAAAAAGGCTGTTTAAACAAAAGACGCCTTAATATTTTACCGTGCAGATAACAATAATGCAGGGCTTGCAGGGAAAGAAGTTTATTTGCTGGAACCAGCTGAATAAGTAATCAAATTGTTGTGCTTCAAGATTGCAACTATTTCTTACACAAAATCTGCTGTAAAGATGTACAAATCATTCCACTCCAGGGAAGAGGCTGAAATTGGTGTCATACAATGAAAGCTGAGATGCAGATGGAAATTCAGAAGCAGTATTTGTGTGCCAATTACATTGCTCTGGATTCATTTCTAGATACAAGAATTAAGGACAAATTTGTTTCAAGTCACTATGAAGCAGCAATTGCACACAGAGATATTACAAATAAAAAAGATGGGAGAATAACAACACTAACCCTGCTTCTGTAAATATTCACACACCATTTTTTTCAAACAGTGCACAAAACTTTTAGGTGTGAAATGGTTTCAGTGAAATCCCACGAACTACCACTGGCCAAATCTCCAAATCCAAGAGTTGAAAGTAAATTAATCTTTATGTGATTCAGTTATAATTAGAGAAGAATAGTTCCATGATTTGAAGGGCAGCATCATCATCTTCAGTGTCCTATAGCAGCAGAGCTGAACCACAAGAGTCAGAATCCCACTGATCTTAGTGGAAATGCCGTTTAGTTTTGCACATGTACTATATAAACAGTGCAAAGCCATCTAGCCACTAACGCTGTTGAGAACGGGTATCAAATTTTGATCACATAACATTAGCAATTGTAACAATAATGAAGTAACAATAACTTTATTGGGTAAAATTTAGAATTTGTACTTGTATTCCAAAAGCTTATTATCGGATAGTGATATGCAACTTCAGTCTTGGTCTTGGATTTGGCTAAATACTGACTTTAACACTTAGACATTAGGCATTCAATCAAAATATATATTCTTGTTTTTCCCTCTTTCTGTTTCTCTCTTTCTAAAATTTGCTTGATGTACATGAGGTGAAAGAAGGTAAGGTATGTTCATTTCAGTTCAACTCAGCAGTACCGTCTTTGACAATACTAGATTCTGTGATAGAAAATAAGGAACCTAAATAATGAAGGGAGCCTTAAGGGTATTGTCTGTTGTCCCTCTCCTTCTGCCCAATTCCATTGGTACCTCTTGGCTTTTTTCTTTCCTAAGTGACTCTCATGACCTCCATTGCTTTCTTGTTTTCAAATAAAAATATATTTGAAGACTTTTGAGCTATAAAAGGCAGCATGCTGATTGGAAAAAAAATTGGAAAAGAAAAAAATTTAATTCTGAAAATGTTATTTTTCTATGTAGTGATAATCATCTAACGACTGAGTGCTTAACTTCCCATTACCAAACATACAGGCCCATAAATTATATCATGAGTGTTTACACAATTTGGATTTTATTTTCAGTTTGTATTAAATAATATTATTCTATGTCCTTAAGTATTTCTCAAGCTGTCTTTTAATATTTGTAACCTATTCAAGTATGTGATTTTTTTGTTGTTGTTTTTCTCAACTAGGTAATGCTGTCAAGAATTTCTTTTTGCCAAAGACAAACAATTATATTTTGTTTGTAACTCATGTATATATTTCTTTTGTAACTCATGTACATATTTCTAAATTTTTCATTAGATTTAAAGATAAAAGTGGAATCAAAGGATATGCACTTTTGAAATTATACTTATGGCTCTTCTCATTTTATTTTCCATTTTGTGCACCACCAAAAGTATACTAGATTGCTTAGCTCATTACCTTCCAACATTAAAAAAATAATATTTCCTATTACTATTCTTTTTTTTTTTTTCTTCTGTCTTTGCCTTATGGTTAATAGAAATTAATTTAGACTTTGTAAATCTCTCTCATGCTGTTCAGGTCCATAGCAGGCACTTGGATTTTTATTTAGTGATGAAATGTTAATCACATTTTGTATTAGTTGGGGTTTAAGAGAGAACGAATTAAGGACTTTGCCATGTGGCTGTGGATACTTGCAAATGTAAAATCTGCAAGGTAGTCTGTCAAGCTGAAGAACCAGGGAAGAACTATGTTCTAGCTTAAGTTTGAAAGCCATCTGGAGGCAGAATTCCCTCTTCCTTAAGGAGCCTTGGTCTTGTTTTCTTAATACCTTTAGCTGATTGGATGATGCCCACCCACATTATGGAAAGTAAGCTGCATTCATCAAAGGCTCAAAGATTTAACTATTTATTCCATTAAAAAAATATAGCTTCATAGCAACATGCAAACTGGTATTTGGCCAAGTATCTAGGTACATGACCTGGTCAAGTTGCCACATAAGATTAATGTTCCAAAAAATCAATTGGAAAATTGTTCCTAAAAATCAAACTCAGAGTGAAAATTAAAGCAAACAAACAAACACACAACACTAACGCTATAATTAATTTAATCAAGCTACTAAGAAAACCATCTCTGATATTTCTTTGAGAGAAGAATTTGAAAACTTAGCTCTGGGGATATGACAAATACCAGTGACCACCTATGAAGCCATTCTATCCCAGAAGGGTCCTTATGAACCAACATCATCTGAAGCCATAATACAGCCAAACTACATCCTAATGACAATGTCATAAAATACTTGACATCTTCCTTCTGAAATACTTTGGGCGAGAAACTAATTATCAACTCCAGGATCCTCAGTATAATGGAGGATTCTCATACCTACCTCTCAGAATTCTCTTGGCCCTTATATCACAGAAGGCCTCTACCATAGTATATAGCACAGAGTGGGCATTCAACAAGTTGCAAGTCCCTCCCTCTCCACGTCACCATTCTTAAAACATCTGTTCCTTGATGTTGAGTCAGAATCAAGCAATATGATTATTCATTAAAGATTGGCCCAGGTAGGTTTCAACTTTGTGTGCTTGAGCCAAATGATTGGAGGAAAAATTCCCAATAAATAGTAATAGTCAAAAAGGTTAGGGATGTCTTTATCACCCTTTCAACATGGAACAGACAGGGACTAACTGGATATTTTAACTAGATATTTTCTATTATGATAAAACATTATTATTATTATTATTTTAGAATATAGCTAATGCTTGGCTACTGCTTAAACTGACTCTACATATTTATCCAATGATATGTGAATTATATATATGTATGTCTATGATACATATATAAAACTAATAAATACACATAATATATATTTTCATTATCCCATTGTCAGATGAAATCACATGGTAGTTGTTTTAAATCTGTCTTCAAATCAAAACTTCATTCTAGATATAATTTTCTCATCCCCCATTACAAGTGGAAGTACATTATCAGAGGGCCAACTTGAAATTTAGTAAGTGCAGTGTGAGCCAAGTAAATGGCAATTATTGACAAGGAAGAATTTTCATTGGAAAGAGGATTCAATATTTGACTTGAAGAATCAAAAACATGCTTCATTTATCTATTCTAGATTCACTGGAACATTTTACTGTTTGTCTCATGAAGAAGCTGATGTAAGCTACTGATTAACAGAAAACATTGAAGCTATCCGAATATTGTCTGAATACACTTATTTTAGAATATATGTGTTTTTTGTTGTTTTTTTTTTTAGATCACTTGCCTGTAGGTTAGTAAGGGGAAAGGAAAGTTCATATGTCCTGTAGGTGCTTAGAGCTCAGGTTACCAATCTATCAAATGGGGATTCTAATATCCTTTTCCTGAAGCTTAACCAAGAGAAACAGTCACGGGGTTTGAGGTCTTCATGATGATATATTACTCTGAAAAGGAAAAATCAAATTAGGTTTGACTCTGACTGGCAGAAGAAAGAAGGAAAAAAATAACTTTGTTTAGCTGTTGGTGGCACTGACTTTAAAAATAACTGGAAATAGATAGATGATGATGATACATGATAGATAGATAATAGAGATAGGTAGATAGCTAGTGGAATGCATGGTTTTTCACAGAAACCAAGGAAGTTTAAAGATTATGGAAGTGGTATATATCAGAAATTTGTAACATGTAGTACAAGAAAGTTCAAGGAAAAGAGAAAGTAGCAGGCAAGCAATAGCAGTGTCAGGATCTTAGCCAGGTTAGGAAGAAACACAGAGGAGACCCCATAAAGAAAAGCTGGCTTGCTGAGTCTGGAACCAGGTGGCAAGAAAGCAGATAAGCAGATAAGCTATTGGCCAGACAACAAATGAGATATGAAGTGATCTAAAGATCTAGAAAACATACGTGAATTACAGGAATGTATGTATTCCATGCCTGGCCCTGTGCCTTATTTTGAGTGCTTGTTTTAGGTTGTAGGTATCTTGAGTGCCTCTCATGCTTTCCTGATGGTTGGCCATTTCTCTGCACACTCATTGCTATGGAAAATGGTCCTGAGGCCTGTGAGTTTCTACTATTTGAAGGTGAATGAATGCCCAGGGCTTCTTGCTTCTCCCATTACTTCTTCATGCAGAGGCCCACAGTACAAAGATAGATTGCAGTTTCCTAGTTGCTGTCTGAGAAGATATGTGACACCACCCAGAAATGTGGTTATGTGTGTCGGTAAGTAGTGTCATGGAAGACAAAAGGAAGTCAATGGATAAATTGCCTCTTCAGTGTTCCCTCCACTGGGTGGGCCTTAAACTTAGTTTCGCATGCACCTGTTAGAAGGCATGCTGTGTCTCTTGGTGAACTAATGTTTGCTTTACAACATACCATCTGGCATTCCTTTTTTGTCCTATCATGCCTCACTTACATTTCCCTCATTCTTGCTCGTCTAGGGCTGCCCTTTGCAATAATGCTTTAGCACGTAAGTTTTGTTTTGAGCTGTGTTTTCTGGAGAACTTGAGCTAACACAATAGTTCTACAAATAGTACTAGAAAGCAAACACTAAGGATGAGGTTTTGGACTTGCATTGCCTACTCATCAGAGACCAATAAGATCCCATTCTTGGTGGGCACCAGAGTAATTATTATCCTAGCATGGAGTAGCCTCAAATTTACTAAAACTTTCACCTGTGGTTAATTGAGATGAGAGGCAAGTGAAGGACACGTAATTGGGAGAACAAATACCTGTGATGTTTAATCAGCATGACATAAATATATACTTGACTACCTCCTTTTGATAGCATTGGAGGCTTGCAAAAGGAAATTGATGGGCTTAGGGGAATTACTTGCCAATTTAAGGCACACTCTGAGAGTCAGAGCTCCTTGATGGTAGTCTAAAAAGAGGCCCTATCTTCAGCTTCAGAAAATGTTAAAAAATCAAGCCCAGACTCTTACTTTGAGGGTAGCTGGAATGTAAAGGAGACAAAAATATGCAGCTTTATTTCCTTTATCAAAGACAGAGCCTGGATAGAAAAGAATGAGATCCTCACACCAGGAATAGGAACATTTTAGTGGATCAGTCCAGCTTTATTGAGGTATAACTTAAATATAAAGCACTACACATTTTACAGTGCACAATTTCATAAATGCTGGCATATGCATAGGCTTATGAAATCATCACTAAAGTCAAGAAAATAAACAAATATATCACTTTCAAAATTCTCCTTCTTTTGTGCTGCTTCCCTCCTGCCCCTTTGCTGTGCAATCACTAATTTGCTTTCTGTCAGAAAGCAAAAAAATTGTGTCTTCTAAAATTTTATACAAGTGAAATGAAACATTACGAACTTTGTGTTTTTTTTGGATGTGTCTTTTACTCAGTATAACTAGATTGGGATTCATCCATATTTTTATGTGTATCAATAATTCATTCGATCTTATTGCTGAGTGTTGTACAGATATGCCACAACTTGTTTATACATTCACTTCTTGATTGATGCTGGAGTTGTTTCCAATTTGGGGCTATTATAAACAAAGTGTTATGAAAACTTATATACAAGGCATTGGATGGGCACATGCATTTATTGTTCTTGAATAGATGCCAAGGGATGGAAAGACCAGGTCATATAGTAGCAATATGTTTAACTGGCTATCTCATTTTGAAAGTAGTTGAAACAATCATAATTTTTTTTTCACTAACAGTGTAAGGGAATTGTAATTGCTTTACACTGTTATTTAAACTTGGTATAGCTAATTTTTAATGTTAGATATTCTATTGGAGTATAATGGAATAATTTGCATTTCTTTAAAGATGATGATTTTGAATATTTCTTGTGTAATTATTTGATATAAGCATATCTTTTTTGGTGAAAAATCTTTTTAAACCTTTTGTCTTTTTTTTAAATTCTATTTTATTTATTTACTTGAGAGAGAGACAGAGTGAGAGAGCATGAGAGGGGAGGTCAGAGAGAATCAGACTCCCCACGGAGCTGGGAGCCTGATGTGGGAGTCAATCCCAGAACTCCGGGATCATGACCTGAGCTGAAGGCTTAACCAACTGAGCCACCCAGGTGCCCCTCTGTTGTCTTTTTTTTTTTTTTTTTTTTTTTTTGGCTTGTTTTCTTACTACTGAGTTTTAAATTTTTTTATATATTTTGGATGCAAGACATTTATTTAATATATGATATGTATATATCTTCACCTAGTCTTTTGCTTGTCTTTTCTTTCTCTTAACAGTGTATTTTCAAGAACAAAATACTTATTTTTATGAAGCCAAATTTTTATTTTTATTATTATTTTTGTTTTATAGGCAGTGATTTTGGTGTTGGAACTAAAAAAAAATTATTGCCTAAGTCAAGATTACAAACATTTACTCATATATTTTCCTTTAATAATAAAGTTTAAGGTTTTTATTTAGGGCTATGATCCATTTTGAGTTAATTTGTTATATGGTCAAAATTAAGGATCATTTATTTTTCTTGTTTTTTAAGGATCCATTTTTTTCCTATATTTAAAAGATTTTTTTTAATGGAATAGTCAATTATTACAACTCTGTGGAAAAGAGTATTAGGTAATGGAATGACATTTTTCCTTTAACAAAAGTAAATTGATTTTATAAATGTATTTCTTCACTTTCCTCTTATTCCAAAGACCTATTCAAATAGCTTGATGCCAATATAACACTGTCTTGATTCTTAAAGTTTTATAATGTGTTGAAGTTAATGTAATCCTTCCAGTTTTGCTCTTTTTTATTACAATATATATTTTTTTGGTCCTTCACATTTCTGTAAGAATTTTCTTAACTTCTTAATTTTTATAACAAAATCCCACCAGGACACTGATATCCTGTCGAATTTACAAATTCATTTGAGGAGGTTTGACATCTTAAAAATATTAGTTCTTTCATCAGTGAAAACAGTCTATCTCTCTATTTACTTATGTCTTTTAAAATTTATCTCACCATTGTGTTTTATTCACTGTACTGGTCTTAAATGTCATTTATCATATTTATCCCTATTATTTCATAGTTTTGATAGTGTTGTAAACAGTGTTTTGTTTTTTCTTTTACTTTAAATTTCTGATTGATTGTTAGGTTTTGTAAAACTGCATTTGTTTTTGTTTAATGATCTAGGATCATCTACACAAACTAAAATTCAGTTACTTTTTCTACTAGGACTTTTTTTTTTTTTTTGTAAATCTCATAGGATTTTCCTCATAAATGATCGTGTTATTTATGAGCTAAAACAGTCATATCTTTTTGGTTTGAATGCCGTTCATCTGTTTTCTTTCTTTATTGTTATTGTTATCATTATTTTTGTCTTATTGCAATGGCTAGAAAGTTCAACACTAGGCTAAGTCAAAGTAGTGAGAGGAGACATTTGTACTTTCATTATAGAAGTATAATGTTAGCTTACAGGCTTTTCATAAAAGACCTTTTTCTAGTTGAAGAAATTTTTCTTCTTTTTATAGTTTGCTGAAATATTTTTATCAGGAATGGTAGTTGAATTTTGACAAATGATATTTCTGCATATGTTGAGATAAGTTTTGTTAATATTGTGAAGTATAGTGATAGATTTTTGAATGTTAAATCAGTCCTGCAGCTCCAAGATAACCCTCAGTTGTTGGTGGTGTTATTATCTTTCTACAAATAGCTGTATTCAACTGGATAAATTTTGTTAAGAATTTTTAAATTTGTGCTCTTGAGGGCTTTGAACTTGATACCAATATGTAGTTTATTTGTTTTCATATCAGAATTATGCTGACCTCACAGAAACAATTGAGAAGTCTTCATTCCTTTTTTATTTGAAAGATTATTTTTATTACTTTTATTTTTTATTAACATATAGTGTATTATTTACCCCAGGGGTACAGGTCTGTGAATCATCAGGCTTACACATTTCATACCACTCACCATAGCACATACCCTCCCCAATGTCCATAACCCAGATTTTTATTGAAAAAGAATTATTATGCTTTTAATATTTAGTAGAATTTTGTAGTGAACACTTTTGGGCTTGGAGTTTTCTTTGTTGAAAATTTCAACTTACAAACTCAGTTTTTTTTTTAACAGATTTGGGACAATTCAAGTTATCCCTTACTCCTCATGAGTTTTGCTAGTTAATGTCTTTCAAAGAATTCATTAATTTATGTAAGTTTGGACTTAATGACATTAAAATATTCAAAACTCTTAACTATGTAGTTGTAGAAGAAATGTGCCTCAACATAATCAAAGTCATATATGACAAAACCACAGATGACTCGATATTCTTTGGTGAAAACTGAAAGTTTTTCCTCTAAGATCAGAAACAAGACAAGGGTGGCCATTCCCATCACTTTTACTCAACAGTATTAGAAGTCCTGGCCAAAAAAATTAGAAAAGGGAAAAAAAAAGAAAAAAAAAAAAAAAAAAAAAGAAAAAGTAAAAGATATCCAAATTGGAAAAAAATAAATTAAAAAAAAAATCATTATTTCCAGGTGGTGTGATATTATATATAGAAACCCTAAATACTCCACTTAAACACTGTTACAACTAATAAATGGACTCATTAAAGTTATAGTATACAAAATCTTACTAGAAAAATTTATTGCATTTCTATACATTAGTAATGAGTTATAAAATTTAAGAAAATAATCTCACTTAGAATTGCATATAAATTACTTAAAAATAAATTTGGACAAAGACCTGTACACCGAAAACTATGACATTGATGACAGAAATTAAAGAAGACACAAATAAACGGAAAAAAAAATTAGAACTCAAGGATTGGAAGAACTAGAGTGAGTGCAATCACTATCAAATTTCATATGGCATTTTTCACAGGAATAGAACAAAACAATTCTAAAATTTCTATGAAAACAAAAAAGACCGCCAAGTAGAGCAACCTTGAGAAATAACAAAGCTGGAAACATCACACATCCTTGCTTCAAACTATAGTATAAAGCTATATTAATCAAAACAGTATGGTACTGGCATAGAAACAGATACATTGATTGATAGAATATAGAACTAAACCCATGCATATACATTCAATTAATTTATGACACAAGAGCCAAGAATATACAATTGGAAAAGGACAGTCTCTTCAATAAATTATGTTAAGAAAGCTGGACAGCCACATACAAGGAATGATACTAGACCTCTATCTTATGTCATATAAAAAAATTAACTGAGGGGCACCCGGGTGGCTCAGTGGATTAAGCCTCTGCCTTAAGCTCGGGTCATGATCTCGGGGTCCTGGGATCGAGCCCCGCGTCGGGCTCTCTGCTCGGCGGGGAGCCTGCTCCCCCCCCACCCCCCGCTCTCTCTGCCTGCCTCTCTGCCTACTTGTGATCTCTCTCTGTCAAATAAATAAATAAAAATTAAAAAAAAAATTAACTGAAAATGAATTAAAGCCTTGAACTTAGGACCTGAAACCATAAACTTCCTATAAGAAAATGTAAGCAGTAAGCTCCTGACATTGGTCTTGGCAATGAGTTTTTGGATGCGACACCCAAAACAAAGGCAACAAAAGCAAAAATAAACAAGTAGGAGTACATCAAACCAAGAAGTTTCTGAATAGCAAAGGAAATCATCAACAAAATGAAAAGGCAGCATACTGAATAGAAGTAAATATTTGTAAATCATATATCTGATAAGTGGTTAATATCCAAAATATATAAAGAACTCATACAACTCAGTGCAACTCAATACATACAACTCAAACAACACAATTTAAAAATAGACAGAGGATCTGAATAGACTTTTTTTCCCCAAAAAAGACATACAGATAGCCAAAAGGTAATGAAAAAAGTGCTCAACATCACTGATTATTGGGGAAATGCAAATCAAAACCACAATGAGATATTACCTCACATCAGTAAGATGTGAGATTCTTTCTCTTTCCTCCTCCTTCCCTCTCTTTCTCTCTCATTCTCTCAAAATAAAATAAAATAAAATAATAAAATATAAGACAAAGAAATTAAAAATAGAATTATCATACAACCCAGCAATTCCTCTTCTGTATATTTATCCAAAGGAAATGAAAGCACTCACTCAAAAAAAAACCTATGAAACCTCAGTTATGACTGCACTATTATTTATAACAGGAAAAACATGGAAAGAACCTAACGACCCATCAATGGATGAATGGATAAATATGTGAGATACACACACAGAGAGACACACACACACAAACACACATACACACACAGAGAGCTGAATATTATTCAGCCAATAAAAAGAAGAAAATCTTGCCATTTGTGGCAACCTGGATGACCTTGAGGACATCATGCTAAGTGAAATAAGTCAGACAGAAATAGACAGTCACTACATGATCTCATTTATATGTGGAATCTTTTAAAATATATATATATAAAATAAAGGTGGGGGCACATGGGTGGCTCAGTCAGTTAAGCATCCAAATCTTGATCTGAGCTTACATCTTGATCTCAGGGTTCTGAGTTTGAGACCCATGTTGAACTCCACATTGGACAAGTAGCCTACTTAAGAAAAAAAAAGAAAAAAACTAAACCCATATGTGCAGTATAGTGATTATAGTTAATACTGTGTTGTAAATTTGGAAATTGCTAAGAGAGTAGATCTTAAAATTTCTCATCCCATGAAAAAAAATTTGACTACATATAGTAATGGATGTTAACTAGGATTATTGTGGAGATCATTTTGCAAAATACTGAATCATTATGTTATACGCCTGCAACTATCATAATGTTATATGTCAATTATAACTCAATTAAAAAATATTTATTGAGGATCTAATTTAAACCAGCCACTTCTCTGTGTTCTGTTTTTTTTAAAAAAAACCTTCTTTCCCTATATCTATAAGGAATCACTTTAAATAATTATTTTCAAAATGTTAATTTTTTTAATTTGAAATTAAACTGGTTGTGGGATATATGGAGTATCTCTGTAATGTTCTTGTAACTTTTCTGTAAATATAAAACCAATTATAAAATATTATTTATTAAATTTTTAAAAATTCAAAATAGTCCCTTATTGTCATTTTAATACCTTTAGAATTTCTCATGATATCAACTCTTTCATTCTTGATGTTAAAAATCTGTGTCTTCTCTCTTTTTCCTGATCAGTGTGAGTAAGGTTATCAATTTATTAAACTTACCAAAGAACCAGCTTTTGGATTCAATAGTTTTTTTGTTTTTTGTGAGTTTTTTTGGACTATTTGTCTATCTTCTATTTCATTGGTTTCTACTTTGATCTGTATATATTTTCTTCTCCTTTCTTGAGATTTTATTTATTCTTCTTTTTGCAGTTTCCTATAGTAGAAGTGAGGGCCATTGTTTGGAAACAGTTTTTGAATATTGTGTTTAAGTGCAATAAACTTTGCACTTGACTGGAGAAGTTTTGCTTTACCTGAATCCTATAAATTTTGGCATGATTTGTTTTATAATTTATTTCAAATACATTCTGATTTCTACTTTTTTAAAGATTGATTTATTTATTTGAGAGAGTGCACGAGACAGCATGAGCAGGAGAATCTCAAGCTGACTCTACACGGAGCACAGAGTCCAATGCAGGGTTTGATTCCAGGACACCAAGATCATGACTCCAGTTGAAACCAACAATCAATGCTCAACTGACTACCACCTAGGCACCCCTCTAATTTCTATTTTGAATGTAACTTTGTGCCATACATTATTTAGAAGTGGTTTTTATTTGGGAACTTTCCAGATATCTTTCCATTATTGATTTTTAATTGAATTCCATATCGGTTAAAAAAACAAAACTTTAGTTACTTGATTCAATTTAAATTATTATAACTTATTTTGTTTCAACATATGATCAATAGGTCACATTTACATGATATAATATGATGTTACATGATAGAATAAGATATGATAGATCTTATAACATATTTTTCTTCAACCTTTTACATTTTTCTATTTGTGTCTTCATATTTAAAGTGGATTATATGTAGACAGTATATAGATTTTATCTACTCTGACAATCTTTGCCTTTGTAGTCTTGATTTGCATTTTGCTGATGATCAGTGATGTTGAGCATCTTTCCATTACCTGTTAGTTATTTGGATGTCTTCTGTGGAAAAATGTCTATTCATGTCTTCTACCCATTTTTAACTGGATTATTTATTTTTCTATTCTGTTTTATTGACCTATGTCTCTAATTTTGTGCCAGTACCATGCTGTTTTGATCATTACAGTTTTGTGATATAACTTGAAGTCTGGAACTATGTGCCTCCAGCTACCATATCTCTTTTAATAGATATGTTAGAACAGAAGAAATGTTTAAAAATCACAATTTAAATTTCATTTGCAAAAATCTAGAAAAAGAGCAGCATATTAAACCTCAAGAAAATAGAAAAAAGTATAAAAATAAAAGATGAAGTCATTGAAATTGAAAATTACTTATAAATATGGAAAATCAGAAATTCCAAGAGGTTATTATTTGACAAAATTAATAAAAGTGAACAGCTCCTAGTAAAACTGAGCAATAAAAGAAAGAAATGAAATGCAACTCTTTATCAATAATAGTTCAAAAAAGGGTACATCTGAAAATCTTGTGAAAAAGATTTGAAAAATATTACATTAATAAGTTTGGAAAATTGAGTAGGCACAGTTCTTAATATAACTTAGTAAATATTACAATAAGATGAAGATATAACTATTCCTGTATGTTTAAGAAATGAAAAATATTGTTACAAATATTCTTGCAATAAAATTATAGGTCCAGGTACCTTACCTGAGGAATTCTTCCAAACATATAAGAAAGATATATATTGGGCACCTGGGTAGCTCAGTCATTATGCGTCTGTCTTTGGCTCAGATCATGATCCCAGGGTCCTGGAATCGAGGCCCACATCAGGCTCCTTACTCAGCTGGAGATTCTCCCTCTCCTACTCCCCCTGCTTGTGTTCTCTCTCTCTGTGTCTCTCTCTGTCAAATAGATTTTTTAAAAAGGTATATATTTACATATAAATAAGCACATAATTTTAAAAAAGGCATAACTAGGAAGCTGAGAGGAGATAAAGTGAAATTATTTAACAAAACTGATTAATTAAAGACAAAATGAGCATCGAGAAGGAAAAGCAAAAGAGGCAAATGGAAGAGAAATGGAAGAGTGTAGTCTCCAACTCAAATATATAGATAGTCATATTGAATGTAACTAGACTAAGCAGTTAAATTAAATGTAGAGATTGTTCCATTGGTGAGGGAAAGATTTAATAATACATTTTTATTTAAATTGCACTTGAAATTTAAAAACAGAAATAGGTAAGAGTAAGCATATGGAAAAATTACACCATAGAAAGAGTAAGCATCAAAAAAGTCATGCAGCATATTAAGTAGATGTCAAAACAAATAGTATTACAATAGTTAAAAGAATAATTTCATAATGATAAATTAGAAAATTATGAGAATATTAAAGTGAGTACATAATCAAGTTTCAATATAAATAAAATATAAACTTATAGAGCCAAAGGAAGAAATAGACAAATGCAAAAATCATGGACTTAGATTTTAGCATCTCTGTATCAGCAGCAGAAAAATTAGGCATATTCAGTAAATATATAGGAAATCTCAACAAAATCTCAGGCATTGTGATCTAATTAATATCGTTGAACTCTACCCTGCACAACTACAAACTATGTATTCTTCCCAAGTGAATATGGAATGTATTTGCCATAAGATAAATGTCACTAAATCTCACTAAAATTCAAAAGACTACAAAGTTCAGAGAGTTCTCTATAGTAGCATTAAGTTACAAGTGAATAACAATAAGTTATCTAGAAAACTCTGAAATATTTAAAAATTACATATCACATTTCTAACCAACTCATGAGTCAAAAAAAAACATGGGTAAAATTAGTAAATATATCAAATAAATTGATTGGTGTGATAGTGTTAAAGCAATGTTTAGAGGGCAATTTATAGTTTTAAATGCCTATATAAGAAAAGAATAATGTTTGAAAGTAATTACCTATTACAAAACTAGAAGACAACTGACAGAATGGGAGAAGATATTTGCAAATTACATAATTGGATAAAAGGTTAGTATCCAAAATCTATAAAGAACTTATCAAACTCAACACCCCCCCCCAAAAAAATAATCAATAGACAAAATTCACAAAGCCAACAGCTGGATTTTTTTTTTTAATGATTAAAAATTGTTGAGCTCCTAGCAAGATTGCTCAGAGAAAAAAAGAGAGTAGACACAAATTCTCATTATCAGGATTATATCAGTATAGATGCCATAAATATTAGAAAACAATGAGGATATATTATAAAGAAATATTCTAGAAATCTGATAAATGAAATGGACATATTCTTTGAAAAACCTGACTTACCAAACCTGACTCTAGAAAAGTGAAATACCTGAATGGTTTGTATCTATAAAAAGAAACAACACATACCAAAGATGCCAGGCCCAGTGGATTCCTTCTTGACTTCTATAAGGCATTTATAGCAGATATGCTACGAGTCTTACAGAAATAGACATCCTGCTTCGGCTATGGTTCCAGAGAGCTTATTGCATACAATTGGTGAAAGGATGTGGGTTTCTCACCTCTTTTTCTTTGGATTTCAGCTTGTCCATATTTTTTACCCTTGCTTTGGTGATCATTAACCACTGAAATTCTGTCACTTTTAGAGGGTTGTGTGTGTGGCCTTCCCCCTCACCCAAATGAGCACTTCAATTTCTGGGCTGTACCCTTTATTAGTATTTGTAACAATTTAGTTAAATACAGTAGTCTAATCTGTCAATGTTTTATCTGAGAAAATTATTCATCTCCCTTTCTTTCCATACTAATATCAATCATAATACCCTCAACTCAATTTTAACTTTGCTTTGTTAAATGTCATGTTTTTATTCTTCATTGAGTTTATTTTTTGTGAAAATTTCCCTTTTTTAATGCATATTAATTCTATTTAATCTGTTACTTTTTCTGAGGTTTTAGATATCTTTAATGTCTTTATATATTTTTGATATCCATTCATTACACATTAAAGATTGTTCTAATATCTAATAAATGATTAATCTCCTATATTAAAGAACCTCTAGCATATAAATATATGTTTCTTGATGCATTCTGTATTTGAATTTGTCATCACTGGAGATCTTCCTATAGGAATTCATAGTGCATGTGTTGTAGGTGTTTCTGAAAAAAAAAAGTTTCCTTTCACATCTACCAGAAATTACAAGTTTGTTATAGTGCTGAACTTCTTTGTAATATCAATAATTTGTGTGGGTGCTTCCCAGACTTCTGTGTAGTGAATATCACAGTCTGTTGACTAAGGAAAGGGACAGCTGAAATAAAATAAAAATATTTGTTTGGGGTCTCAGAATTGCAATTCTGGGAGCACACATTCAGGTAACAATGCAAACTGTGCCCCCCCACCCAAAATAAAAGCCAAGGATTTTTAAAAATTCATTGCTAATGCTATTATTAAGCAAAGTTTCTTGAAGCAAGTTGCCAGTGTTCAGGCTGAACCCTTGGAGTACCTATAGTTTGTCTCAGCTCAAAGTTCATGGTTTTATCTGGTGAGGATGTGCATAAGGTCTCCTTCCTTAATGGCCTCTCAAATATTTTAAAATCCCTGGATGGCAAGGAGTCAATTTTATTTTACCTTTTGGACGACTAAGAACTTGAGCCTTTTTATTTCTTTAGCTTTTGAAAATTTAATAGTATACAAGTTTTGATTGTGTCAATTTATTAATTGGTCATACCAATATATCATTTGAAATAAATATATATTATTATCATTATTATTGGCCTTTTAATACCTTTAATTCAGACAGTGGTAAATTTTCATACTCTATTAAGTAGAATTATGAATATTTAGATGAAGACATGGTCTCTGTCCTAAATATAATACATGTATACTTAACTATGTTCACCCAAATTCACAAGTGCACATACACACACACACACACACACACACCAATATTGTAAAGGCAATGTTGGTGACTAAATGTTCAGTGATGAAAATGTGCATTACAGATAATAGAGACCATAATTTATAACTCTTTAGGGAATTTTCCAAATGGAGAAGATACTTGGATCACTAAAGCATGAACAAGATTTAGTTAGTTTGTAGTAATTTCTCTTTTAAAAAAACACTCTTAAAAATTAAATGAAGCTTAGCTACAAAAGGAAATGTGCAGACTCTGAGATTAAAGAGTAAACTCTCTATCCTTAGAGTATATTTTCAATTCATTTTTGAATAATGACAGATTTATTTTTAATTCATTTTTCTTGAGATGCAATTGACATATAATGTGTAAGATTTAAGGTGCACAATGTGCTGATTTGACATATTTATATATTGCAATATGATGACCACCATAGTGCTAGCTAACACCTCTAGCACATCACATAATTATCATTGTGTGTGTGTGTTGGAAATAATATTTATTATTTTAGCAACTTTAAAGTTTATAGTACGGTATTGTCTGTAATCACTGTGGTATGCACTAGATGTCTAGGACTTATCTGTCTAGTAGTTGCAAGTTTGTACCCTTAAACAACACCTCCCCCAAAACACCCACCCTGTGGCCCTTGTTAACCACCATTCTACTCTCCTTTTACATGTTCAGTTTTTTGAGTCTACATATAAATAATATCATACAATATTTGTCTTTCTCTGTCTGATTTATCTCACTTAGCATAATGCCCTCACGACCCTTCAATAAATGAACGGATTTCCTTTTTCCTCAGGGCCAAATAATATTCCATTGTATATATATGCCATGAGTTCCTTATCTATTCATCCATTGATAGGCACTTAGATTGTTTTCATATCTTGGCTATTATAAATATGCTGACATAAATATAGTGGATATATTCCTTTGATAACCTGTTTAAATTTTCTTTGGGTTTGTATCCATATGTAGAATTGCTGAATCACATGGCAGTTCTGTTTTTAACTCTCAGATGAAAATCTATACTGTTTTCATAGTGCCTGAACCAATTTACACTCTCATCAACAGTGTGCAAGGGTTCCAGTATCTCCTCATTCAGGTTCAACACTTGTTATAGCTTGGCTTCTTGATAATAGTCATTCATACAGGGGCGAGGTGATATCTCATTGTGGTTTTGATTTTCTTTACCCTAATAATTAGTGATGTGGAGCATCTTTTTCAGATACTTGTTGACCATTTAGATGTCTGTCTTTTTTTATTTTATTTAATTAATTAATTTATTTATTTATTTGACAGACAGATCACAAGGCAGACCGATAACAAGGCAGAGGCAGACAGAGAGCAAGAGAAGCAGGCTCCCCGCTGAGCAGAGAGCCTGATGCTGGGCTGGATCCCAGGACCCTGGGATCATGACCTGAGCTGAAGGCAGAGGCTTTAACCCACTGAGCCATCCAGGCACCCCTAGATGTCTTATTTGACAAAAATCTCTGTTTAGGTCCTCTGCCCATTTTCTGGGGGGTTGTTTTTTGTTATTGAATTGTGTGTTCTTTACATATTTTGGATATTAGCCATTAATCTGATATGTGATTTGAAAATATTTTCCTCGTATTCTCTAGGTTGCCTTTTCATTTTGTTTATTGTTTTGCTTTGTTTTTGTTGTTGTTGTTGTTGTTGTTGTTGTTGTTTGTTACTTTGGTGTCATATTCAAAGCATCACTTCTTAAGCCAGTATCAAAGAGCTTCTTTGACATCTATGTTTTCTTCTAGGGATTTTATGGTATTAGTCTTATGTTTTAGCCTTTAATCTAGGTTGAGTGATGTAAAATAAGGGTCCAGTTTCATTTTTCTGTATGTATGTATCTACTTTACCAAAAGACTATCCTTATCCAATTGTATGTTCTTTGCTCCTTTGTCAAATATTAGTAGTGCAACATATATGCATCAGTTCCTAATGTGGTCAATATGTTTTTTTTTTTTTTTTACCAACACCATAGTATTTTAATTACTATAGCTTTGTAATGTATTTTGAAATCAGAGAGTGTGATCACTTTGGCTATTTGGAGTCTTCTGTGGTTCCATACAAATTTTAGGATTTTTTGTTCTATTTCTGTGGGGGAAATAAAAAAAGCCATTGGAAATTTGATAGGGATTATATCGAATCTATAGATGGTTTGGGTATTATGGACATTTTAATAATGTTAATTGTTCTGATACATGAACATGGAATAACTTTCCATTTGTTTGTGTCCTCTTCAGTTTCTTTCATCAAGGTCTTGACAGTTCATTGAATAGATCTTTCAATTCCTTAGTTAATTTTTTTTTTTTTTTAGGTTTTAAAAATTTATTTTTTAAAAGTTAACATGTGCAGGGGCACCTGGGTGGCTCAGTGGGTTAAAGCCTCTGGCTTCGACTCAGGTCATGATCTCAGGGTCCTGGGATCAAGCCCTGCATTGGGCTCTTGGCAGGGAGCCTGCTTCCCCCTCTCTCTCTGCCTGCCTCTCTGCCTACTTGTGATCTCTCTCTGTCAAATAAATAAATAAAATCTTAAAAAAAAAAAAAAAGTTAACGTGCATAAAAGGAAACCAAAAAACAAAGTCATCCATAATCACAAGCAGTTTACAGTTTGACTTCTAGGTCTCGTGTAGATAGTTAAATTTATTCCTAGGTATTTTTGTTTGTTTTTTATGCTATTGTGAATGAGATTTTCACTTCTTTTCCAGAGGTTTCATTGTTAGTTTACTGAAGCATAACTGATGTTGATTTTACATCCTGCAACTTCACTGAATTCTTTGATTTGTTCCAACAGTTTTTTGATTGAGTCTTTAAGATTTTATATATATATAAAATTGTATAGTCTTTAAAATTGTATATTCTAATTGTTGAGTCTTTAAGATTTTATAAATATATGTGTATACACATTGTAGTACAGATACAATTGTATCTGCAAATAATGACAATTTTACTTATCCCTTTCCAATTTGGATGTCCTTTGTTTCTTTGTCTTACCAAATTGCTTTAGCTAGGACTTCTAGTACTATGCTGTATAATAATGGCAAGCGTGGGTATCCTTGTCTTATTTTTGTTGTTAGAGGAAAACACTTTCAAATTTCCACTGTTGAGTGTAATAGTAACTGTGAGTTTGTTATATATAGTTTTTATTATGGTGAAGTATGTTTCTTCTATACCCAATTTGTTTAGTATAGAAATGAAATACATGAATATACTCATGAGGATATCCATAAATGGTCTTATATTTTGTTAAATGTTTCTTTTTCATCTATCATAATGACTATGATTCTTATCTTTCAATCTATTAATGTGGTATATCTCATTTATTGATTTGTGTATGTTGAACCATCCTTGCATTCCAAAGATAAATTCCACTAGGTCATGGTGTATAATCTTTTTAATGTGCTGTAGAATTCAGCTTGCTAATATTTTTTGGAGAATTTTTGGAGAATTTTTTGGAGAATTTCAATTTTTTGGAGAATTTTTGCATGTATATTCAACAAAGATATTGTCCTGGAGTTTTCTTTTCTTGTAATGTCCTTAACTTTAAGGTTATACTGCTCACTTCATAAAATGAGTTTGGAAGTGTTCTCTCCTCTTCAATTTTTTGGAAGAGTTTGAGAAGGACTGACATGAATTATTCTTTAAATATTTGGTTGAATTTATTAGTGAAGCCACTTGGTCCTGGAATTTTCTATGTTGAGAGGTTTTTGACTCAGTCCCCTTATATTTGTTATTGGTATATTTAGACTTTCTATTTCTTTCTGACTCAGTCTTAATAGGTTGAATGTTTATAGGAATGTGTGCATTTTTTCTAGCTAATCCAAATTTTTCATGTGTTGTTCATAGCAGTCCCTTATGATTCTATGTATTTATGTCGATTCAGTGCAATATGTTCTGTTTCATTTATGATTTTATTTAAGGCTTCTCTTTTTATTCATTAATCTAGTTAAAGATTTGTTGGGGTGCTTGGGTGGCACAAAGGGTTAAGCCTCTGCCTTCAGCTCAGGTCATGGTCTGAGGGTCTTGGGATCAAGCCCCATGTCCGGCTCTTTGCTTGGCTGGGAGCCTGTTTCTCCCTCTCTCTCTGCCTGCCTCTCTGCCTACTTGTGATCTCTCTCTGTGACAAATAAATAAATAAAATAAAATAAATTTGTTAATCTTGTTTATCTTAAAAAAGAGGTCTTAATTATGTTAATTTTTTTTCTATTGCTTTTCTGGTCTCTCTCCCAACTATTTGCATGTTGATTTTTATTATTTCCTTCCTTCTGCTAAATTTGGGCCTAGTTTTTCCTGTTTTTAGTTCCTTGAAGTATGAGATGTTTTTTTAAATTTGAGATCCTTCCATTTTCTTAATATATACATCTGTCACTATAATTATAATGGATTTAGCTTTAACCTGGGGGCTCTTACCTTGTTTTATGTGTTTTTACATATTGTATGTGGGTGTGGAAGTAAGCAATGACTGCATTTCTGGTGCATACACAAATGGGAACTGAGTTTATCCTCAAACAAGCTATTTGTTTTGGTTTAACAAAAACAAATGAGGGGTGCATGGGTGGCTCATTGGGGTAAGCCTCTGCCTTCAGCTCAGGTCATGATCTCGGAGTCCTGGGATCAAAGCCCACATCAGGCTCTCTGCTCAGTGGAGAGCCTGGTTCCCCCACTCTCTCTGCCTGCCTCTCTTTGCCTACTTGTGATCTCTATCAAATAAATAAATAAAATCTTTACAATAAATAAATAAATAAATAAAAATAAAAAAAAAAACGAGTTAAAAATATACACAGATAATACACTTCATTCACAATTAAAGAAATTTTAGAAGTTAATAATTTCCAAGATTTTTCAAAGTAAAACTTATGTAGTTTAAAATATGTATTTTTTACAATCTGAAGATTCTTCTTAATCCCTAAAATAACCTAATTTGCCTCTTTTCACAGGACACTCTCTGAGCTCTTCAGTACAAATCCAAAACAATCATTGAATACCTAGTTAGTTCTAGAATATGCTGGTACAGAGCCCAACTGTGTATTACTCTTCACTCTTCTAGCACCATGTTATGTCCTTGATTAATAAATGAGGGTGTGTGAGGCCAGTGTGAATGTACATACAAACACACACACACACACTCACATACATATATCCACACATAATATATACACAAAATTGTAAAAAAAAAATGGTGAATTAGTTATTTTTTTATGAATTCAGAAAATACGGTTAGGTGTCAGTGGAGGGTGCTTTGAACTGAAAAAATAATTAAGACTGTTCATGAATCAAGAATAACAAGTAGTAAAACAGGAGAATAGTAAATGAAAAAGTGATTCGGTGATAATTGATTGTGAGGCTTGAGAGTTCTCAACTTTATTGTTGGAAGAAAAGAAAAAACAACAAAGCTGACTCTTCAAGCTATTCAGATTCCTAATGGAAACAGCTTATTTGAGGTGTCACAGAATTGGAAACCATAAAATTAGTTCTGTCCATCAAAATTAATCAGTTTTATGGAGAAATGTACTAATGATTCAATGCTTCTACTCACTGGAGGAGAGACTGACAAGAATCTGAAGTAATGTTCTAAATTCTCCAACTGCTGAATTATTTTTCTAATAAGTTCAGTAATTATTGCACATACTTCATACTTTTACCTTCACTTAAATCAGTTCTGCTCCAAATATGACATAAGGGAAGATATTGCTGAACATTAGTCATTAATGTGCTTTGATTTATAGCAAATGGTGTTTAATATCCCTATAATTACTAATAAAACTCTTTTATTTCATTTTTATATTCCTATGGAAGACAGCTAAAAAGTCCTAATGGAATTGATTGTCAGAGTTATTTCCAAATTCAAAAATATAATTTCTCTAATATTAAAACTCTCTTTAGTTCTCTATATTTTACATCTTCTGTATAAAAAATAAAGAACTGAAGGAAAATATTACATTTTATAAAATTGACTTTAATTTAATATTTATGAAATAAACTCCATTGTGTGAATATCATATTCCCAACACTGACCAACATTGTGCATCCATATGTTAATTTCCTTATGGGTAAAATATTTCTAGAATTTTATCACATTTAAAATGAAATAAAGATCTCTGGACTGTATTTTCTTATTGGGAAACACCAACTATTTGAGAAACTTGGTTCTAAGATAGCTTTATACCTTCACACTAATCCATTCAATTCACTGCCATAATAAAGACACACTTAAATTATGAGTACTACAAAATTCCATTTAACAGATAAAAATCCAAGTTGACAAAGAAAAATAGCTCTCTTTGTCTAAACTTTAATTTCTACTTTGACTACCTCTATCTCAGCCTCCCTCTGGGCTTACCCAAAATACATAAAGGATTTTCTTTTACCTTCCCAGACCTTAAGAAGTAAGGAGGCTTCTTGTAGAGGAATGGTGCTTGAGCACTGGGGGATGTGTGTGATTCTTGTTTGTCATCCATCCACTATTGTGTCTCTTGAGATGCTTAGTACTTCTTTTAAGCTTTAATTGTTAATTCACAGGTACCATTCCTGAAGACTTTCTTATTCCAGCATCAAGCCTCCTGAGGTATGGAGGCCACATGAAATTATTCTGGTTCTCTCAAGCCGCCTTGGAGCCACAGGGAAATGCTTCGACCTCCACTTACCTAGACTAGGCTTTCTCAATCAGGATTTCTCAACTGAACTGCATATCAGTAAATGACTTGAGTAACTATTTTCTGAACTTCCCAGGCCTGATACATAATCAGTACCATTCTAGATACATAAGATATTAAGTCAATTCTCTAGTGGAACCAAGAATTTCTACACCATGCAGGGGTGTAGTAGTGTTTTCAGAACTGTCTGGAAATAATATGGGAGTCTGATTAGGGTTAAGAGGAGTACATAGTACCTCTTCTCAGCAGCCCATCAATATATAAACCCTAATGATTTTCTGATTTGCTCACTACCCCATTTGGGATATCATATGTAGTAGGAAAGATTGCCTTAGCTTATTATTTATACATCTAATTTTCTTCTGTAATGTTTAAGCCTACTTGACAACCCAACAATTTGACAAAGAATTCTGTATAATGAATGAATGCAGAATACCAAATCAATTGAGTAAGGTTAAGGATAATCACTGGAGAGTGCCTGGGTGGTTCAGTCAGTTAAGCATCTGCCCTCTGCTGAAGTCAAGATCCTGGACTCGGATCGAGTCCCACTTGGCTCCCTGATAAGCAGGGAGTCTGCTCTTCCCTCTATCCCTCACCCCACTCTCATGCTTTCTCTCTCTCTCAAATAAATAAAAAAAAATCTTATAAAAAAGATAATCACTGGAGGGAAAAAAAAGGGGGTGGTGATGTAGTGGAGAATATAGATCAATATTTCAAAACTATTTGCATGCCACACAAACAATAAAAATGTGAATATATATAGTCCTCATAGAATTAACAATCTGAAATAAAACGTATAATTTAATAAATAGCTCACATAGAGTTGTTTTTAACTGAAATATGCGAGACATGAAAATAAGTAATACCTATTGAACCCAGATCATGAAAATGACTTTTACATTTGGTATGCTGTCTCTGTTAGATGCTATCACCAGCATTTTACAAATAGGAGAACAATGCTCAGAGAAGTTGACTAAGATAATAAAGGTAGTTAGTGGTGGAAGCTAGAGTTCAACCCATTTTGTTAGTCTCCCATTATTTTACATGTAAGGACAGAAGATATTTAGGTAATGCTAATGAAATCAATATTTTTTTAAATATGTATAATTAACATTACTATTAGATTCAAGGATCATCAAGTGGGACAGAAACTTGGCTCCCTTCCAGAACATCTATATATTTGTCCTAATGGTGACAGTGATTGATACGAGGACACCAAATTTTCTATGTAAAATAATTTTTTAAAAAGTTCCTGTAATATAATTAAAGATACAAAATACACATATCAGCTACAGGAAGCAGAGCACATAATGGCATATCCTTACGGGTGTTTACAGCTCCTAAAGATACCTCCAGTGAAAGAGAGGTTGCTGTTAATGGAAGATAGTATTGTCTGTGAGGCTCTTTACCCTTGGCCTCACCTCATTTTTGGAAGACTCAGGCTTTCTCACCAGGTGTGGACAACAACTAATGTTTGTGAAAGTGTACTGACAGATGGGCAGACAGACCAGTATCCAGGGAAAGTAGGGCTAGTAATTAGGCCTGTTTGAAACATGTTTCTCTAGAGCCCCTGCCAACGGGTCTCTAAGACTGTCCTTAATTTCTACAGAAAGAACTTTTTTTTATCTCTGGACCATTCTATACTTAAAAATGTTTCTGATATTCAACTGAAACCTTTTTTTGTACAACTTTACTACATAGAGCCTAGAAGAAGGGCTGCTGGCTATCTAAAATTTTACAACACTACAGACAATTCCCATATGTACACAGGTTTAAGAACTATTGATCTAAAACAGTAGTTCTTAACCTTGGCTGCACATTCTAATTACCTGAGGAATTTAAATAAAAATGATTATGTCTGGTACCACTCCAAGAAATTCTGATTTAATTGATTTGTGGTATGATCAGGACATCTGATTTTTTAAAACTCCCCTGGCAATTTTAATGTGCAGCCCATATGGTAAACACTGATCTAGAAGAATGGATGAGCAGTTTGTCCGTCAGTCCAATCCTTCAAAATACTTTTTTTTCTTTTTTCAAGATTTATATTTTAGTCACTCTTTTCCACTACTACCTTTAATCCAGTGTACCAGATCAAGTGGAATGAAATTCAAGATGCAGTATCTTGATTGGATACTAAAAAATAATAAAAAAGTATAATAACTATTTACCTTAATAAATAATACTGAATAGACATGACCCATCTATTAATATAAAAGGTTCTTATATTTCAATGTATCTCTTTTTAGACTTCAAAGTCTTTTTAGTCCTTCAAAGTTAAGCATCATCATACTAGTTGCTTCATTCAATGGGATGAAGGTCAAATTGCATAAATCTCTGATGGCCCATGCATATATATATATATATATATATATATATATATATGGAGAGAGAGAGAGAGGGAGAGAGAGAGAGGGGATATCTGTAAAATTGTATCTGTTCTCTATCTGTCATCTATCTCTCTGGAGGTATTGTACCATATTGTATAATACTGTATCTCTATTATATATATATATTAGCATATATATATTATACTATATGTATATCTATCTACATCTGTATCTATAATCTGACCCCAGTTACTAAGACCAAGCTTCTAAAATCCTTGTAACTTCTTGAGTGATAGAGATGATAAGAACATCTTTTGCTTTTCATAATGAATCCCTTTCAACTATACCTGAATTTATGTTAATGAGAGGACTCTTTTATGTTAATGAGGGGACTCTTGGTGAGTACTTCCATAGTTTCAGAAGGGGAGCATGTTGTCAGAAGTATCAACCATGTGATTAGAGAATTGGACCTGGGGTCAAGAAAAAGAGGATAGAGACTGAGTTAATCACTAATCGTCTATGACTTAATCATGCCTATGTTTTTAATGATGGGGTTCAGAGTTCTGAAAGTTTGTAGGTTGGTGAACATTCTGGGAGTGTAGCATACCCCAAACTCTTGAGGACAGAAAGTTTCTGCACTCAGGGTCCTTGCCAGTAAAACTCTTCATCTGGTTGTTCATTTGTATCCTTTTTAATATTCCTTAAAACTAACTGGTGATAGTAAGTAAACTCTTCCCTTGAATTCTGTGAGCCATGCTAGAAAATCATCATATCCAAGTAGGGGAAGGTGTGGGAACCCCTTATGTATAGCATGTTAGTCAGAAATACAGATGTTCTGAATTCACAATTGGTATCTGAAGTGGAAGGCAGTCTTGTAGGACTGAACTACTAACCTGTGGTCTGTCTGCATTAACACCAGATAGTCTCTGTCAGAATTGTTTAGTGTGAGGAAAATAAAATTTTATACATTTGGCAACAAAAGTGTTGAGAGTAGGGGAACAATTATCCAATAGGCTAGTAAAAAACTTGTTGTATCTATTATCCACCCAATCCCAACAGAGGTTTCCCAGATTGTGGGAATTCATTCAGCCTAGAGCCCTAGTAAAAATGTTGTGAACGAGAGTCCCAATTAAACAAACAATGAACATGTGTTAGGAGAAAGAAATTAAAAACTGTTGATACTGTAATACAACATAAATGATACTGACCATTTCACAGATGAAACTTCTTTGTTAGAAGGATATTATTCCGAGGGAGGAGTCAAGATGGCAGAGAAGTAGAAGGCTGAGACTACATCATGTAGCAGGAGATCAGCTCGACAGCTTATCAAACCATTGCAAACACCTACAAATCCAATGGGAGATCGAAGAGAAGAAGAACAGCAATTCTAGAAGCAGGAAATCGACCACTTTCTAAAAGGCAGGACCGGCGGAGAAGTGAATCCAAAGCGACAGGAAGATAGACCTCTGGGGGAGGAACTGGTTCCAGCAAGTGGCGGAGCAACAGAGCACAAAACCAGGAATTTTAAAAGTCTGCTTCACTGAGGGACATCGCTCCAGAGGCTAAACCAGGGTGAAGCCCTCACGGGGTCAACTTGGCCCCAGGTCATGCAGGGTCACAGAAGGATTGGGGGTGTCTGAGTATCACAGAGTGCACAGGTATTAGAGCGGGTAAGCCAGCTACAGAGACAGAGCCTAGAGGTAAGCTCTCAGCTCGGGGTTACCTTGAACCGGTCACAGGCTGAGTGAGCTCCGAGTGCAGCTGGAGGCCAGGAAGACTGGAGTGATTGAGCGCTTTTCTCTGAGGGCTCACTGAGGAGTGGGGCCCCGAGCTCTCAGCTCCTTTGGGCCGGAGAATGGGAGGTCGCCATTTTCATTCCCAACCTACGGAACTCTACGGAAAGCATTCAGGGAACAAAAGCTCCTGAAAGCGAACCCACGCAGATTACTTAACCTGGCCCCTGGTAAGGGTGGTGCAATTCCGCCTCAACAAAGACACTTGAAAATCACTACAATAGGCCTCTCCCCCAGAAGATCAACAAGAAATCCAGCCACGAACAAGTTCACTTACCAAGGAGAGCAGCGGAATTCCAGAGGAGGAGAAAGCAAAGTGCAGAACTCATGGTTATCTCCCCATGATTCTTTAGTCTTGCAGTTATTTTTATTTTAATTTTATTTTTTGTTCTTCTGCTAAGTTTTTCTAACTTTTACCCTTTTCTTTTTGAACTTTTTAAACCAGATTATCTTAACAATACCTTTCATAAAAAAATAATAATAATCTTTTTTGAACCTTCATTATTATAGTCATATCTTAGCCTTTCTTGTATTTAACTTTATTTTTTGTATACACATAGGGTTTTTTCTTCCAAAAAATTTGGGGTACAACTTCTTCTAATAGATCAAAATATACCCTAAATCTAGCACTGGGCTTGTTCTAGTCTCCAGCCTGAGCAAATTCTCTCCACTTTCTTTTTCTTTTTTCTCCCAACCAACTTACTTTATCAACTCCTTTTTTAGAAATTAAAAAAAATTTTTTTTTCATCCTTATAGGCATATTCCATCACTTCATTTTGTTTACCCTTATATATGTTTTTCATTCCTTAAAATTTTGGGAGGACATTTCCTCTAAGAGACCAAAATACTCTCAAAATTAAGTGGTTGACCTTTTCTAGTCACCAGTCTAATATATATAAATATTTTTCTTTTTTATATTTTTTTACTTTATTTGTTTTCTTTTTTTTCTTTTTATTTTCCTTAACTTCTTTTTACCCTCTTTCTCCCCCCCCCCAACGATTTGGGGTCTCTTCTGATTTGGTTAAAGTGCATTTTCCTGGGGTCTTTGCTACCCTTTTAGTATTTTATTTGCTCCTTCATATACTCTTATCTGGACAAAATGACAAGGCAGAAAAACTCACCACAGAAAAAAGAACAAGAGGCAATACTGAAGGCTAGGGACCTAATCAATACAGACATTGGTAATATGTGAGATCTAGAGTTCTAATGACGATTCTCAAGGTTCTAGCTGGGCTCAAAAAAGGCATGGAAGATATTAGAGAAACACTCTCTGGAGATATAAAAGCCCTTTCTGGAGAAATAAAAGAACTAAAATGAACCAAGTTGAAATAAAAAAGCTATTAATGAGGTGCAATCAAAAATGGAGGCTCTCACTGCTAGGATAAATGAGGCAGAAGAAAGAATTAACGATATAGAAGACCAAATGACAGAGAATAAATAAGCTGAGCAAAAGAGGGACAAACAGCTACTGGACCACGAGGGGAGAATTTGAGAGATAAGTGACACCATAAAACGAAACAACATTAGAATAATTGGGATTCCAGAAGAAGAAAGAGAGAGGGGAGAAGAAGGTATATTGGAGGGAATTATTGGAGAGAATTTCCCCAAAATGGCAAAGGGAACAAGCATCAAAATCCAGGAGGTGCAGAGAAACCCCCTCAAACTCAACAAGAATAGCTCCACACCCCATCACCTAATAGTAAAATTTACAAGTCTTAGCGACAAAGAGAAAATCCTGAAAGCAGCCCGGGAAAAGAAGTCTGTAACATACAATGGTAAAAATATTAGATTGGCAGCAAACTTATCCACAGAGACCTAGCAGGCCAGAAAGAACTGGCATGATATATTCAGAGCACTAAATGAGAAAAACATGCAGCCAAGAATACTATATCCAGCTAGGCTATCATTGAAAATAGAAGGAGAGATAAAAAGCTTCCAGGACAAACAAAAACTGAAAGAATTTGCAAACACCAAGCCAGCTCTACAGGAAATATTGAAAGGGGTCCTCTAAGCAAAGAGAGACCCTAAAAGTAGTAGATCAGAAAGGAACAGAAACAATATACAATAACAGTCACCTTACAGGCAATACAATGGCACTAAATTCATATCTCTCAATAGTTACCCTGAATGTGAATGGGCTAAATGCCCCAATCAAAAGACACAGGGTATCAGAATGGATAAAAAAACAAAACCCATCTATATGTTGCCTACAAGAAACTCATTTTAAACCCGAAGACACCTTCAGATTTAAAGTGAGGGGGTGGAAAAGAATTTACCATGCTAATGGACATCAGAAGAAAGCAGGAGTGGCAATCCTTATATCAGATCAATTAGATTTTAAGCCAAAAACTATAATAAGAGATAAGGAAGGACACTATATCATACTCAAAGGATCTGTCCAACAAGAAGATCTAACAATTGTAAATATCTATGCCCCTAATGTGGGAGCAGCCAACTATATAAACCAATTAATAACAAAATCAAAGAAACACATCAACAATAATACAATAATAGTAGGGGACTTTCACACTGCCCTCACTGAAATAGACAGATCATCTAAGCTAAAGATCAACAAGCAAATAAAGGCCTTAAATGACACACTGGACCAGATGGACATCACAGATATATTCAGAACATTTCATCCCAAAGCAACAGAATACACATTCTTTTCTAGTGCACATGGAACATTCTCCAGAATAGATCACACCCTGGGTCCTAAATCAGGTCTCAACCAGTATCAAAAGATTGGGATCATTCCCTGCATATTTTCACACCACAATGCTCTGAAACTAGAACTCAATCACAAAAGGAAGTTTGTTAAGAACACAAATACATGGAGACTAAACAGCATCCATCTAATGAATAAATGGGTCAACCAGGAAATTAAAGAAGAATTGAAAGAATTCATGGAAACAAATGATAATGAAAACACAATGGTTCAGGGGCGCCTTGGTGGCTCAGTGGGTTAAGCCTTCAGCTCATGTCATGATCTCAGGGTCCTGAGATTGAGCCCCACATCAGGCTCTCTGCTCAGCAGGGAGCCTGCTTCCCCTTCTCTCTCTGCCTCTCTGCCTACTTGTGGTCTCTGTCTGTCAAATAAATAAATAAAATCTTTAAAAAAAAATAAAACAAAACAAAACAAAACAAAAAAACCCACAATGGTTCAAAATCTGTGGGACACAACAAAGGCAGTCCTGAGAGGAAAATATATAGCAGTACAAGCCTTTCTCAAGAAACAAAAAAGGTCTCAAATATGCAAACTAACCCTACACCTAAAGGACCTGGAGAAAGAACAACAAAGAAAGCCTAAACCCAGCAGGAGAAGAGAAATAATAAAGATCAGAGCAGAAATCAATGAAATAGAAACAAACAAACAAACAAAAAAAAAAAATAGAACAAATCAACGAAACTAGGAACTGGTTCTTTGAAAGAATTAATAAGATTGATAAACCCCCTGGCCAGACTTATCAAAAAGAAAAGAGAAAGGACCCAAATAAATAAAATCATGAATGAAAGAGGAGAGATCACAACTAACACCAAAGAAATACAAACAATTATAAGAACATATTATGAGCAACTCTATGCCGACAAATTTGACAATCTGGAAGAAATGGATGCATTCCTAGAGACATATAAACTACCACAACTGAATCAGGAAGAAATAGAAAACCTGAACAGACCCATAACCAGTAAGGAGATTGAAACAGTCATCAAAAACCTCCAAACAAAAGCCCAGGGCCAGACAGCTTCCCAGGGGAATTCTACTAAACATTTAAAGAAGAATTAATTCCTATTCTCCTGAAACTGTTCCAAATAAATAGAAATGGAAGGAAAACTTCCAAACTCATTTTATGAGGCCAGCATCACCTTGATCCCAAAACCAGACAAGGATCCCATCAAAAAAGAGAATTACAGAACAATATCCTTGATGGACACAGATGCGAAAATTCTCACCAAAATACTAGCTAATAGGATTCAACAGTGCATTAAAAAGATTATTCACCACAGCCAACTGGGATTTATTCCAGGGCTGCAAGTTCGGTTCAACATCCGCAAATCAATCAATGTGATACAACACATAAATAAAAGAAAGAACAAGAACCATATGATACTCTCAATAGATGCTGAAAAAGTACAGTATCCATTTCTGATCAAAACTCTTCAAAGTGTAGGGATAGAGGGCACATACCTCAATATTATCAAAGCCATCTATGAAAAACCCACTGCAAATATCATTCTCAATGGAGAAAAACTGAAAGCTTTTCTGCTAAGGTCAGGAACACGGCAGGGATGTCCATTATCACCACTGCTATTCAACATAGTACTAGAAGTCCTAGCCTCAGCAATCAGACAACAAAAGGAAATTAAAGGCATCGAAACCGGCAAAGAAGAAGTCAAACTATCACTCTTTGCAGATAATATGATACTATATGTGGAAAATCCAAATGACTCCATTCCAAAACTGCTAGAACTTGTACAGGAATTTAGTAAAGTGTCAGGATATAAAATCAATTCACAGAAATCAGTTACATTTCTTTACACCAACAACAAGACAGAAGAAAGAGAAATTAGGGAGTCAATCCCATTTACAATTGCACCCAAAACTATAAGATACCTAGGAATAAACCTAACCAAAGAGGCTAAGAATCTATACTCAGAAAACTATAAAGTACTCATGAAAGAAATTGAGGAAGACACAAAGAAATGGAAAGACATTCCATGCTCATGGATTAGAAGAAGAAATATTGTGAAAATGTCTATGCTACCTAAAGCAATCTACACATTTAATGCAATTCCTATCAAAGTACCATCCATTTTTTTCAAAGAAATGGAACAAATAATCCTAAAATTTATATGGAACCAGAAAAGACCGCGAATAGCCAAAGGAATATTGAAAAAGAAAGCCAAAGTTGGTGGCATCACAATTCCAGAATTCAAGCTCTATCCAAAGCTGTCATCCTCAAGACAGTATGGTACTGGCACAAAAACAGACACAGAGATCAATGGAACAGAATAGAGAGCCCAGAAATAGACCCTCAACTCTATGGTCAACTAATCTTCAACAAAGCAGGAAAGAATGTCCAATGGAAAAAAGACAGCCTCTTCAATAAATGGTGTTGAGAAAATTGGACAGCCACATGCAGAAAAATGAAATTGGACCGTTTCCTTATACCACACATGAAAATAGACCCAAAATGTTGAAGGACCTCAATGTGCAAAGGAATCCATCAAAATCCATGAGGAGAACACAGGCAGCAACCTCTTCAACATCAGCCACAGCAACTTCTTCCTAGGAACATCACCAAAGGCATCAGAAGCAAGGGTAAAAATGAACTACTGGGAATTCATCAAGATCAAAAGCTTTTGCACAGCAAAGGAAACAGTGAACAAAACCAAAAGACAACAGACAGAATGGGAGAAGATATTTGCCAACGACATATCAGATAAAGGGCTAGTGTCCAAAATCTATAAAGAACTTATCAAACTCAACACCCAAAGAACAAATAATCCAATCCAGAAATGGGCAGAGGACATGAACAGACCTTTCTGCAAAGAAGAAATCCAGGTGTCCAACAGACACATGAAAAAGTGCTCCACATCACTCAGCATCAGGGAAACACATATCAAAACCACAATGAGATATCACCTCACACCAGTCAGAATGGCTAAAATTAACAAGTCTGGAAATGACAACTGTTGGCGAGGATGCGGAGAAAGGGGAACTCTCCTACAGTGTTGGTAAGAATGCAAGCTGGTGCAACCACTCTGGAAAACAGCATGGAGGTTCCTCAAAAAGTTGAAAATAGAACTACCTTATGACCAGTAATTGCACTACTGGGTATTTACCCTAAAGATACAAATGTAGTGATCCAAAGGGGCACGTGCACCCAAAAGTTTATAGCAGCAATGTCTACAATAGCCAAATTATGGAAAGAACCTAGATTTCCATCAACAGATGAATGGATAAAGAAGATGTGGTATACACAGTGGAATACTATGCAGCCATCAAAAGAAATGAAATCTTGTCATTTGCGACAAGGAGGATGGAACTGGAGGGTATCATGCTTAGTGAAATAAGTCAATCGGAGAAAGACAACTATCATATGATCTCCCTGATATGAGGAAGTGGTGATGCAACATGGGTGGTTTGGGAGGTAGGAAAAGAATAAATGAAACAATATGGTATCTGGAGGGAGACAAACCATAAGTAACTCTTAATCTCACAAAACAAACTGAGGGATTCTGGGGTGAGGCGGGTCAGGAGAGGGGGGTGGGGTTATGGACATTGGGGAGGGTATGTGCTATGGTGAGTGCTGTAAAGTATGTAAACCTGCTGATGCACAGACCTGTACCCCTGGGGATAAAAATATATTATATGTTTGTAAAAAATTAAAAAAGAAGGATATTATTCCATCAATTAGTATCTTTTGTGATAGTATTGCACTACTAAATAAATCACCCAACTGATTTTTGCATTCAATTTGACTTCGCTGCCTTCTTCACAAAGATATCATGAGCCATTTCATTAGATATTTACCTGAAGTGCAGATCTAAGATTTGCACAACTTTCTTTTGCCCAGGTAATCCACTGATAGTTTCAGGAAAAGAATAAAGTTGTTTTAATTAACTTACATTAGGCCCCATTGATAAATTATTTATTTTCAATGCCAGCGACTTCTAAACACTGGGTCTTGGAAAAGTTCCTTTCTGGCAATATTATAATCACCTGAAGAATTTAATAAATATACAGATTCCTCATCTGTATAAGGGAAATCTATTCAGTAGATCAGTTGTATCTCTGAGATTCTATGTTTCATAGGCTCAATTTCTGATGAGAGTCTAATGTGAGTCTATTTGGATGACTGATTTATGTCAGTGATTCTTAATTATATTGGCATATTGGAATTAATGGTTTACCCTTTTTAATACTGTCATATCAGTATAACAGGCAGTATAATAAAATACAGAAATACAATTTGGTAAAAGAATGAAGAAGGAATATTCAAAAAAGTTTCTCAGCTAACTTTGAAATAATGTCTTCTTGTTCATTAAAAACAAATGTTCTAAGCATTCACAAAGTATACATTTAATATGGCAATTATATTGATAAAGGCTCTTAGCTGTAAATGGAAAAAAATCATATAGATTGTTTAAAGAAAAGATATTTATTTTAGGGTATTTTGTAGCTTATACAATTTCTAAACACCCATAGAACCAAGATTGTATACTACCTAGTCAAGAACAGTGTGGTTGGCAGAGATGCACAGGTATCAGGGGACCATCAGTAGAAAGTCTTCCATAGCTAATCTAGAAAAGGAAAAGTCTCTGCTCCAGATCTAATCACCCTATTTTCTGGTACAATGTCAAGTGCTCACTTTTGAGGTATAATCTGAAACTGGCCCCTGTACATTGAGGATGGGGAGAGACCCAAGAAAGAGGCAGACCACTTTAACTTAGTAGGTGGCAGGTTTACTAAAGGAAATCTACATACAAGGCTTGTCCATAAAACTATTAGATCTTTGCACAAGCCTGCCAAATTGTAGAAGTTTACAAAGATGCCTTAGCTGGGTTCAGTCACATATACTATGCAGTGTATTTGGGTAACTTTGACCACAAGAAAGACAAGCAAAGTGCACCTTCCAAGATAGGAGAGGGGGGTGAGGAGCCTCTGATGGCCCAGGATTAGCTCACAGGTCAAGCAATAGTCATTTCCTCTGGATGACCTCTAACAATCTAGGTCATAGAATCTTACCCTTGATTGATAGAATAAAATAATAAAAACAAACAAATAGACAAAACAAAACAAAAAAACACTTTAATATGATCTACTTGCAAGGGCTCTTTATTTGCATGAATCCAGGCTTCCACCATAGTTTCTCAGTCTTCATGATGCCTTAATAGCTATGTCTTCTAATTTCTTAGATATCATACTCCTTGGATTATCCAATACTCATAGTCATGTTGAAGAGCTCAATAAAAAGAAAATCATGGTGTTTGGCCATCCATATTAAGGAAATTGGCACATGCTCATTTAAAAAATATATATTTACTTACATAGGTCAAATTAAATATGTGCACACATTGTATATGATTTAGAATAGCAATGAGAGTGCTAGAGATTTTATAGAGTTGTCTCGGTTATCATTACCTCCAGAACTTCAGTTTCTTTTTGTCTGATTTACGTGGTAGTTTTCTTTTCTTTTCTTTTCTTTTTTTTAAGATTTTATTTATTTATTTGACAGAGAGAGATCACAGGTAGGCAGAGAGAGAGAGGAGGAAGCAGTCTCCCTGCCGAGCAGAGAGCCAGATGCGGGGCTTGATCCCAGGACCCTGGGATCATGACCTGAGCCGAAGGCAGTCTTTAACCCACTCAGCCACCCAGGTGCCCCACGTGGTAGTTTTCTAATAATAGAAGCATTCTATTGCCTAATAAACTCATTAAATTTATAGAATTAAACTTTTATTTGGGTCAAAACTTAGCCTGCCACTGAATGATTCAATTCTCTAATCATCTCAAAGAGTGTGGTAATAAAATCTTTGATAAACACATAGGAAAGCAAAAATGGCCATTCTGTACAAAATTAAATAAATGAATAGCTATGCTACTGCAAGTAGAGCCATTACTTTTTGGTCTTGGCCTACTGCAAGTGGTTAACAGGATGTCACAAATGAGATGCTGGGTTTCCATGACAATCCACATTACCTAAAACCATAGAAATCCCAATTGCTTCTGGGTGTTCCTTTGGTAATTTATAGTAACTAATAACAAAGTCATATCCTTGGAATGAATGTATAACTCACTGCTTATTTTTTTTTAAAGATTTTATTTATTTATTTATTTGACAAAGAGAGATCACAAGTAGGCAGAGAGTCAGGCAGAGAGAGAAGGGGAAGCAGGCTCCCTGCTGAACAGAGAGCCTGATGCGGGGCTCGATCACAGGACACTGAGATCATGACCTGAGCTGAAGGCAGTGGCTTAATCCACTGAGCCACCCAGGTGCCCCTCACTACTTATTTTTGAAGGAGAATAATTTGGTTCTGATGGTGAGCTTGGGGTCATATAGAAGATCTCTCTGGTTTGTATTCCAGAAAACATAACCATGAAGAACAATTCACTCTACTTTTCATTTTTTAAAATCCATTTTAGTGACTGATCTCTTAGGTAGAAATTTATACAAATACAACTTAGAGGAATAAATTATTTAATGTGTCCATGGCCGCCACTTCCTATACCAAGCAATTATTTAGCATAAGAATTTACAAATTAAGAAAGTGGAAAGGATAAATAAGTTAAGGTGATGTCCTTGGCTGGCGATGCAAAGCTGGAAGTTGCAGTAAAACCACCAGCTCTTTTGATTAAAACTTAATTGTTTGAGAAAGCAAGATTGAACAGCTCAAATGTGGTGGTCTAAATTTAGAAGGCTTTATTGGAAGGGCTGCTTTCCCCTCCTAATGCTTTCTTTTGGATTCAAATGAATTTAAGGAATTTAACATTCTTAGAAAGGAGAGAGAATTACAGGGCATTAAATCTGTCTTCCTTTTCAAAGACATCATGTTATTCTTACTTGCGGTGCACACTAAACTGGTTTGCAATTAGAGGAAGTCTTCACCAGCTAAGCCCTTTTGCAGTGCATGCTCTGCATGCACTTCTGGCAGCCTTATTCTGGTGCCTCCTGGATGCAACTTGATATTTAAACCATTAGCAGAATGACAAGTGTGGACAGTACTCAGGCAACCCAACCTCCTAAGTGATAGAAAATTACAAAAGATTGCACTTAGGGCAATTTGTGACACTGAAAATTGTCTGATGGCTTGATATGCAGGCGAGGGGGGGCAGGCTTAAACTGATGGACAGAGATAGACAGAAGGAGTGGTGTGAGGCAGCTGGTACAGCCTGTGAATGGAGGGAAATAGAAGGGAGTGATTGGCTGATATCAACTGTGTGCATGATTTTTAGACACTCTTTTGAAGTACTCAACTATTGATCATATGCAAAGTCCCTGATTCTTAATGAGCCATTCTTTTGCTTTCTTTATCTTCTTGTCAGTGTTTAATAACATATGGATTGTAACCTGACATGCTGTAGAAAGATGAGGTGATGTTATAATTGCCTTAGGAATTATAATAGCTGATAAAATGAAACAAATAGCAAAAGTGGGATTTTAAAAGCCAAGCTTTTATTCCTCTCTTATTTAACTTTTAATTGGAAACACTTAGCTTTTATTTACTCTAAAAAGTAATGATTTTTGCCAGAGGAAGATCTATCTCTTTAATGTCAAGAATGATTCTCTTCTTGCAAAAACAAAAACAAAAAAAAAAAAAAGGAAGTAGGAAATAATGGATCTTGGAGCATCCATGTATTTATGAGATTTAATTTGCCCATTTCTTTAAAGTGTGCTAAATTCCTGCTCTGCTCCTGGACATTTACATAAAATTCAAATGTCCATGCTAATTACATTTGTTAAATCTTCCTTAAGGAGAAAGTCTGAGATTATGTTCAAGGTTTCAAATTCCAGAAAAGAGATGACCAAAATTTTCCTTTTAAAATTGAGTTATTCCCATCATTAATATGGTTGAACTGGAAAGGAAGATGACTGGACTCTGTTTCTTCTCCATAAATCATTTAAAATAATAAATGCTTATCATTATAAATGATAATTTATATTATCATAGATATGATAATATAAGGCCCCACTTTGCATCACAAATAATGTTATCATTTACTTTTCCTTTGTGGAATTCCTTGTGGAATCCCTTGTGGAATCCTAAGCTTTAGATGATAAATTGGAGATTTTGGTATAAAGTGCCTTGCTTGAAAACACATACTTAGACTATGAGTTAGGATTTCTAACCCAGTGTATCCTTCACTTATGAAGGAAAGATGATGCGGTTTGAAGCCAATAGCCAAGAAAGAATTCTTGAGACATCTTCAGTGCAAAAAGGTAGTTTTATTAAAGACCTGGGATGGGACTCGTAGGCAGAAAGAACTGTGCAAGGGTCCTAAGGAGTGGTGACCCATTATGTACTTTCAAGTTGGGAGGGTGTTGGTGTTAGCATAAGACTCTAAGGAATTTTGCAAGCAAGGTTTCCAGGACCTTGAGGGGTTAGGTATTGTTAGAAAAAGGTCATTTCTTACTGTCTAATAAAACCTTAGTCATGAGACCCTCAGATGTTATTGATGGGTCATACGCTTGGGGAATGATTGCCAACATGTGTCTTGGGAGGTAGAGATAAAGGAAGTTTCCAAAGAATTTTTATATGTTAAAGTAGACTCACAGGATCCTGGGGGTCAGGCTAAGATTGTCTTTTGCCCTTAGCAAAGTATTAACATAGAGGCAGTTGAGTTTCTAGAGGAATGTCACTCTTCCTGTTTCAGAGACTTGTCAGTGGGCTCTAAGTGGTAAGGAAATTTAATTTTTCTTTTGCCTTTGTCTCCCACATCTTTCACTACTACTCCAAGGGCAGGATCTGACTAACCACAACAGCAACACTGCTTCAGAACTTCATTGATGGGGGGTAGTGATAAACCTCCTCATGTGGATTCTGAGCATTGTTGGTCTGCTGACCTCAGATGCCTGATCATCCTTATCTTTAAGTGTATATACCTAGAATTCTAACCTTCCTTCTGTTTCAAGGGCAATGGGATTATAGCATTTAGGGCTGGGAAGGTCACTAGAAGTCATCAAGTCACTCTGACTTTCCAGATGAAAGAACTGAAGTTCAGAGTGATTAACCAAGTCACACAGATCCCAAGAGCTACGAACAAGCCTCCACCTGTGATTCTATCTTTAATACAATTCTTCCTTTGACCATTGCTCACTACTTAGCGCTTGTTTGTGTTGCATGGAAGTGGTGTGGGAGGGGTGGATTTTGAAAATGTTACTTTTTATGGAGAAAACATTGATTTAGGGAAAAAGTATAACCCTCTCATTTAGGTATCTTTTACATATATGACTATTTTTGTGAAATAAAAATTGTGTGTGTTCCAGGGAGTTAAATTTGAAAAGATTTTATTTTGGAAAAATTTAAGAGGCGCTAATTCAAATTATCTATGAATGTGTTCATTTGAATTTCAACAGAACTTTAAAAGAATCCAATCTTCTTTGTTTCTGCTTGTTTTGTGAGAAGCAGGCAAAAACTTAAAGGTAAGAGTAAACATGAGTCCATCAGTACTTTAGCACAACAAAGACCTGTGTTGTTTTCTGAAGTAGGAACTTCCACAGTATAAAACACATATAGAAGTGACTCTCACAAGGAGAAAAATGAAAAGGAAGAAGACTCTTGAACTTACTAAAAACAGGGATTCTTTTTGTGCCTTTTGATCTGTCGGTAGGAGTAAGCCCACAAGCAAAGCTGACAGGATATTCTCCCTTGCTTTTCCTCCCCTCTCCTATTGTATGTTGCTTTCAGTCACCTGAAGGGCCTTGAGTGACAGTGCAGAGGAGCCATTAAAACTTTACTTTGGAGCAGCAGGGCCAGGACTGAACTCTTACAATAGCTGACCCACCCCAAAAGCTCCATAAAAGAACCTCTACTGTTGTTATTATTTGCTGTTCCCAGTTAAGAATTTAGCAATTGATTTGGATGACAGAAGATAAATTGAAATAGGCAAACATTATTAAACATTTAATTCATAATTGTTTAAATCAATTGTGACAATAAGAAATATATATTGAGTTTTAGTCCCTCATTCCTGACAGGTCCCTGAATTTCCTGGGTGATGAGAGTGATAACATCTTTCCTTACTCATAATAACCCCCTTTCAGCCATACCTGAGTTTATGCAAATACGGTGACTCTTGGTGGCCTTTAGATACCATCAAAATGGACACTGTTTCCCATGTGATTAGACAGTTGGAACTTAGAGCTCCACTCCCAACCTCTGGGGAGGGAGAAGTGTTTGGAGATTGAGTCAATCACCAATGATGAATGATTTAATCGATTATGCCTATATAATGGAACCACTGTAAAAATCCCTGAACAACAGGGCTGGGAGAGCTTCCAGACTGGTGAACAGATTCCAGGTTGGTGAACACAGTGAAGTGGGGGGAGAATGGTGTGCCTGGAGAGGACGAGGAAAGTCTGCTCTGCTCCTTGCACCCCCCCATCTGCCCTATGCATCTCTTCCAACTGGTCCTGAGCTATATCCTTCACAATAAACTGGTAAATATTAGTAAAGCATTTCTCTGAGTTGTGTGAGCTGTTCTATTTAACTACTGAAGGGGTTATGAGAATTTCGTGAGGTGTAGTGGCTGGGACTTGTGAATGCAGCCTGGAGTGGGGACAATCTTGTGGGCCTGAGCCCTTACACTGTGGGGTTTGTGCTAGCCCAAGACAGCAAATGTCATAGTTGAAGTGAGCTATATAACACCCTCTTGTGTCTGGAAACTTGGAGAATTGGTTGTGTGATGAAAAACACCCACACACTGGGTGTCAGAAATCTTCAGGGGAAATATAAATTAAAAAGATCTCAGGAAAAAAAAAAAAAAAAAAAAGGATATTTTGAAATATTTTGTAAGTCCTTACAGCTTGATTTTATATGAAGAAAAGACACTAGAACTGTAAAATTTGAATTAAATAAGTCTATGAAAGTATTTTTCTAAAATAATAAAATTCACTGATTTTGGCCATGAAGATTCCTGGAGATATTTATTATTTCATTTTTATAGTTTTTATTTCTCTGTCCCTCCATCTTTCTCTCTCTCTCTCTCTCTCTGTCTCCTACATTTAATGAGGAGTATGTATTAGTATTAGTCCCTTTTCCAGAAAGAGAGAGCAGTAATCAGTCCAGATCTTTCATAAATAGAAAGACTGATATGCAAACAAATATCTGTAATAGAATTTTTTTTTTTTAAAGGAAATGATTTCTACTTCTCTGAGGGATCATAGAAGCCTTACCATTTGGGAAGCAGGTAACATTTAAGATGCAACTTGAGGAATGAATGACATTTTAACAACACTACAATTTTAACATGAAACAATAATAGAATCTTAAAGTGCTCAGAAAAACTACGAGTAGTCTGGGCTTCTTTGGATTTGAATTCATGGAGGAATATTTATTTTGGTGGCATAAATTGAGAATGGCAAGGCAGTTTAAAATTATATTGTGGAAGTTTTGATTGGAGTGCCAAGAACTTTGTGTTAAGTTCTTTAAGTAATGGCAATCTAGTGTATACTTTTAAAGAGAGAATAGATTAATCTGTTTAGGTTAAAAAATCATTATTTTCGAATAGAATGATGGATGGAAAGGCAAGAGTTTGGGGAAAGGAAAAGAGGTGGCAAGGTATTAATTCATGCAATTTATGAAGCATACCCATGACAAAGGTGATAACGAGGAGAAAGGACAGAGGCAGAGAATGTGAGAATGGCTTAAAATACCAATTTATTATTCACTCATTTATTCATTCATTCACTTAAAAATATTTGAGTTAACTATTGAAGAAAAGACTTAGCTTCTTTCCTTGCAAAAGAAGCTAAAATGTGTAGATCAGGAAGTATAGTAGGGCAAAGGATATTTCTGAGCCATAAAACACGCCATTTCAAGAGCTGGGAGTGGACAGATACTGACAATATTTGACAAAGCAAAGATTGGATTTGAAAGTGTAAGCCATACTGAATTTGAATTTATTCTGAGGTTTATAGGGAACATAAACAGGTTCTTCATCACATTTGTGTTTTAGCATGATTTTTCTGGTAGCAACATGGGATTCAATTTGAAGTAATGGCTCATTCTTTAAGTTTATCTCTGTAATTATTTTACCTTGGAGGTTGAAGAAAGGATAGAATACCTGAACTACACTTTTGTAAAAATACATTATCATAATTAGATCCTTTGCAAAATGATGACTCTCATCCTTCATAATTATTTTGAACTTGGTCAGTAAAACCTGGCCATGAAAATATTTTTCTAAGTATTATAAAATATTGTTCTCTAAACAAGACTAAGAAGTTGTACCACCACTGTGCAAACTGCCCACTCAGCAGAAGTAAACATCAATGAAAACTAAGTCCCACTTATGCCAGAAGTACCTCAAAAGGAGAATGAACATTAACAAGCAAAATTTGCTCTGATGGGCACTTCTCTTTGTTTATTATATTCAACAGTGTTCTCTCTCTCTCTCTCTCTATATATATATATAAATTCCTTTAGCATGCCTTTAAAAATGTGTTCAATATTCAATCATATTGATTATAGAGTTTAATTTGTTAATTAAAATTTAACTAACAGAATTTGATAATCTGATTCTCTGTACTAACTCACCAAATTAAGTAAGAAACCTTTATGGAAAAAGACAAATCTGACATAAGAAAATCTGGTTAAAAATCTGTGCTAATAATGTTTGTGAGGTATACTATGTGTTTAAAACCTAAATATATGAGTATTTAAGGGACAAAGGAATATGTTGAATGAGGGAAGGAGTCAGGATTGAATAGATGTATTGATTAAGTGTGTAGTGGTGGGGTCCCAAGATTGCAGAGCTTCTGCTTGAAGATTTCTAGTGTCTTAAGAGCAGAAGTCAAAAGTCATCTACTGAGAATAAGAGGAATCAAAAAAGTTGAGCTGCATGGTGAAGTCTGAAAAATCAGAAATGTGAAACCACTCTCCTTGATTCATAGAATTTCTAGGCAACCCAAGGTATAGAGGCTTTGATTCACACCTCTTATCATCTCTATAACCATACACAGAAGCTTAAGTTTAAAAGCAGCTGATTAAAGATCAAGCAAAGAGATCAAATAAGGGATGGTTTTTAAAGGACTAAATAAAAGGGGAAGAAGCTAAACATTTTAGCAGGAGAGTGCAGAATAGTGAGCGAATTGAATATACATGCATGAGTAGAAAAACCATCATCTACAGACCAGAAAAGAACTGGGTTTTAAAAAATGAGTGTCTGAGACAGAGAGAAGTCAAAGATGTCTCCATCGTTTCTCACATAAATTATTGAAATACTACCTAAACATCAATCAAGATGGGGTCCATGAGAGAAGCATGATATGGATAAAACTACTAACAGGATATTTTGAGTTATTGTCAAGAAATCGACGGGAAGAAGCTAAGTAAGTATGGAAATGAGTGATGATGACAAATATACATTTTGAAATCATAAGCACATGAGTTATCTATGAAGTAATAAGAATATTTAAAATCACCAAGAAAATGGGGAGTAAAAGAAAATACTTTCCAAGGAGAGCATTATAGGAAAATATTTATTGAAGATAGGCAAAGCAGGGAGTGACCAGGAAGACAGAAAAGGAGAATTTGGTAAATATGAAAATATTTAAGATAAAGAGTATGAAGGAAAAAAATACAACAAAATTGAATATGAGAATAACATTAATACCTTAGAGTTAAAATGGGCGGCAAGAAAAATAATAGAATATTTGGTTTCTTTGCAAACCCAGTCTCTAAGACTCTAAGATTTTTTCTAAAACTCAATCGAATGTAATCAAATGTAAAGAAGTAATGAAACAAAACTCTTTTTTAAAGAAATATCAGTTGGATTCTGTATTTGACAAAAGCAAAAGGTAAAATTTTACATATACACAAACAAAAACAGACAAAACAAAACAAAAACCTAAACAAGCAAAAAAAATCATATACAAATACACACAGTAATTTAGCCATTCTACGTTTAAATATCCACATTACCTTTAATTAAAAATGATTTTAATTACATGAACTCATGTGGTTAGGAACTTTGAGTTTGAGTTGCTCACACTAAAAAGTTGTGTGACCTTGGATAAATTGCAGAATCTTCCTGATCGGCATTTCTTCTAGTGTGAAATAATGAAGTCATTCACTCTGAATATGACTCGGTTAATTGTCACAATTGTCATAATTAATTAAGAAGTGAGACCAGAAAAGTAATGGCATTGGTATGCTAATTCTCTTACCTTCTCTTATGAATTTCTCTTGGACATAATCCCTGTTCTGATGCTAATTCACATTATAGAGCCATTAATTTTCATATGGATCTTCATAACTCAGTCACACAGCCAAAACCCAAATATAAGAATACTGTATATGAAATATATTACTCTTCACAAAGTAGCACCCTTAATAAAATATATTAATTTTACACCATAATAAATAAACATTGTTGTCATTTATTGAAATAGATTGGAAGATGCAAGCCATACCAATGTGAGCAAATATCTGGAGATGTTTACCTCCAACATACTGTTCATCTCTAGTACTGATTATGCTTATTATGAACATAATTAGACTATAAAGATAGGAAATATTATTTCTAAGCAAATTTTCCCCCAAAAGTGTAGATACCACATTTAACATTACAGAATTAGATGGAAGGCTGAATTTGAGTTTCATAAAATAAACACCATCCTTCATTCACCTGTGTCTACTAAATACAGTTGCTAAGGAAATCAGCAACTTGAAGAATAAGTTAGCAGGGAAATGGAATAAAATTGCCCTGGTTAATGGTTTGTGAAAGAAGCAAATGCAGGGGCTCATCTGAGCCTTACCTGCATCAATTACTTATATGAACAGCTAACAGGCTACCTTTCAAAACACTGCAAATGGTATCAGTGGGCTAAGCAGAGAAAATTGGACTCCAGATGCTGCATAAGTCAATGACTTTGCCAAGATTTTGATCAGAAGTACACACTTGGCAGCTGGAATTTAGCATGGGTAAGTGAAGTTTGCATAATAAAATTTAAATATTAATTATGTCTTTGAAGTAAAAAGCAAATAATGCAAGCAAAAGACATTAGCATAATTAAATGGATTTTAATACATTTTTCTTTTAAATTTATATTCTCAAAGACAGCAAATGGATTGGGAAAAAGATCCAAAAAATACAAATCCTAACAAATTGTGTCCTGCATATATTACATTTTTACCAAGACTGCTAACTTCTATTTGGATTAATTTTGTATGAGCTAAATATTTCAACTCTAATAATAGATAGTGTTGTTATTGATATTTTGGAAAAAGAACAAAACATGAAATCTAAAAATTTTGCATTATCTCTGCCACATGTTAGGTGTTTGATTTGGGCAATCTGTTTAGCCATTTTTGGTCATATTTTTCTCATTTGCATAATGAGAAGTCTATAAAATATGTATGATAAAATATCTTAAAAATAAATATCTCTCTTAATTGAGGCAAATTTATTTATGTAGACAAGGTGATTTATTTGTATTTTATGACAAAAAGTCATCAAAGAATCATTGGTCTGAGATCAAAAACCAAGAGTTCAAACTGGTTATGCTATGCATTGTGTGACCCTGGGCAAACCACTAAATCTACTAATAGGCTCAGACCTCTTCTTATGTCCTATGTTTCTCAGCCCATGGACAAGGACAGTAAAATCTCTCTCTTTGACATACAAAGAGGTCTACTTAGAAAAGGAAATTCTATTTCCAAAGATACGATTCAGTTAGAAGTTTTACGATTTTGATTTCTCTATGCCCAACCACTATAATAGATTTCAAAAGCAATATTTATTGCAGTTATAAAAGTTCCTTAGAAAAATAATTACATTTCCCCACAGAACACTATTATATACAAAAGTCACCATTTTGCAAGCTTTTGGAACTCCAAGTTTCAAAATGCTTTAAGAAGTTATGCTCAGTTTTCAAAATGTGTTTTCAAACATTGTAATGGCTTACTTTTTGTTTGTCCATAAGGGAAATTCTCTATAACATAGCTGGAGAAGTAAGACATAGGTATGAAAAATTGCTATTTTGTGGGACTGGAGTTTACTGTTCCCTTACCTAACTGCACATGGCCTGGTAAGTCACCTTTCATGAAGTACTGCTCTTGACCGCCAAAAGGCAGTTTACAAAATGTTGCAGGAAATGTACAATTTTGATTCCCAGCAGGAGGTTCAGTAATGGGTCCCTATCTCTTCTGCTGTCAAGCAAGGGATGTCCCTAAGTCCTCTAGTTAAAAGAAAGAGAAATAAAGGGAGAAGGAAGAAAAGTTTTTCTTTCTCTCTTCCCTACCTAAGAACCAACAATGCCCATTCATCTTCCTGGTGTCATCTCTGACTTTTACTCTATAGATAATATACAAGGGAAGACTGGGAACCTTCTCTTTCCCCCAGAAGGGTTAGATTGTGTGTCCAACAGTCTCCAGAGGTTATGCTAAAGCAGTGGTCTAATGAACACTCAATGGTGAGATACAAACAGGTGCAATTAAATGTTATGCAGGAAAAGAGAGATGTTAAATTTATTAAAATATGAAAAGTGATACCTAAACAGTTTATAGGCATGACCTTACTGTTATTTGTTTATAAATAACTCAAACTTAAGTTAGAACTGTAAGGAAATGTAAATCTGAGCCCCTTGTCCCCTGAGAGTTATGGCCTTTATCTCCCTAACAATAAGCAAAGAGCTAGGATAGACTAGGACAGTGTTTGCAAATTGTCAACAATACACTGGTATCTAAAATCCTTTTGGTAGGTCCTGACTAGCAGAGAGAGTGGAGTAAAGAAACAGAAAAAAGAGATACATAAATGGATAGTTAAATGATAGATGATAGAAATATAGATGATAGATATATATAGATAAGTAATAGACGGTAGATGATAGAAAGATGATAGATAGACAATAGATAGATATAATAGATAAGTAATAGAGAGATGATAGGTGATAGATGATGATAGATGATAATAGATGATAGAAGATGATGATAGATAGCAAATGATAGATGATAGACAGGAAATAGATAGATGATAGATAGTAGATGATAGGCAGATAGATGATAGAAAGAAAGATGATAGATTAGAGAGATTAGATTAGATTAGAGAGATAGGTAGATACATACATACATACATACATACATACATATTATAGACACTTGGTTCATACCATTATAGAGGTTGAGAAATCTGAAGATCTGTATTTGGCAAGCTGGAGATTCAGGACTGATGATGTAATTCTAGTCCAAGCCCAAAGGCCTGACAACCAGTAGAGCTGATGGTATAAGTTTCTCTGTGGAAGCTGGGAGACTTGAGACACAGGAAAAGCAAATTTCTCATCTCAAGTCCAAAGACAGGAAAAGACCTATGTCTCAAACAGTTAGGCAGTTGTTCTCTCTTACTCAGATTTTTTGCTCTATGTAGTTCTGCAACTGAATGAGGACTACCTACAATAGGGAAGGTTATGTGCTTTACTTAGTCTATCCATTCCAATATGAATTTCATCCAAACATACCTCCACCAAAATACCCAGAATAATGTTTGACCAAATATCTGGACACTCCATGGCCCAGTCAAGTTGACATATATAATTAGCCACCATATATATGTTCAAACCCTCAGTTTATAATCACTTAGCTCTGAAAATCTAGCACTAATTGGTTTAATTTTCAAATGCATATGTTGCCATTGGGCAGTGACGCTCAATGCTTTGCAGGAGATGATTAACCAGGCTAGTGAGAACAAATTACTACATTTTCAGGAATTTTGTTGGATAGTTGTTAATCCATTAGTAGATCGAGTTTGAGCACAAAGTATTGATACCACAGAATTTAACAAATATTATAAATCAGAGCCTTTTTCTTTTCAAACACAGAGGACTGATTATTAAACATTATGGTGTTGCTATGATGTCTAAGGAGCAGTGAGAGATGAAAATTTTTATGAGATATTTGAGATTTATTAAAGTTTTTAAATATCCCATTTTTGCTCAGTCTGTGATTTTATAATACATGACCTACTCATTTATACTTCTTATGAACACTTATATCATTATTATTGCTATTATTGGAAAAATTATAAAAAAGATTCATTTTACCCTGGAGGCCTAAGTTAAATAAATATATTACCTAGACAGATATGGATCACAATCAGTGGATGTCATGATGTAGGTTCATCTTGATAAGATGATTTAGTTTCCCTGCTCACAACCACATTTCTTCTTTCAAGAGTGATTTAAATCAGTCAGTCTTTAGTTATACCTTTGCATGAAGCAAGTACACACTAATTTGGATCCTTCAAAATGTTTTTTTTTTAACCACCTGCTTTCAAATAATTGTAAATAGTCCTTTTCTAGCTTATCTGAAGAATAGGATAAACTTGTCCTAAAATCAGAATGGAAGAATGTCATTACATAAATGAACCCTGGATTAGAAGTTAGATGTTAGAAAATCTAAGCCCAAATCCTGACCCTACCAATAACTTACTGATTGATCTTGAACAGGTCTTTTTTTTGTTTCTTAACAAAATAATAAACTGCATTGTATCAATAGATTCCAAATTGAAGATATGACCATATTTCAGAATCATCAAGAAAAAAATTGAGGGGGAGGATAAATTCTAAAAATGAAGTCTCTCTTCTACACTGTCCTTCACAAGACACTTTAGCCACTGCTAACAGTTTCATATATATACTCCCAAATATTGTCTGAAATTGGACGCACATAAACACACACTAACTCACACCTACAGCATACATATTTGGAGAGAAAAAGAGAGGAAGAGAAAGAAAGAATAACTTAATAAACTTAATTCATCTTTTACTCAGTTCAAATATACCCAAACCTATTGCATCTACAACACTAAACATTTCCCTAGAACATTTTAAATTAATTCTTAATCACCATATAATTTCTACTATAACTATTTCAGTATATATGTACAAAAATAAGATTCATATAGATATAATCATATCAGATCTACCACTATTATGACATTGCTCAGGGTTCCATGGATCTTCCCATTGAAACAAATAAAAGGTATATTTAAATTTTTTCCATTTAAAGCCTATGGGAAAGTCTGAAGGATAAATAGCCAATGGATTAATTGGCTCAAGAACATGAATAAAAATTTTGTAAGAAAGGTGAAAGTTTGTATTTGAATTAAGACTGCCCTCTCTCTCTTCCTTCCTATCTTAGTGAGGTAGATACTAAACTCCAGGTTATTTCAGCAAAGAACAGAAGTCTCCATCTCCCCTATCTCTCAAGCAGAGGACTTTATTCCTAGATAGAACAGGACAAGTCCTGCTGAGTGCAGTTAAAAGGTGGGGGTTCTCTTCTGCTGCTTTGTTGTCACTCATTTAATGTAGACTTACCTTACTGGGCACATCAAGTTGAGAAGACTGAGGCCCTCATCATCTTTTCCCTGGTTCGTGAGGCTGTGGTTTCATGCCACGCCCTCTTACCAACCCTCCTAGAGCAGGAGTGTTGCTCAGAAAGAAGCTTGCCATGATCCTTTCACTTACTCTAGAGCTCTGGTTGAGAGATTTTGCCTAGATAGAGGAGATCCAGACTATAAAAAAGATAGCTCCTAATCTCTTACCAAAGGAATTCAATTTATTTGCAACAGAGTGAAGTTCAAGCCTAAAGACACCCTTAAGAACAGTGGAGATTGTGGAGAAGGACAACTGGTAGGAGATTCAATATAGAGGTTGAAGTTTAAGCGAACCAGTGTGCTGTAGAGAGCTAAGGAATAAGTTAGCTGAGACGTGTCCTCCTGAGGTCAGAAAAGATATCAAGCACTGACATCAGAAACTATCCCTGTGAAGAAACTACAATTTGATTTATTAATTTGTAAACAATTTGTGCCACAAAATCGTATTGAAAACAATTGAATAATCAGCCAGCAAATGGTTGATTTGCCTAACACTTTGTCGTAATCAAGGAATGTAGTGGAAAAGAGCACTACCAAAACCATTGTCTTCCCAAAAGCACTGTGGGCATACCCAAAGGCTTGCCTCCCTGAAGAGCAACAACAAAGGCTTAACACAGTGGGAGTAGAAATAGATAACACTGAAATGAGGAAACCAAAGACACAACAAAGAAACAGAAAAATAATAATAATAACCCCTCCCAGGATTAGGAGATGTACTCAGATTTGCTACAATACGTTATCTAAAATTCTCAATTTTTTTTTCTGTTTATTTTTTTTTCAGTGTTCCAAGATTCATTTTCTATGCACCACACCCAGTGCTCCATGCAATACATGCCCTCCTTAATACCCACCTCCAGGCTCACCTACCCCTGCACCCTCCCTTCGAAAACCCTCAGCTTGTTTCTCAGAGTCTACAGTCTTTCATGCTTCATCTCCCCCTCTGATTTACCCCAATTAACTTCTCTTTCCATCTCCTAAAGTCCTCCATCTTATTCCTTATGCTTCACAAGCAAGAGAAACCATATGATAATTGACTTTCTCTGCTTGACTTATTTCATTCAGCCTAATCTCCTCCAGTCCCATTCATGTTGATACAAAAGTTGGGAATCCATCCTTTCTGATGGCTAAAATGCTCAATTTCTAACAAAACATTATGAGGCATGCAAAGAAGGAGGGCATTATGGTCCACCTGCTGGAGGAAAAAAAATATCTATCTATCTATCTATCTATATATATGTATGTGTGTATATATATATACACATACATATACATATATATATATATATATAACTATAAGAGTAGCCAGACATTAGATTTATCAGAACAACTTCAACATAGCCATTATAAACATGTTCACAGAACTAAAAGAAACCATTATTAAAGAAATAAAGGATGTAAAATGACAGTGTTCCACCAAATAGAAAATACCAATTAAGGGATGGAGAGTACAGAAAGAACAAAATGGAAATTCTGGTGTCGAAAAGTACAATAACAGAAATTAAAAAAAGAAATAATGGAACATGTGGGTGGCTCAGTCACTTAAGCAACCAACTTTTGATTTTGGCTTAGGTCATGATCTCAGATTCATAGGATAGAGTCCCATATCAGGCTCCACACTCAGTAGAGTTGGCAGTGATTTGAGCTGGTGGAAGAAGGAATAAGCAAATTTGAAGATGGACTGATGGATTTTGTAAACCAAAGAACACAGAAAAAAAAGAATGAAGAAAAGTGAAGACTGACTCAGAGAAATGTGGGACACCATTAGGCACACCAACATAGACATAATACAAGAACCGGAAAGAGCAGAGAGAAAGAAGAAATATATGCAAAGAAATAATGGCAGAAAACTTCCCAAATTTTTCGAAAAATAATACCCTACATGTCCCAAGAAGGTCAATAAATTCCAAGTACACTATAATATCAAAGTTATCCACAAACATAAGCATCATAATAAAAAGGCTGAATGTCAAAGACAAAGGGAAAATCTTGAAAGTAGCAAGAAAGAAAAAAATAAATGTTACTTACAAGGGAGCTCCAATAAGATTTACAACTGCGTTCTCATCAGAAATGCTAGAGGCCATAAAGCAGTGGGAAAACTTACTGAGTGCTCAAAACAAACCAAACCAAAACAAAAACAAACTATAAACCAAAAATCCTGGGTCCAGAAAAGCTTTCTTTCTAAAATAAAGGCAAAATACTTTCCCAGATAAAGAAAAAAATTAATTTGTTGATAGCTGACATGCTTTAATAGGAACCATAAGAAAGTTTTTCAGGCTGGAAGCAGGTAACCCCAGACTGTAATTCCCAACCACAATGAAAAACAAAGAACACTGGTGAATGTAATTATAAAAGACAGTTTAAATGTTTATTTTCCTTCTTTCCTCTCTTATTTTAAAAACACTTGAATGAAATATGTATATGATATTTTGTTAGATCTGTAACATAGAGAAATATAATATATATGTGTAATATATTTGTAAATAACAGCATACAGGAGGTGAGTGGAAGAAACTGTACAGAACTAAGGAAGTGACTACAGATGGTGATGTTATATTTATAGTAATGTATCCTTGGGTTTGTAACATTAACAGAAGTGATATGCGTAACAATAAAATAAAGTAGAGGAGGGAATAGAGCTATACATAAGAAATGTTTATATCTCTGGAATTAAATTAGTATAAATCTAAAGTTGATTTTGAAAAAAAAAGTTGATTTTGGTAAGTTAAGATATATATGATAAACTCTAGATCAATCACTATAAAAAATTTAAGAGATATTAGTGAAAAAATGAAAAAGAAATTTAAATGCCACCTTAGAAAACATTTACTAATGGGAAAGAATTTTGTAAAAATTTTTTAAAAGAGGAATAGAGAAACAAAAAAGGTATGAGAAACAAAAGGGCAGATAACAATAATAACAATGAATGAAATGTACCAAACAATTCAATCAATTGGAGAGAGATTGAAAGGCTGAATTAAAAAAAAAAAATCTAAAAATTTTTTAAAAAATGATCTGATTATATGCTGTCTATAGGAGAAATATTTTGGTTCAAAGATATGGTAGATTGATGGGGTGCCAGGTGACATAATTAAAATGTCCAACTCTTGGCTTCAACTCAGGTCATGATCTCAGTGTCATGAGATTGAGTCCCATGTCAGACTCTGAGCTCAATGCAGAGTCTGCTTAAGACTCTCTCTCCCTCTGCCCCTCCCTCCCCCCAACCCTGCTCGTTCTTTTTCTCTAAAATAAATAAATAAATCTTTAAAAAAAATACAATAGATTTAAAACAGTGCTTGGAAAAAGTAATAGCATGCAAATAGCAACCATAAGTAAGCTGACATGACTACACTAATATAAGACAAAACAAATATTAGAACAAAAATGGTACTAGAAATAGAGAGGAGCATTTTTTTTTTTTTTTTTTGGTCAAAGAGAGAGAGAGTGAGAAGTAGACACTCTCTGAGCCAGGAGCCTGATGTAAGACTCTATCCAAGGGCCCTGAGCCATGCGATGCCTGAGCCAAGGCAGATGCTTAACTGACTGAGCCATCCAGACATCCCAAGAGGTACATTTTATAACAATAAAATAATCAATCTATCAGGAAGACACCATGATTATACATTTATATGCTTTAATCATAAAGCATCAGGGGTGCCTGGGTGGCTCAGTGGGTTAAAGCCTCTGCTTTCGGCTCGGGTCATGATCCCAGGGTCCTGGGATCAAGCCCTGCATTGGGCTCTCTGCTCAGCGGGGAACCTGCTTCCCTTCCTCTCTCTCTGCCCGCCTCTCTGCCTACTTGTGATCTCTGTCTGTCATATAAATAAATAAAATCTTAAAAAAATAATAGAGCATCAAAGTTATGTCAAACAAAATGTGATGAAGAAAAATATAGAAAATTAAATTATAATAGTCATAACCTAAAATAGCTCACTTTCAATAATAGAACAACTAAACAGAAAATCAACAAGAAAACAGAAGACTTAAACAGCACTATATACCATCCAGAACTAAAGATATCTGTAGAGCATTCCACACAACAACCTTATGATATACATTCTTTTTAGGTGTGCATGAACATTTTCCAGGGTAAACCAGAAGCCAGATGTGAAACAAACCTCAATAAATTAAAAAAAAGATAAAAAAAATATATGTTCTGACAAAAGTGGAATGAATTTAGAAGTCAAGAGTAGGAAAAATATGGGATGCAAAATTATGTAGAAATTAAACAATATACTTATGAATAACCAAAGGGACAAAAAATGTATTGAAAGGAAAATCAGAAATTGCTATTAGATAAAAGAAAATGAAAGTATATCAAAATGTTTATCATGCAGCTAAAGCAGTTCTTAGATGCAAATTTATCAGTGTAAATGGTGATGGTAAGAAGAAAGATCTCAAATCAATAACCTAACATTCTACATTAAAGCACTAGAGAAACAAGAGCAAAGTAAATATAAGGAGATCAAAGAAGGGAAATAGTAGATTAGAGTGAGAAATAATTAAATAGAGAACAGAAAAAGGGTAGATAATATCAATGAATCCAAAACTGTTTTGTTGAAACATAACTGTTTAACAAACCTTTAGCTAGAGTGACCAAGAGAGAAAGAATAAAGATTCAAATTACTAGATTGAGAAATAAATGTTATTACTTATCTTGCAGAAATATAAAAAGGTTATAAGACATTACTATAAAAATCATACAACTAAATCTAATTCTAAATAAGAACTTAGATTAAGTGGACAAATTCCTAAAAAGACACAAAGTACAGAAACTGATCTCAAAAGAAATAGACATTTTGAATAGATCTGTTTAAAGAAAGTTACTGAATCAATAATTTAAAAAACCTCCTACTCAAAGAAGCCAAGTTCCAAAGGGTTTAACTTCTAAATTCTACAACACTTCAAGAAGAATTAATATCAAATGTTATAAGTTTTACAGACAGTAGAAGAGGAAGAAGCTCTTCTTAACTGGTTTTATGGGACCCATATTATTCTGACACTTAAATCAAGTAAATCACAAGAAAAATACAGGCTAATATTTCATATTAACATAGATACAAATTATTGAAAAAACAAATCCAGCAATATATATATATATATATATATATATAAAATAAAACATAACCAAGTGGGATTTTGTACAAGAATGCAAGGTTGACCTTCAAGTCAATTAATGTTATACATTATATGAACAACAACAAAAATCACATGATTATCTCAATAGATGAAGAAAAATCATTTGGCAAAATTCAGCATGCTTGTGAGTAAAACACCCAACACACTAGGAATAAAAGGAAACTTCCTTAAATTTTTTCAAAACCTAGTTTCAGACTTAATGGTGAAAGACTAAATGCTTTCTCCCTCAAGATAGCAACAAAAAGAATATCAATATTCACTAATTATATTCAACATTACACAAGAGGTACTAACTTAGTGAAGCAAATCAAAGAAACTTGAAAAATCCAGATTGCAAAGAAAAAGTAAAATTATCTCTTTGCAGATGAATGATTTTTAATGTAGAAAATCATAAGAAATCCACTATAATACCACTCAAGCTAATGAATGAGTTCAGTAAGTTTGCAACATACAGTATCGATATATAAATATTTATTCTATTTCTATATTCAAGCAATAAACAAGTCAAAATTAAAAATAGGAAATTAATTATTACTATTATTACTATGATATCAAAAAATTTTGAAGATAATTTAACAGAAATATGAAACCTACTTTGAAACTATAAGACATTGTTTAAAGATCTATATAACTAGAAAAATATTTCATGGGGCACCTGGGAGGCTCAGTGGGTTTTAAAGCCTCTGCCTTCAGCTTAGGTCATGATCCCAGCGTCCTGCGATAGAGCCCTGCATTGGGCTCTCTGCTCGGCAGGGAGCCTGCTCCCCCCCCCCAACTCTCTGCTTGCCTCTCTGCCTGCTTGTGATCTCTGTCTGTCCAATGAATAAATAAAATCTTTTAAAAAATAAAATAAAATAAAAAATTAAAAAAATTAAAAAAAGAAAAATATTTCATGATCATGGATCAGAAAACAACATTGACAAGATGGCAATACTATCCAAACTTATGTACAGATTCAATGCAATCCCTGTCAGACTTCTAGATGACTTTTTTGTAGAAATTGAGTTGATTCTCTTTTTTTTTTTTAAATAGAGCTGATTCTAAAAATCATATAGAATTACATGTGAATTAGATGGTGATAGATTGATGGAAAATAATATACATATTGTTGAATATGGAGATTAATACACTACACGGGAGAGAAATAAGAAATATGGGAGTCATATGAAATAATGTAAATAAGAGAAAGAAAGAAGAAACTGAAAATTAGGTATTATTTCCTAGTGATGTATAAAGAAATTCTCACATAAATGAACAAGGGGATATGTACAGGCAACGTCAGCAAATGTAAAATATTTGAAGCAAACTGAATGTCCATCAGAAGGATAATGGATAAATTATAGTTTGTTTATATGATGGAATACTGCATAAGAGGTAAAGCAACAAAGTAATAAATGCTATAGATACCATTAGGGGTCATGTAAGAAGAGGCCCAATAAACAGAACTATAGATTAATATGATCAGTTTGATAGAAAATGACATAATGTTTAAATAATGCAAAATAATATATTATTCATAGATCCAAAGATATATAGAGATTATATCAGCATATAGATAGTAATCAAACACATTGACTTCCATTTAATTGCTACATTCTGAGAATTAGGCAATTCTTTTCTTCCACACTTTAAATATATGGTTCCAGTGTGTTCTTTTCTTTATGGTTTCTGATGAGAAATTCACAGTTATTTAAATTGTTATTTTCCAATACTTAAGGTAATGTATCTGGGATTTCATTTGCTTTTTTTTGTTTGTTTGGTTTGGTTTGGTTTGGTTTGGTCTGGTTTTGGTTTTGTTTGGTTTGATGATGTTGCACATAGATCCCAGAAGTTGTGGTCATTTTTTTTTCAATATGTTTTTCTTTATTCCTTGATTCTACAATTTTTATAGACCATTTTCAAGTTCACATATTCATTCCTTTGCCATCTCCATTCTACCTTGTAGAATGTTTATTTAGTAGTTTAGTTGTCAAAATTCTTGCTATTGTCTATTTGGGGTACGTTCCACAAATGTGCAACTTAAGAGTGACCCCAGGTTTTGTGTCATATCAAACACAGTGGTAGGGATCTGCTTTTTCATCTCTCTTCTCAAGAAACCACTGGAAGCTCTTTCCCAGTTTTTATGTCTACAAAGGTGGGCTTCTCCAAGAATTTCAGTCCCCTGTACCATGACACAGTTCTGTAAGACTGAGTCTGCCCTGGGCGATGTGGCAAGAGAAAGAATGCCACTCATATTCTTTTCCTGGCCCCTCCATTCATGGGGAAAAGTGTTCTCAGGGTGGTTTCACTGCTTGTGCTTCCATTGTCTTGCCATAGGAAGATGGTTCTGGAATAAAGTTGCCCTTGAGCAGGACTAGTAAGAAAAACAAAGTTAAAAGAGAATTTTCCCCCACAGTCTGGGCAATCTTTTTTTCCTGGTCTTCTGGCTAGAAAGACAGAATGTCTTGGAGATCTTGCTGATTATCCCACTCTTTATTTCTCTGGTTTTCCCTGCCCTATGATTAGAGCTGGGAGATAAAAAGAAAGGGAAGAGGAAATTCACTAACACCCTTTTAGTCATTCTTCAAGTGTTGACTCCTTTTCCTAATATGTTTGTTGTTATTCACTTTAAGAATCCACAGATAGTTGCTTTTTGCATTTATCCAGTTATTGTTTTAATCTGAGAAATATGATACAATGGGCGTGGTTCATCTTGGTTGCCAACAAAGTAATATTTTTTTTAATTAACTTTGTATTTTGGAATAATTTTGGATGCATAGAAAAGTTGCAAAGGCAATAGAGGGATTGCCTGTATACCTCTTGCAGCTTCTTTTAATAATATTTTCTACTTTTATAATACATTTGTCTAGACTTAGAAATCAATATCACTGTTGATAGTACATTGATAACAAGTAAAACTCTAGACTTTACTTAGAATTTTATTATTTGTTTATGCATCTCTTTTTCTGATCCATGATTTAATCCAAGATACGTGTTTAGCATAGTATGTTTTGAACACACAAATTCATAAAGGAGACATGACTTAATATTCTAAGTAGTGCTGGAATATGCAAAGTCACTATTGGCAGAGGCTGGGGCATGCACTGCTTCCTGGAGGTCCAAGATGGGCTCTGTACATATGGAAATTTTTTATTGTTTAAGAAAGACTAAGATGGCTCTCGGTGATCCTGTCATAGTTAGAGAATCCCAATTGTGTGTCTTGATGTAAAAGTTCACATGGTCACTCTTACCCCCACGGCCACTGACTTCATGAGGTAAATTTACTACAGCACAGCCACCATCTAGGTCAGAGATTTGACTGAAAAAGATATTTGTGGTAATCAGAGAGCACTCATAGAAAGCCAGTTCATTTAGAAAGATTCAATGTGATTCTCATGAAGCCAAAGGAAAATGTTAAGAAGACAGGATCTATGGAGGAGTGGTAAAAGTTAGGAACTGGGCAAACTGTCTGAGTTCAGAGGACTAAATCATGAAATACAAGGATGGCTGAACTGGTTATACAGGAGAGGACCAAAATCCACTGGTTCAGGCCAGGTCAAAGGATGCAGGCAAGACAGTAAAATCTTCCTCTATAACAATAAGTACCAGTTTTCAGTATTCAAAATAAATAAAATAGTAGATAATAAATTAAACTGAAAATAATATTAAAATTTAGATGGGAATGAGGTGATGCATGAAAAAACACTTCAGGTTCTGACTACTAGCAAGGAACAATAAGGACAGATCGTTTAGAACTCTAAATGCACATAGTGAACCATGGGGTCTAGATCCCTTAGAGACACCATGTAACTGATCTGAGGTGGACATTACATACCTATCTCACTATCCATTTTGTTCCTTTCATAAGATAAGGACCAGACCATAAGGTCTGTTAAAGACTAGACCCACATTTTTTAACCCAGCTTCTTTTCTGTTTTGGACTTTATTTTTGAAACTTCACTTAGCGTTTTCTCTTCTAGTATTATATATCTATGAACAGATAAACTGATGACACACATGTTCAAGAAAACCTTCAAGCTCTCCTCCCATACCCCCATGACTTTTGTTGGCATATCTGACCAAGTTTTCCATCCTGGAATGATGTTAACTGACTCCTGACACTGATGTGATGCTAGTCATATTTTAGTTTATTAGTCTGACAGGACACAATGAAGAAAAATTAAGGGTATGAGGTGGTAAAATATCTACTATTTACTGAAGGTTTACCATGCCCCCAGTGCAGTTCAGTTAGCTCACTGATAGTCAAAGAACCCTAAAAGGTATCATCGTTCAACGTTGGGTGAAGACGCTGATACCTAAAGAAGTCAGGTGCCTTGCTCTGTTCTGAATTATAAAGAGGAGTCATGCTGCATGTGACTTTTGTACTGCTTCCTACTGAACCTTCCAAATCACTCAGGAGGCCTTTGCAACAACTCTGGCATAGAAATGTCAACCGTATCTGCTCCAAGTTTTTCTTCTTGAACAGACCGAAAATGATATCATTCACTAAGTAGAAAATCTCTGTAAATTGATTCATTTCCAATGTGATTATTTAAGAACTAACCATCAATTGTTCCATGACACCCACATGCCATTTAGTAAGCCTGCCTGGGATATGGTAGAGCAGACATAACATGCTTCAGTAATAAGATAGGCTGGTTCATAAGTATGTCGAGGTATCACTTGCCTCAGGTGCTGCAAAAAGGCACAGTAGCTATAGAGTCAGGAATTTTAACTACTTGAAATGTGTCATAATTTCTGCAAAGTGCTCTGCCTGTCATATTTTACTGAGACTTTGAAACAGAATTTATAAATTAAAAATAAGGCATACAACATGCGTTCCCACGTCCTGGATACGGACATGACTTTAATGGCAGTCAATCAGAAACTTCCATTAAGCAACACTTGAGTTCCAAAGACAGTATCCCCAGGAGTTCTGAAAATTCCTTTGAAAAAAATACACTGCAGTTAGAAAGGAAACCACTGGGTCTGAAATGTGCTTGATTTTGTGCCACCCAACTATTAATTTTCACAAAGGCTGCTTAGAAAGCCAAATAACTCTCAGACTAAGCCCAGTTTGTCAAAACTACCTTTCAATGTAATTGAAAATTTGGTTGACATGACAGAATGTGGTTTGGGTTCAAATTATGTGGTCAGTTGTGTTCTTTTACAAATGGCCTTCACAAGCACTGGCCATCTCCACACCACCAAGTTTATGCACCTTGCTTACTGATCTCCCTCCTCCAGCTCCCCAGCATAACCACTCCTCATTGTGAAATACAAATCCTGCCCAACATTCAGGCCAGACCTAACTGTCAGCACCTCAGGAGTATCCAGTTCCAATTCTCATGTCCATATTTCCACCTATTTTTTTCTCCTGTTTGAAATATTTATTCAGTTCTTAAAATACACAGCAAATTAAGGCATAAGTGAATAAATATTAATGCCTTACCTTTTTTGCATCTCCTTTCCGTGTAGTCAATCCATGCTTTTCTACCTGGAATGCACTCTCTTAAACAGTTCTTGAAACACAAGTTCACTGATCTCCATTACAAATAAAGCTCTGTCCAAGGTGGGGAAAAAAAAAAAAAGAAAAGAAAAGAAAAGAAAAGAAAGAAAAAAAGGACAATACCTCTTCTTTTAAGGAGATAGAGTCTAATGGACTATTTTTTTTATTTCTTTAATTGTTTATTAACATATAATGTATTATTAGCCCCAAGGGTACAGGTCTGTGAATCACCAGGTTTACACACTTCACAGCACTCACTGTAGCACATACCCTCCCTACTGTCCATAACCCCACCACCCTCTCCCTAACCCCCTCCCCCCAGCAACCCTCTGTTTTATGAGAGTAAGAGTCTCTTATGGTTTGTCTCCCTCCCGATCCCATCTTGTTTCATTTATTCTTAGTCTAATGGACTATTATGCTTCTCCAAATATCTTCAGTGTCATAAAGCTTTACAGAAGGGATTTATTTGGAAGGTACAAGAAAGGCTTAAGATTAATTTGTCTACTTTAGTACTTAACTGCACATTTTCCATTTGATATGCACTCCCCTATAAAGCAGAAATTACTTAGTGGTTCCCTATGCACCCACATGACCATATATACAGAAGTAGAGAGTACCTAAATATATATATGAAATAATTATATATATGACAAGGAAATTCACTGATTAAATTAGAAATATAGTTGTGTAGTTGAAAATCCAGGTTTTGAATACAAAAGAAAGAAGGAATTTGTCACTGGAATTTTGAAGAACACCTCATGCTTCATTTAAGAAAGGTCCCCAAAGTTGTCTGTCAGTGAGAAGAGGAGTCCTAAAATAAATACGTGGATACCTGAAAATGTCTAAAGTCTTTAAAGGGCAATCTTTAGGGATAATTGTGGTCTAGATTAAAGTAGGCCATTCTTTGTAGTTCCATATTTTTGTCACTTGGAGATCTCACTGATGTCACACTTTTAATGCCCCAGCAATGAATGTATCAACTTCTTACCAAAATATATTTTACACACTCAACCATCTCCTGATCATTGTTTCAGGCAGTCCTAGAAGGTATTTCATCCTTCAGGAGTTCAAAACTTTAATTATATTTGACTTGACCCCTGCGTTTGGGTTTCACACCAAATCAATTACTGAGACCTACTATTCTATTCCAAATGATTATCTTACCAGATTTTCCATTCTATCTTTATTAGCATCAACTGAGTATAGACTGATAACTCAAATATAATAGAAGGACATGGAGGGATAATTTTTTTTTAAGATTTTATTTATTTATTTGGCAAAGAGAGAGAGATCACAAGTAGGCAGAGAGGCAGTCAGAGAGAGAGAATGGAAGCAGGCTCCCTGCTAAGCAGAGAGCCCAATGCTGGGCTGGATTCCAGGACCCCGTGATCATGACCTGACCCGAAGGCAGAGGCTTAACCCACTGACCTACCCAGGAGCCCCTGGATAAATTAGTGTGTGTATTTGCTGGGGCCAGACATCTGCCCTCTACAAACATAAGTACTGGAGGAAGGGGTTCTTGCTGATCTGCCTATTATTTCCTAAAAAGCTCGTAGATGGGGAACCCGGGTGGCTCAGTGGGTTAAGCCTCTGCCTTCGGCTCAGGTTGTGATCTCAGGGTCCTGGGATCAAGCCCCGCATCAGGCTCTGCTCAGCAGGGAGCCTGCTTCCCCCTCTCTCTCTGTCTGCCTCTCTGCCTACTTGTGATCTCTCTCTTGGTCAAATAAATAAAATCTTAAAAAAAAATCTCATAGATAGTAGAGGCAATCACTAAATATATATATGTATATATACACATATATTTAGATATATATATTTATATATATCTAACTCTATATATAGATATATATTACATATATATAACTATATATGTTTAGATAGTAGATGTAATCACTATATATATATATGCGCACATATATGTGTATGTGTGTGTGTATATATACACACACACACATATATATTTCTCTTCTTTGGTTACCTGAGAAAAGCAATCATAAGTATGATATAAAACTACACTGCTTGAAAGAGGATGTACCAGTGCTCTTTAAATGTCCTTGAACCAACGGGTGTGAGAAAACGCATGGGAATGTAACCATATTTGAAATGGTAGTACTCTGAATGGGAGGGAAACAAATTATATCCCATGGAAGTATGGTTTTAAGTGGTCATTTGTTTGGTGAAATTGCTATTACAATTGAAACAAAAATCAGCAATCTGCCTGGATTCTTTTAATAAACAAAAGTTATTTAACAAAACTATAAATTACATTTCTGTGGAAAGAAAATAGGATCAACCATGCTGAAATGATCCAGCTGTTTTTAGTTTTGTCATTTCAAAATATTTTGTCTCCACTTCTCCCCACATACATTTGTATTTGTTTAAATAGAGTGCCTTGTGGCACTGATTGAAAGAACAAATTCCCATTCTTTCAACCCTGTGATTATGCAGCTTATGTATCAAGTTCTATTTGGTTGTCAAACTAGGCAGGACTTTTCATGTTGAACTGTCTCTGTACTGGCAGATTTAGGACAGATAGCATGGATTTTTTGCTCTCTGACAAAACGCCACCATGTATTTCCTATCCCAGAGTTCATCAAGATCCTACTGTGTAGCTTAGTCTAATCTCCAATACATAGTGTTACATTCTCTCACAGGTGCTCTCCTAAGGTATTTCCATTTCTTTTTTTTTTTTTTATTTTCTTCTTAATATGTACAGAGAGATGGTTTTAACATTTGCATAATTCCACAAAAAAGGCTAATATGATTTGAAGATGATTAATCCATTCTGCCTGTAAAGGAAGACAGAGTATGACCAAGAAGGACGTTTTGCAAGGGTAATTCTTGGGCTTATCAGATTTAGAGCAGTTTATTCATAAAAAGGTAAGGTGTTCTGCAGAGGTGCCAACAAACATCAGTGTCCAAAGCTTCCCTCATTAAGTCATATATAAATAATGTGTCCCCAAACCTGTACTTTTAAGTAATGTAAAAAAAAAAAAAATGGTGTTAATTTAAAAACCTCAAACTTGAATTTCAGTCTTTACAACATTTTGTCCTACTTTTTCTAAAAACAAAGCCACTTTAAGCACATTCTACACTTTTTGGTGGGATTTTGGCATCTACTTAAGGTACTTTAATGTGAGGAATCGGTATACTTAATACTCTTAAATTATCAAAGGGTACTATGTCATCCTGATCCAATTTTAATAGACTTGATATAAAGTCTTTCTATTTTAAATATTTTTTTAAAGGACCACCAACCTTTCAATAATTTCAACAAAATTATTTATCCAGGTAATCTTATCAAGAAAATCAGGCAAAATCTTTAGTCTATAATTGTAAAAGCAATGAGTTAGTTTACATGCAGGAGCACAGGAAATAAATTGTTACCTCCCCTCCCCCTAACTAAACATCCCTCCATTTCATGTTATTCATGTTACATTGTTACATATTACATTTGAATTTTTGAAAAACAATTTAAAAAGGAGATACCAACAAGTGTTTAAATTCTACCAGTTCTTATACTTTTCTATATATTTATCTTTACTGGAGAACTTTATTTTTTTTTAATTGAAGCATATTGGCATACAATATTTTATTAATTTCATGGGTACAACATAGTGATTTGACAATTCTATACATTAAATAATACTTACTACAATAAGTGTATTTAGCATTTCTCCCCATAAAAAGCAATTACAATATTATTTTCTAAATTCCCTATGCTGTACATTTCATATCTGTGCCTTATTTCTGGAAGTTTGTACCTCTTAATCTTCTTCACATATTTCATACATCCCCTCCAACTCCCTCCCTCTAGCAACTACCAGTTTGTTCTCTGTATTTATGAGTCTGTTTCTATTTTGTTTGTTCATATGATTAGTTTTTTAGATTCCACATATAAATGAAATCACATGATATTGTCATATTCTCTCTAGACTCCTTTTTTAAAATTTTTAATTTTTTTTAATTAACATATAATGTATTATTTGTCTCAGGGGTACAGGTCTATGATTCATCAGTCTTACACAATTCACAGCACTCACCATAGCACATACCCTCCTCAATGTCCATTACCCAGCCACCCCATCTCTCCTATCCCTCTCTCCTACAGCAACCCTCAGTTTATTTCCTAAGATTAAGAATCTCTTATGGTTTGTCTCCCTCTCTGGATTCATCTTGTTTTATTTTTCCATCCCTTCCCTTATGAGACTCATTTTAACTTGAAGGGGTTCCTTTAGTATTTATTGTAGGGCAGCTCTAGGTAAAAAATTCTTTTGGCTTTTATTTACATGGAAATGCCTTAATTTCCCCCTCATTTCATAAAGTAAAATTTTGCTTGATATAGTATTATGGTTCACAGATTTTTTTTCACTTTAATTGTATCATTCCACAGCCTTCTGGCATTCAAGTTTTCTGCTGAGAAATTCACTAAAACTTTTATTGAGGATCTCCTGTACGTGATGAGTCACTTTTTTCTGCTGCTTTCAAGAATCTCTGACTTTCACTTTGACAGTTTGATTATAATGTGTCTTGATGTAGGATTTTTTAAATTTTTCTTTTGAAGTTCATTAAAATTCTTTTATTTGTATACTTATGTCTTTCCTCAAATTTGGGAAGTTTTGGCCATTATTTTCTTGAATAAATTCTCAGCCCCTTTCTTTTCCTTCTGGAGCTGCCATGATGCAAACATTACTATTTTTTGGTGCCCCATAAGTTCCTTAAATTCTGTAATTTTCTCCCATTCTTTTTTTTCCCCTCTATGGACTCAGTAATTTCAAACAATCGATTTTTAAGATAATTGATTATTTCTTGTCTGCCCAAGTCTGTTGAGTCCTTCTTAAATATTTCAAATGTTATTGTATTTTTTAGATTGAGAATCTTTTTTATATTTAAATCATTTTGTTTACTGTCTCTTTTTGCTGATATATCATTCTCCAGATTTCCTTTAGTTACTTTTCTGTGTTTTCCTTTAGGTTTTTGAGCATATTTAAGAGCAATGTTTTAAAATATTTGTCCAGTAAGTCTGAATCCTATGATTCTTTGGTCAGTTTCTGGAGATTTTTTTTTTCCTATTTATATGCCTGGTGATATTTTGTTGAAAATTGCCCATAAAAATTAAACACACACACACACACACACACACACACATCTTTGCAGATTGGCTCCATGCAATGGAGCACCACTAATCAGCCCATCAAGAGGGCTAAACTTCTTTTCAGTTCTGGACATGGATCTTTTCTATGTCTGTGTGTCTGCTTTTCTTTCCCAGTTGACTCATACACATAATTGCTTTTAATTTTTTTTAATTTTCTTGAGTCTCTCCCTGCTTCTTCTCCACACCTTAGATGTTCTATGTGTTCCTCTGTTTGAAGGCTTTTACTCTCAGGCTCCTGTGAGTCTCTAATCTTCTCACATATTTCACATGCTACAACACCTTCCACTGCCTTCAATGGCTTTCAACTTGATATCCAAACCATGCTCCCATTCTTGTCTGAGCTCAAGTCAGGAGCAACAGAAACAAAGCAACCCCACTGCAAGCAAGTTCTACTCTTCCTTCCTTGCCAAGGGAGAACCATACAATTGGATGGCTTTCTCCCAAAAGCAGCTGCATTGCTCTGAGGAAGGGATGAGAAAAGTGAGAAAACACCACAAAATTTCTTACTGCTGTGTGTGTGTGTGTCCTTGACTGGGACTTCATTTGGCTGCTTCAGAAACTTGACCATTTTCTATAGCTACCATAAAGCTATTCCCATTAGTGTTTTGTTATTTACTTGATGTTTCCATATAGGAACAGGAGTCTGAAGCTTTATAGTCTGCCATCTTGCTAATATCACTCTCCTAGCACAAATTACTTCTGAAAGTATAGAAGACCTTGGGAAATGAAATGTCACTTCCAAACTGGCAAAAGATAGACTCTGCTGGTTCCACTTTTTGTAGAACAGAAATAAAAAATTTATGATTTTGCACATGGCTTATAGTGGAGTAAAATTGAAGGGGCAAACTCTCTTGGAGAAAGAAAGAAAGAAAGAAAGAAAGAAAGAAAGAAAGAAAGAAAGAAAGAGAATTAACACTTCATGTTTTTTCAGGAACTTCAAAAAGAAAAACAAGTGGATCTCTTCATGCTTCTGATGTAAAAGGTGAATTTAAATTGTTGCAAGCATAAGAATACTTACCATAAAATAATTTATACAATTTAATAGAAAAAATAAAATCTCAAGAGGAAGTAAAATTAATTATATGTATGTTGGTTCTGGTATATGATAGAATGGGATCCTATCTAGAATAGAATGGGATTCACTGAGAGAGGCAATTTAAATTGATATAAACTTTTTAGGGAAACATTTTACAATAGAGAACATAATCCAATGGCATGTTCATTCATTCATTCATTCATTCATTCAATACTTCCTGATTTCCCGGTGTAAGTTATGTTCTTTGAATAGCAAGTAGAAATGAATGGTCTCCACATTATCCTTATACATCTTCTTCTTTTTTTAAGATTTGTTTATTTATTAGTGAGAGAGCAGGTGTGGGGACAAGAAGGAGAGAGATTCTTAAGTAGATTCCTCGCTAAGCATGGAGCCCAGTGCTGGGCTGGATCTCACAATATTGATACCATGATCTGAGCTGAAACCAGGAGTCTGATACTTAAGGGACTGTGCCAGGTGTCCCTCCTTATACATCTTCTAACTACATGTGAAAGATATGTCTATCATCTATCTATCGATCATCTATCTATCTCTTTTTATACATAACAATGACTAGTTAAATATAAAATTACAACTGTGATGTATAAAACGATGGAAAGATATGCCCCACTGAGAAGGTGTAGACTTAAGAGTAATTTCTCCCTAAGTTGGGAGATCAAGGAAAGATGCCTTGAGAAAACATTGTTTGAACTAAGATTTAAAAGAGGAATAATATTTAAGTAGCAAGGGACAGGGGAAGAATTTAGACAAAGGAATAGTAGAGTCAAAAGTTCTGAGAGAAAACAAAAGAGCACATTGAAATATTTTAAACTACAGAGTGACTAGAGAGCACAGGATAGGAGTTGGAGTTGTTGCGATAAATAAGACCAAAATAGTCGGGATGTTGTCTGATCCATTATGAATTATGGCATTCATCTAAAGGCAAATTATTAAAAGGTTTTAAATGAGAGAAGAAGATAAATGTAAGGGTTAGAATGGACCAAACGTAATTATATTTCCATTTGGTAAACACTGGCAACTAGATGTAAAATGGATTTGATGAGATGAATAGTTAATGTATAAAAACAAAAGAAGTCTGACTCAGTCTAAATGATACTGACTGGTGTTTAGAAGGGATAGAAAAGGTGGAAATAAAAAAAAAAGTAGACATATTAGAAAAAATATGTAAAATATGAAATAAAGACCTGGTGATAGAATGGATATAGGAGCTATTAAAAAGAAGATGTCAGGGGTAATTCCTAGGTTTTGATTTGCCCTACTTGTTAGTTGATGCTGCCTATTATTTGGGTAGGGATGTGAATGAGTACCTGGTTGGGAGGAAAAGTTTTTAGTGTTTTACATGTGGGGAACAACAGAAGAGAGCAATATATTCATAACACTTCCTTTTCTTCCTGAACAACTAAGAAAACTGTTTTTTTCCAGTACATGAAGATTTAAGAAATTCCAGTTCTTTGCCAACAAAATATGTGCAGATGTAAAATAGTCATTTCTATTTTTGGTGCCTGTAATGTCCTCTGTGATCTCTTACTTTAACTCCTTTTTCTTGTACACAAATTTGGAAAACTATGACTGCAAATTAGGGAGGAACATTTTGGAAAGACTTGGTATCATTTGGAAAAGATCTGACCAATCATTTTCAAATATCACCTGAGCTATGACTTGACATTTATAATGTTAGGTAGCTATGATTTTCTGAGTATATTTGTTACCTTATCATTGACATAAAAGGACCTTCAAGACATTATTATCTTATAAATACAAAATGTATTTATCAATGGAGAAATTAAGGCTGAAAAGGATTTGGAAATTGTCCGTATGTGGATGATAATTAAAATTACAAGTTCAGAAGGAATTGTCTGGTAAGGAACTAAAGAGTAAAAATGCAGGAATTTGTGCTCAATAATATTGAAAGCTATTAAAAAAAAGCAAGTGAGATGGAAATATAAAAAAATACACATTCGATTTATGGGAAAGTGGGCAGCTGGTGATCTTTGGAAAAGCTATTATTACTTTATAATTTGGACAAAAACAAATCGGAGTAGGTAGAGAAATGAAATGTGATAAAATAGAGATGGTATAGACAATGTTCAATGAATTTTGACCTTAAAGGGAATTCTGTTTGTCACATAATAAGAGAACTAAGTAAGTTTAAATATTGAATATTTAAAGTGAATGCAAAGAACACAGAAGGGACAGTCAATATTTTAGTTTTTTGAGAAGACAGGAAGTTATGATACTCAAAGGCATTGTGGAGGAATTGACACTGGATATAAGAAAGGGCAACTCTTCCACTGTAACCAGAAGAAAAAAGGACAAGCAGCAAAGCATGAATCTATCAGTAGGTTAGTCATTAAAAAATAAAAGATATATTTATTTCCTCTGTGCTTTGGGGATATAGACATTTGCTGAAAGGGTGGGAAGAGAAACATGAGGAAGACCCTGAAAACAAAAACAGTAAATTGACAGTGAAAATGTGGCTTATAACATTCAGGGAAGTAAAAATACTTATATAGAATTCCTCCCTTAAAATCTAATTCCAGGGAAATAATGAATATATACAAAACTTTTCAATAATTATGTTTTTATCATGGTGTTATATATAATAGCAAAAATGGGAATAATCTAAATATTGAAGAGGAGTATTATTCAGTGCATCATAGTACATCTGAAATATATACATTCATTAAAATATGTAAGAATATTTAACAACATGGACAGATGATTTTTTCATTGTTAAATGAAAATTCAGTATTGAAATTTTGCATGAATTTTTGTATGTGTTTTTATGAAAAATATAAAACTGGATTGTAATTACTAAAGTGTTAATAATTAACATATGTTGTTGGTGAGATGATAGGTGATTATTTTTCTTTTACTTTTTTTTAATTTGAAGTTTCTTACAATGAGCATGAATTATAAAAGTCATAAAAACATATATCATGTATTTTTTTCTTTTAACTTTCATTTTGATATAATTTTAGACTTGCAAAAATGTAACACGCAGATGTCCCACGATTCTAACAGCATACTCTATTTCTCTTCTCTCCGTATGTATGTGCATAATTTTTCTGCACACATTTATTTCTTTTAATCGCTAAATATAATATTATTATAAAGAGAGATTATCACAGTGTTGCTAGTTGTCTAACTAATGACCTTTATAACAAAATTAAATCCTGATTTGTGTTGCACTTAGTTTTCATGTCTTTTTATTTTTCTTTAATCTAGAACCGTCCTGGAGTCTTTCTTTATACTTAATTTATTTGATATTTTTTAAGAATACAAGCAAGTTATTTATAGAATGTCCCTTGGTTTAAGAGTTTTATTGTTTCCTCATGATATAATCAAAATTAGATTCTTTTTGGCAAACATATTAGAGAAGTAATAATGTGTCATTCTCAGTGCATTGTATCAGGAGGCATGTAATGTTGGCTTAATAACTTGGTTTGGGCAGTGTCTATCAGGTTCCTCCATGCTGACTTTTATTTTCCATTTGTAACTAATAAATATCTTATGGGGACAGACTTTGAAAATATCTTGTTACTCCTCAAACTTTGACCCCTTAGAATAATTTGTTGATTTTTGACTCAAACAATTACTGTTATGATTGTAGTCAACTGATAATTTTCTAATTCCATTATACCTTCTACACCTAGTAATTATTTTTTCCTGAAATGAATAGTATTATTATATTAGGTATTTATGCGTATTTGTATCTTTATCAGTAGACTCAGGGTTTCTTATTTTATTCAATTGATTATAATTCATTACTGTTATTATTTTTGATGATCAATTTATCTTATATTTGACCAGTTAAAGCCCCTTAAGACCCTAAATTGATTTAAGGTTCTTCTTGTAAGTTTCCATCATTCGTTAAGCAATTCTTAATTTTCTGGAACAGGAAGATCTTCCTGACTCATCCTGGAATCAGCAATTTACTGATCAAAGCTCTGGTTCCTATTAGTAGGATATTAAGGAATTAAAATTTGGATGCTAGGTGTATTCATTGCTGTAAGGATGATCCTCTAAGTTCACAGAATTAGGAAATTATCTACCTATTATCCATCTACATATCTATTTATCATCTATTTATCTATCATCATCATCTATAATCTATCTATTATCTTCTATCACCTATCATTAGTTATCTATCATCTATCTTAAATACCCTGAGTGCATACTATTATCTTTAATTCCAGTCCAACACCACAGGATTAGTTTTTTACTTTTCCCTTTTATATACTTGTAATTCCCTTCTCTGACAGAGTTTTGTTTCCTCCCTAAATCAGAGGAAGGGAAACAGGGGTCAAGATTCCGGTCAAGTAACTACTAGGGGTATGCTTCCCTGAGAACTTATTGTACTTTGTTTCTCTGGGAGCTCCTCAGGCAGAAAACATAGTTTCCATTATTGAGAATAATATATTTACTAATATGTTAACTAATGTGGATTTTATATATATTCAAATATTTTATTTTGGTAATACAATGGTGAATTCCAGAAAGATGTGAGAGGCAGTTAGTTATGCTTGTGCATGAAGGAAAACACAACTCTCTATTACTAATCATGTTGAGCAAGGTCAAATACAAGTGGCAGCATAGATGTTTAATGTTCATTTTAAGTAATCCAGTTTGGACCAAATTATAACTGATTCATTTTATTTGTCAACTTGTTCTCCTCTACTGGATTGATAAATATATATGCACTTCTCAAGATGTTCAGCTCAACTCTTCCTTTCTTCCTACCATTTTCACTAAGGGTATCATGATCCATCCTTATGATTCTAATTTCCATCTTACAAATTCCCTCATTTATATCCTTATGTTAGACCTTTCCTCTCTGTTCCAGACTTTAAAATCCTATCTAATGACTTTAGCTGAAATTTTCATAGGTAACCAATCTCCATATATTCAAAACTGAACTTATGTGAAAGACATGGAAGAACCTTAAATGAAAGAAACAAAGCTAAAAAAAAAAAAAGAACAAAACAATATCAACAAAACAAACAAAACAAAAACCCCTACATACTGTATGATTCAACTATAGAACATTCTGGAAAAATTTTAATTATGGTAAAAGGATCATAAATGCCAGAGGTTGGAAAGTAGAAGTTTGGATGAATAGGTGAAACACAGAGGATTTGCAGGGCAGAGGAAATACTCTCTATGATGCCATATTGGTGGACACATATCACTATATATTTGTCCAAACTCATGGAATGTACAACTTCAAGTGTGAACAATATAAACTGTAGACTCTGGATAATTATGAAGAGTTAATATAAGTTTGTCAGTTGTAACAAATGTATCACTCTGGTGATAGATATTGATAGCAGGGGAGGTTATGGACATGTGGAGGAAGGGATACATGGGAAAACTCTGTACTTGCCCACAATTATGCTGAATATGGATTATTGCTTTAAAAATAAAATCTTAAAAATAAAAAAAAATGAGCTTATTATGATCTTTATCCCTGACTCCCTCCATGTTCTCTTTCTCATTGGCATTCCATTAATCAGTCTTGCAAGCAAACGATGAGGCTATGGTTCTCCTTATTTTTATTTTCTTAATCATCATATCCAATTAATGAATACTGAGTGTCGATTTTGCCTTGCAATATATTTCAATTCTACTTTTTCTCCATTTCCGATGTCACATCTTAGTACAAATATTTACTCTCTTGTAATATAGAAATATTCCCCTAGCTTTTTATCCCAACATCAGTCTATGTACCTACTAATTCACATTTATCTCCATAAACAATATATTAATATAAAATGCAATTATAAATGTGCTTTAAAAATCATTAATACATTAAATTTCATTAGAGTAAGGACACTTCATGCCCTAACCTTGGTCGATAAGACCATGCCAATCTGGCCCCTACCTTCTCACCAGTTACAACTTTGAGTCAGCCACAGTCACAATCCAACAGCAGTAGCTTCCTATGGGTTCCTCCAGTGGGCTCTTTGCGCTAGGATCTTATCACATACTGTTCCTTTTTAACCAAGTTAATTTCAATTTATACTTCAGAGCTCTATTCAAATATTACTTTTTAAAGGCATTTATACCTATCGCTTAATAATATATTTGCACCCTCCCATTGCACTCCGATTTTCTTCATGGCAATTTTCACAGTTAGAGTCAGGCAAGCAGATAATAAGCAATACAATGTTTGAAGCAACCACACAGAAAAAGTTTTGTTAGGACCAGGACAAAGCTGTCTTGCTCATCCCTCTAATACAACAGTTGAGGGCAGCACTTGGAACGTTATCTGATCACCCAATAAATACTAGTTAAATGTTAAACTAGACCTTTGTGGACCAATGAAATTTAGATAAATATAGAGGAAGGTTTCCAAGTTGAACTTGAAGCATAAGAAAAAACATTGAGAGGAATAAATGTGTATCTTATAGTCAAAAGAATATGATTACGCAAAGAAAGTGCATTGAGGACAGTATTAAAGGAAATTTTTTTTGGTTGGGACTTTTTTCTGAATGATTTGTTTAAAGCAATGTGTATAAACAATGGAATCTGGCATAAATATTTGTGCACATTTTTTTATTCTTTTCCCTTGCATTCCAGTCCACATCCATATACATATACAATATGAAGTCTTTCTTCTTTCAAGTTATAGAGTAAGTAACATCACCTTTTCCATGGTTTCCATTTTCAGGAAAATCTTAGGTTGTTAGTTTTTTAGTTGATCACTTAGAACTTAAGTGTAAAGTATTCCAAATTAGATGATACTTTCATGAGGTACACTTTGGTCTGTTTTCTTGATTCAGTTTGTGTGTTGAACAATAATAAAGGCCATGTCTACACAGATATTGAGATTATTTCGTTTTCTCTTTTATGTATCCTCACAGCCCCCTGTGCTTCCTTCTATCACATCTGATATCACAGTGACTTATACGTGATTCACTTGCCTATACTTTTCTCAACTGTTAAGTCTTTAAAAATAGGTATCTTTCCATTGGGAAGAGTATGTGCTATGGTGAGTGCTGTGAAGTGTGTAAACCTGGCGACTCACAGACCTGTACCCCTGGGGGTAATAATATATTATATGTTAATAAAAAATAAAATAATAAAAATAAAATAAAATTGTTATAGACAAAAAAAAATAGGTATATTTCCCATCATCTCTAGTATCTAACTTTGTGCCTGGCTCATAATGGATGGTCAGGAAATGTATATAGGAAGCGTGGACAAATAGATGAAAAAATCTAGTATAGCACATAGTTTTGATTTATTTGGGATAACTGGAGCTGAGAGGCGCAAAGGAGAAAGGAAATTAAGCCTCATGATAAGGAAAAACCAAAAGGTAAATTGTAAGAATTTGGATTGCCATCCATATTTCATGATTAAAGGTGAGTGACATGGTCTCATGGTGTCAGAAAAAACAACTAAAAAAAAAAAAGTGCCAGATTCATTCACATTCAAATGCAAGGTTTGCCATTTGCTATTTTTGTGGCTAAGTACTCAAATTTCCTAAGCCTATGTTTACCCATCTAGGTAACACATTAGAGAAAATAATACCATCTCACCAGTTTATTTACATTGTCAAAATCACATAGGGAGAAGGTGATAACAGCTAGATATAATGTACAAAAATAAATGTTTCACTTTAAATTAGTGGTTTATTTCAAATGAATATTAGCCATTCAAATAATGGACTGAGTTCATTATAAAGTACACACTGAATTAAGTCCATTTTAAAAGGAGTCATAAAAGAGTAAAAAATTCCTACCATAGGGAAGCCTAGGTGGCTCAGTCAATTAAGCATCCAACTCTTGATTTCAGCTCAGGTCATGATCTTGGGGTTTGAAATTAAGCCCTGCCTCTGGCTTGCACTCAGTGGGGAATCTGCTTGAGATTCTCTCTCTCCCTGTGCTTCTCCACCTGCTCACATGTTCTCTTTCTAAAATAAATAAATAAATCTTAAAAAAAAAAAAAGAAGAATTCCTGCTCTAATTGCTATCAATGGGAAATGAGAATGTGTTTAGTGTCACCCAAAATGGTCTGAGACATGATTCAGAAAGGTAATGTATTCCTCATTCATCTTACAGCAATCTAAGCACTGCCCATTTTATGGGGCAGGAGAGGGAGGGCACCCATAACCAATATTCTATGGATCTGAATTCTAGTTTTGAATGAAACCAAACACAAGCCTTACTGTAAGTCACTTAAATTCTTCATTTTCATGCTTACCTATATTATATTCATTGCATCATGAATCATCTTAAAGGAATATGTGAAGCTTAAATAGGAATTTATTCAGTGTGGGTAAACTTTAGGAGCCTGAGGTAGCACATAAATCCACAGGCGTGGTGATCATAACTTCCGCAGGGCTAGGGCATTCTAGGACAAGATTTTGTTATTTGAGTGCATGACAACAAGTCGAAGCCCAGAAGCAATTTGGGAATTGCTCTTAAAAGCCTGGTGAGATTGTAAACAAAATGACCCTCCTTTTCACATCTATCCATCCTAATGCTTTTTAAACAAAATTTCATAGCACATATATCTGAAAATCAGTAGCTCCCAAAATAAAAGGGTGCATATTACTAATGCAGCCAGACAGAATATAGGTATGCATACACAATACCAGGATTTTGTGTATGCATACCTATACACACTATTCACATATATTCACACTAACCCTACACTAACCCATAAGGCTAACATTATACTTATTTTATGCATGTTAGAAATCAGGGGGAAAAGGGGGGCTAGAAGGAAATCTTTGATTCTTTCCTCAAAGTTTCACAATTTGTTACAAGTAAGTAACAGAACAAAGACATTTTTCCTGACTCAAATATAATTGTCATACTGAAGTTATGTGCTGATATATATGTTATGGTTTTCTATTTTCCTGAATACATTGAATATTGTAATATTTTCAGTTTAGATTTAAAAATAACATAAGAGATTATCTATGTATTTCAAAGCACCTCAAAATATTTTTGGACTTTCTTCTTTATCCATTCATCTGTTGATGGAAAGACTAGGTTCTTTCCATAGTTTGGCTATTGTAGACATTGCTGCTATAAACATTCGGGTGCATGTGCCCCTTCAGAAAAATTTAAAAAATATATATATTTTTGGACTTTCTCTTTACAATTGCATTCAGCAATTGCAATCAACAGCATGCCTGCTTAAATGAATCAACATTGTGGAAGAATCTGACTTTGGAAATAGATGACATTTAGAACTAAGACTGGAGAAAAAGATCAGTTATCAAAGTTGATGAAACATATTTTGTAAAAACTGAAATGTGGTTACGAGTAATGACTTGCTTCTGTTTGTGTTCCTAATTCCTCAATTGGCATATTGTCTCTACCATCCTTTAAAAAGGGTGCCTACAAATGTTTGGATAATTTCATCTTCCCAGTATAACATTTGTTAAAAGAAAAATATTTGTGGATGTGTAATTGCTGATTTTATTTTATTTTTTTGTGTGTGTGTTTACATGTAGAGGGGTGTCCATGCAATGAAAATAGCTTTGCTTTTTAGTCAAAATGGCCTGGGTTCAAATGCTGATTTTTTTTTTTTTTTAAGATTTTACTTCTTTATTTGAGGGGGGGACAGAGAGAGCATGAACAGGGAAGGGCAGAAGGTGGGGGGGAGAGACAGAGAGAAAAGCAGGCTCCCTGCTGAGCAGGGAATCCCATGCAGGGCTCCATCCTTTACTCTGAGATCATAACCTGCCAAAGGTAGATGCTTAACCTACTGAGCCAGCTAGGCACCCATCAAATGCTAATTCTTTCACCTTCTACCATGAGCTCAGGTTTCACTTTTGAAGTGGAGATAAATATTGTCTCTCTGCAGGCTTCAGTGGAAGTAAGGGGGCAGGACACGTAAGTCATTGAGCACAAAGTCTTTCCTAAAACACTGTGCAAATATTTGTCATATTCTAAAAAGTCTGATTATAATGTTTGAAGGGAGGAAGAATATGTTATGATGTTAGGTTTGAAAGGTGACCCAGCTGCAGAAACAGTGAGTGATAAAGATTAATCTAACTTGGAAGTCATTTAATATTGTACCTGAATAGAAAAACAACTTTGGTCAATTTCTAAGACAACTGTGATTTGGATTTTTTTTTTAATTCTGTCATCTATAAATCTGTTAGTATAAATGGGAAGAGGCTTAAAAACTGATTGAGCTGAATGAATTTGTAATTGACTATATGAAATTCTACTGGGAATTCCAGAAAATTCACTTTTAATTAGCATACATGGGGGAGTTACCTTAGCAATATGTTCTCCTTAGGTAATAAAGCACTGAATTATTCTTGGTTGTTTTAAGTATCTTCTTGATGTTCATTGTAAAATGTTATGGTAGAGATAGTGCTAAAGTTATATCCCATGAGATTTTCTGATGCTGAAAATACTGCTCAAGCAAAAGAGAGATAATAGAGAACCAGACATCTTTAACACCCTGGAGAATACAAGAATACTCCTTGGGTCAGAATATAGCATTACACTTCCATTCTGCTTAACGTTAGGTTCTGGGAGAAATATGCCATCTTTGATCTTAGCTTCAGTAGAAGAGTGTGTCATATTACAGAAATGAGATGTAATTGAGATATGGGTACATTTGTTAATATTTTCATTCTATACTCATAATAAAATCTGATATTTTATTATGAGTATATGTAATAAAATCTGGTATTTTATTATGAGTATACATTCCACTTAATTAAACATTTACTGGGTATCTATCATATTCCAGGTATTCATCTATAAATTGAAAGTAAAGAAATCCAAAGCCTTACCTCTGTGGTTGGTAGAGGGAGTTAATTAGTAGTTAGATGTATAATATTAAGGATTAAATATCCAAGGATAAATGTTCTTGGGTGGCTGGAAGAGATTCACCTTAAAGACACAGACTTGAAATATATGACATGTAGAGCTAATTTAAAGCATGAAAATGGTGGAGTGTGGGAGTACTCATAGGAAGCATGGGATGGGAGGAGGACATAGGGCAAAATGAAGGAAACTAACATTTAGGGGTAGATAAAGCATGTGAAAAAACAGAAAACAGACTGAAAAGGAATTGTACTAACTCAGTAGTGTGAGTCAAGAGATTATTTGAAGTGGAGGGAATTTTTTAAAACCTCTCCAATTCCTTAATTTGGCTGAGAAAATGACCCCTAATTTAAATAGGTTATGTGATTTTGTAATGTTCAATCACTGGAAAGGAATGGAGGGGACTAAAATACAATATCTGTGGATTACTAGCCCAGGGTTCTTTCTACTTCAACATGAGATATCTCAGTTCCTTTACCTGTCACCCAAAATATAATATATTTAAGTAAATTAATTGTTAAGGATTCCAGTCTCATGAATTCAGTTTAATAATTATCTCATTTTCCAGTTTAGCAAATATTTTGTCAAATAATCCTCCCTAATCTTTACCGAGTGCTTATTAATTTATTTTTTTCAGTGTTCCAAAATTCATGTTTATGTACCACACACAGTTTTTAGAACCAACTATATTTTTCACTTTTCCCCAATCTAAATGTCCTTCTCTACTTAGGATTCACTTTCCATTGTCTCTGTTTTCTCCATTTAAAACATGCTTATCTTGGTTCATCCTTCCAAAATATCTCTAGATTCATCTCCAGCCATGTATGTTCCAATTTTCTCCATGCCTTACATTCTAAGGCTTTTGCTGTCTAGACAACAAATGTATGTGTGTATATGTGTGTGTGTCCTGACTCAAATATCATTAAGAACAACAACAAAACATACTGTCTCCTTATTCATATCACATATGAAATGGGGATTTTTTTGCATATTTCATAAAGTGTCTTTTGGGAGTTTGAGTTACTTATTTTCAACAATCTAATTCCACTTTGTTTCTTGACAATCTGAGTGCATTATCCCTCTTACATACCTCCGCTTTTTTAGGTTTAGGTATTTTTAAGGATATAAAACAAATCAATTTCACTTGAAATCAATCTGTGGGTTGCCTCATTCCTATGGGTTCATGAATAAATTCATGTTACCTTAATATGTCCTGCTTCTACAAGCAAGATTTCCCTAAGATGTGTTTAATTAACAGGGACCTACAAACCCACATTCTCAAAAAAAAAAAAAAAACAAAAAAAAAAAGGACCTTGAGTGTGTATGTCCAACCATTCCATCAATTTTTAAAGCTGAAATTGAACAGCAATATAACTTCTCTTTGTTCTCAAAGATTTAAGCATGATGACCAACTTATCCGTCAACACTATAGTCCTTAGAATTAAGTGATGCTGGACTTTTCTTCATGACTAGTTTTATATTTCCATTCTCACTTCCTGACTAAAAAATATCAAGGGAGTTCAGTCAACTTTTCAATATTTTCTCTAGTTTCAAGCTAGCTTGGCCAATAAGGAAGAGAGCTGAATGTTCAATATTCTTGCAGATGTATCTTTGAATACGACTTTCAGACTTGGTCATTGTTATGGGCTACTGTTATGGGTACTGTGTACCTGTATAGTCTGTTGTGCAGGACTGCATGTTTATAGTTCCTAAAAGTTTGACTTTCATGAAAACAAGTCTTTGTTCTTTTCTTTTCATATCCCCAGAGAATAGTGTACTACTGGATTCTCAGCATGTCTCTAATGAATACTGTGGCATAGAAGTTTAGTGAATCAAATTGTAGAAATAAGGAATTTTGTTCATAAACTAATAGTTTTTCTTTGTTTGTTTGCTTGCTTGACTGTCTGACACTCCCTAGCAATGTCTTATGTGCCCCACTGGTTATAACCACCTTTCCCCCCAAATATAAAGTCAAGGAACATAATGTCTATTTCCTTTATAACATCACTGAAGATTTTAGTAGGAAAAACATATTGATCTCTAAAATGCAATGTAAAACCTTTTTCTCCCTTCCTTCTTTTCCTTTCTTCTTTCTTCTTCTTCTTCTTTTTTTTTTTTTTTTATTTCAATCTTTCCCCCAGTACGAGGTCATTTCCTTGGTTAGGAAACTCTAGACTCAGCATTAAAACACAAGACTGTGGACTTTGAGAAATGAACTGAGGGTTTTGGAGGGGAGGGAGGTGGGGCGTTGGGTGAGCCTGGTAGTGGGTATTATGGAGGGCGTGTATTGCATGGAGCACTGAGTGTGGTGCATAAACAATGAATGCTAGAACACTGAAAAAAAATAAATTAAATAAAAAAAACAAGATGATAAAAACACAAGATGTAGGTTTTTTATCTGTGATGGTAATTAGATGCATGACTTCATCTAATTCCTTCCCATCTGTTTCTTTTTCTTTAACACAGAGAATATATTATTCTCACTTTTAACATGAAAAACGTATTACTTAAGTCACAGAGTTTCTAGGAGGATCAAAGGAGTGAGTATATATGAAAATACAGAATATTTATTAGCATAATAAATGTTGGTGAATCAAAATACGTGCCTTATAATATTGGAACCAATACTGTGCACAAAAATGTATAATCACTCTCATATCATTTTGTATCTCAAGAAGTTAAAGCTTAGTAGAATAAATGAAAATATTTGATTACTGTGATTGTCTTTTTGTTAAACTTTTTATTTTAAGAAAATTTAGCAAATTTATTTTGAGAAAATTTACTGTAGTCACTCTCACCTATTTCCCTGACCGCTGCTGGCCACTAACCAGTTCCTATCTAAGGTTTGTCATTTCAAGAATGTTATATAAGTGGAATTATATAAAATATAACCACTTAGGATTGGCTTTTTCTCACTCTGCATAGTGACCTGGAGATTTGCCCAAGCGGTCTTACATATGAACAGTTTCCTGTTTTATTTTATTTATTTTTAAGATTTTATTTACTTATTTGACAGAGAGAGAGACGGCGGGAGAAAGAAAACAAGCTGAGGGAGTGGGGAAGGGGAGAAGCCGACTTCCAGCTGAGCAGGGAGCCAAATGCTGGGCTGGATTCAGGACTCTGGGATCATGACCTGAGCCAAAGGCAGATGCTTAACGACGGAGCCACCCAGGTCCTATTGTTTTATTTTAGAGTAGCCTTCTGGATTATGGATATACCAGCTTGTTTAACCATTCATGTTGAAGGACTTTGCGGTTGTTTTTGGCTTGGGGCTATAATGAGTGAACTGTAACTATAATGCGGTAGTTGCAAGTTTAGATTATAGTACGCAGACCAAAGTGTTTTCCATAGCGACTATACGGTGTTACATTCCCACCAGTAGTTTATGACTAGTATAGTTTCTCTGAATGCTCTACATACATTTGGTGTCTTCAATATTTTTTTAAACTTTTTTTTGTGTAATGATATCTCATCATGGTTTTAATTTGCATTTCCTGATGACTAATATGAAGTTGGACATTGTTTCTTGTGCTTTTTTGTCAATTGGGTATGGTTTTGGAGGGATCATCTCTTCATGTCTTTTGTTCATTGTCTAATGGAATTGTTTGCTTTTACTGTTAAGTGTTGTGTTCTTTATCTATTATAGATGAGTCTTTTGTCAGATATGAGGCTAACAAATATTTTATCTGTTTTCAGTTACACTTTTTCTTTTTAAAAAAGACATATAAAGAGCAAACACTTTTAAATTTTGATAAAGTCTAATTTATTGATGTATCCTTTTAGGGATCATACTTGTGGTATTAGAGAGCTCTTTACCGGGCATAGATTTCAAATATATTCTTTTATGTCTTTTCTAAGAATTTTATGCTGTTGTTTTATATTTAAATCTGTGATTTATTTTGAGTTATATTTTGCCCATGTTATGAGATTTAGATAAATGATCGTTTTTTTTTTAGTATGTATGTCCAACCATTCCAGCACCATTTATTGGAAAGGCTGTATTTCCTCCATTGAATTGCTTTTGCATCTTTGCCAAAAATTAGTTGAGCACGTATGTACAAGTTAATTCTGTTCCATTGATCTTTGTATCTGTCCCTCTACTAATAACACACTATTACTATAACTATATAACATTGATATCAATTAGTGTTTCCTCCCACTTTTTTTTTATAATTTTAGCTGTATTAGGGCTTACACATTTCTATATAAATTTTATATTAAGTTTGTCCATCTCATCGCCCTGGGACTCTCACTGATCAACGCTGGCAGCTGAGGACCCCTGCTTTAAGGGATAAAAGGAGCCTCCTTGAGCTAAGCTGTTTAGTTCCTCTAAGTGGCGAAAAGAAATCTCTAATCTGCAGGAACAAATAACACTCCCCAGGCAAGGAGACTATTTTGAAGGGATCATCCTGCTGTGGGGAATGGAGAACACTTTGTGAGATGGATGTTTTTGGTGACAGGATCCCCTTCCTTATGTCCCCAGCCCTGCAATGTGTCTGGGAGGGAAGTTTCAGGGATGGCAGAGAAAGATGTGATGGCTTTTTTGATATGTCAATCTGACTTGGCCACATTCTCTCGTTATTTAATCAAACACTAATCTAGATGTTACTGTGAATGGATTTTGCAGACAGTTAATGTTAATTAGTGATAATTATCCTGGATAATCGGGTGGGACTGATTAAATCTGTTGGAAGTTGCCAAAGCAAAGCTATGGTTTCCCTGTGAGACAGAAGAGATTCCACCTAAGTTTGGCAGATTTTTCTATGCTCATGGGGTTCTAGTCTTGCCCACAATATTCCTTCCTTACTGATTGTGGATAACAGCATTAATCGTTGACTGTGAGTGTGAGTTTGTTTGACATCTTTTCTTCAGATACCTGCCTTAGTGGTTCTGCTTCTTTGGCTGAACCCTGACTGACCTAATCAATAATTCTTTAATTTACAGTTTTAGATCAAAATGAATCTTAAAATAAAAATGTATCCCGTATCATTAAAAAAGAAACAATCTCAAATAAATAAATAAAAAATTGTTAAACAATGGGCTAATGACTATGTTCTGCAAATTTAGCTTACAAAAGACCACTGAATAATCAGTCTGGTCATTTTCGTGTCTTAAGTGCAAATTTAGGTGGTTGCACCATCAATCTGATTGGTAATGTGTCAAGCAGACAGCCATTAGCACAGCTGAGCAAGTAAATCAAGCATGACTGTTACACTGATGAATCCATTGTTGTCCTATGTCCAGAGTCCAGTTTTCTTTTTGAATCTAAGTGTCTACTCACTCAGTAAGTAACTGACCTCCCACTGTGTTTCTGTTCTTTAATGGATGCTTCCCCAGAAATGGAAGCTAAAAAATAGATTTCTGGCTTCATGGAGATTTCCTTCTAACAGAAAAAAAAAAAATTTAAAATGTGCAAATAGTGTTCTAAAGGATTTCATTATTTAGATAGAAACATTCATTGAGTACTTGTTCTGAAATAGAAATGCCATCCAAAATCATAAGTATAATGAGAGAGGTAGAAATAAAATTACATCATATTATGCACAGTTAATTACTATTTTTGGCAGTGCCATAATTTACTGGATCATTCATTCATTCACTCATTCAACAAACTGTTACCTTTCTCAGAATAATCTTTGTATAGTCATGACACCTGGGGATCTGCGTAGTATAAAGTAAAAGAGGAAATTCTAGGTTTTCATTAAACAGGGTTTTAACTAGCCACATAATTTCCAGTGGAATCATGGAAACCAAATGGTTGCATTAAACCTAACTAAAAAAGTAAATAGGCCAGCATAATCTAAAAATTGTTTTCCAACTGAAACATTATGTGATACTCTTGCATCTCACCCAGCTGCTACACCTTCACCCAACCTTCTCATCATGATGAGACAATTGACATCCATACGGCAGTTGGCAAGAGTGTTACCAGAAAACATGGAAGCATTGATATTGCCAATACTTTGACATTAGTTTAGCAGCAGAGATCTGATGTTGCTGTCTTCCTTTGGTCTCCCAGATTATCTACTAGCATCCACCCCTGAATAGTAAAAAATCTCCATGTTACTTGGTTGTACTTAATAACCACCATTAGACAAGTGGAAAAATGACACAAATCTACACAACAGTGGTCACCAATAGCGTGAGAACATGCTGGTTTGCCTTAAATGGCTCTAGAAGGGGACAGAACTGTGACCACAGCTAATCTTAGGAAATATAGTGAAGAAATGCTGAACGAGAGAGACTGGACTCCATTTATCGCCAAATGCTTGGAGAGACTGATACAGTCCTCCTAACTCTAACTGAAGCTACATAAAGCCTTACAAAACACATTTTCAAAGCCAAACATTCATTTGATATCTTAGGATAACTTAGATTAATGAGGCAATTCCTGCCTTCAAGACTGTCTCAGTGTAACAGAAGGAATGACAATTGAAATTCAGTAATTCAAAAACTGGGCAAATGCTGTTCTAGGTATACATATGGTGATAGAATTGGGTGTGGCTCTTGACTCTGCTTGGAGAAGATCACAGGAACCTGCACAGGGAAGGAGATGTTGGATTTGTGTTTTGGACGGTGAGCAGGATTTTGTTAGAAGGACGGTGCAGGCAGAAAATATGGCATAAACAAATTCACAGAGATAGAAAACAGAATGTTAACATTATAAGAATTTAAAAAGTAAAACAAATAGCATAAAAAATTGGAGTCTTCTGCCTTTAAAATTTAAGTAAGCATTTTGAGAGTCCCCTCTCCGCATTGAAGTATTTTGCTAATACCATAATTTAGGTATGGAACTTGGACAGGTTTTATTATTTGGTAAATTATTTGGTAAATAAACTTAATTATTTGTTAAGTAAAATTAACAATTTATGATTCTGTTTATAAACACATTTGCCTGCCCAATGCAAGCTTAAATAATATACCTAAACAAGAATGGATATGTCTATATTTAATCTTCCTAATCTTTCAAATTTCTGGAAGAAATTTTAAAAAGTCCATGAAGTACTGGTCAAATAGTACTTCCTATTACTAGAACATGTGAGTGTAAAATGGTGATTGATACCTACATTTGATAATAAGAGGAGAGCACTTGAACAAGAATAATTTAAAAATGCATATGGGATTTGATGACATCAAGTAACAAATAAAATTATGAAATAGTGAATGAAAGTGATAAAAACAATGACCTCATTTTCAGTGATGAAGAGGTATTGATTTTAGAGAAATAAATATTCAGTCTACCTGAGTGCATTTGTGAGAAATATGCTCATATGTTTTGATGTAAGGTACTGATTAATGAACTCAAGAAAGCAAAATTCTCATTTATTAAGATACATTAAAAATAGAATGACTGCTGAAACAGCAATCTCACTTTAAGGAAACTATGCTAAGGAAATAATTACAAATACAAGGGAAGTGATACATAACATCTTCTTTTCTTTTTTTTCCGGCTCTCCCTCCCAGATACATAACATTTTAATGATCATTTTTAAGGGAAAATATTTTATATGATTTTCTTAATTAAAGTGTTACACAGTCATAGAATAAACCAGAATACATATATCAACTTATGTTATTATTGTAACTAAATTTACTACCTGCTATGTGCCAGGAATTGTGTTTAGCATATTATAGGTATTTATCATTTGCTGATCCTAATAATCTTATAGAGAATGCATTATTCATGCTATCATTATGAAATGAATAAACTGTAAGTTTCAATTAGTTAAAATTTTGTCCAAGGTCAGGCACTAAGTGTATGATTAAAACTCAGATTCAAACTTAAGTTCCTTATTCCCATGAACTCTACCATTACAAAAGCCTGTGATAAAATAGAGGAAATGGAGAAAACTGGTCGTAAGCTAGGGTATGTGAGGTAGGTGATCATCATTCTGTAGAAAATATAGATTGAGAAATATGGAAAGAGGTTGGCTCAGTCGTTGGGCGTCTGCCTTCGGCTCAGGCCATGATCCCAGGGTCCTGGGATCTAGTCCCACATCAGGCTCCCTGCTTGGTGGGAGGCCTGCTTCTCCCTCTTCTACTCCCTCTGCTTATGTTCTCTCTCTCGCTATGTCTCTCTCTGTCAAATAAATAAAATAAATGAAATTTAAAAAAAAATATGGAAAGAAAATAGTCTTAAATATTAATAGCATATTTTTTTTGGCAGGTAGACTTGGGAGTGATTTTTTTCTCCCTCTTTTCTTTTCTCAACATTAAAAAGGAGGGGGTGAGAGGGATAGGGTGGCTGGGTAATGGACATTGGGGAGGATATGTGTTATGGTGAGTGCTGTGAATTGTGTAAGGCTGATGATGCACAAACCTGTATCCCTGAAACAAATAATACATTATATGTTAATAAAAAAATAATTAAAAAATAAAATAAAATGCCCAAGAGAATAGGAAAAAAAAAAACGTGTTTGCTTTAATGGAAAAACATTTGAATAGGTTTTCGCCAAAAGTTGAAATTGCACAATACCTTTTAAATATTCCCAACAAATGTACTGGTTCATACAGAACCATTAGGGCTAAAGGACACATTTTCCATTCTATTTTTCCAAGATTTTGAACCATTCTCCAACACACTTATCCCAAATTTCCTTTTTGTCTTATTGTCAATCATAACTGCAAAGGCCCAGGCTTTGCCCCTGCCAAAGAAACTCATTTCTGAGCATCTTTGGGCAGCCAAGGGTCCTCTGCCTCTTCAGAGACTGAAAAGATTAATTCACTTTCAGAGCTCCAGTATGGAATAGGAGAATCTTTCCACTCACAAGATCTCAAACCCTGCAGCCCTCCTTCTCTTTTTCTATTATGAATGAAGCCTTTCAAGGTCATGGGATTAAATACCACTAGAGAGAAGTTGATAGTGCCACAGGATAGAAAATGTATTATGTTTTTAATTATGTGTGGAACAGGAAAGAATTGCCCTGCTCTTGCTGTGTGTATATTTGTTTGTATCTCTTTCCCTTTTGCAACAAGGCCATCTCCAGAAAGTAATGAAAATAGATGAAATGGATTTTATTTGAAAAAAGCATACAAGAAATAAAAATTTTTGGCCATGGAAAGGATTCATTTCATTTTCCTCCAGAATCTAAAATATTTTAAGAATATAAAGAATATATATGCATATGTAAGTGTATACATATACAACAAATGCTTATATGCATGCACATATATGTATGTGTGTATACAAGCGCACACATGCATATGTTAGGGGAATATATATGCACACGTGCACACACATGCACACACCAGGGGTCCTAAACACCTAGTTGTTTTTATTTTTTTTAAATGAGCAATGTGTTATGTAATTAAATTTATGAGGTTCACTGGGGAAACACTAAAGAGCAGGCTTCCCTGAATCTAGAAGACAACTATGGACTGGATGTGATTTTCTCTCTGGAGGAGACATTACATACTAACTTGGTGTGTGTGGGTACTGTATGGTCAGTGATGCTGGCAGGTTGGATGGCTATATGGTGTTCCTAGAAAGAACCTGGACCTAGTCCTGCAGCACCCAACCCAATGAGAGTGACCTTGACCCTTTCACAAAATTATATGGGTTTGTACGAGGGGGTTCTTAGCAGATACTGGTGGATGAAAGATGAGTGAGGTCGTCCTCAATGTCATCATCCTGAGACCCCATAGGTCTTCCCACAAATTCTGAGATTCATGTCTGTTCAGTAGTCTTAGAATAGGAAAGATACCCTGATTCTGTAGATTCTATACAGTACAGTGGTTCACAGAATTCAGGGGACTCGGTGTGGTTTATCAAAACTATTACATCAGAGGTGGATGAAACAAATAGAAGGGGGCCACCCTCTGTATGAGTCCCCATACCTGCTTACGCACAGAGATTTCAAAAACAAAGAGAAAAACAAAACACACACACACACACACACACACACACACACACACACACACCATTTATATTTTCCATTATAACCACTAGACTTTTCCCCCAAAATATAAAGTTTGATTGCTCTAACACTTTTTTTCTCCTAATTGCAAAGGTATGGATGTATATAGTAATATACAGAAATGTATAAAAAGAGTGGGCCTTTCCCTAATAAACCTATCCCTGAAGAAGCCAATGCCAATAATTAGAGGCTGGCATGTATCCACTTATATAAATATATGCACACATAATGGCCTATGTTTCCTGTCTTTTTCTTTTAATCAGAAATGGAATCACATTGTGAAGTATTTCTTCAATTTTATTTTGTTATTTATTAATAATATACAGATATTTTTTAGATCCCTATAAATGGATTTAATTTTTTCTGTTTTAATTGAACTCTTTATTTTAAGGTAAGTGTCTATTCATAAACAGTTGCAAAAGATAATAGAGGGATATCCCATTTCCCTTTATCCAGTTTTTCTGATGGAAATACAACAACTTTGCAAAGGTATATAGTACTAAATCATAATTGTAATGGTGATATCATTAGAATCAAAATAAAGAACACTTGCATCATCCCAAGGATCTCTCATGTTGCCTTTATATCTATAGCACTTTCTTCTTGCCCTCAGCATCCCCACCTCCCCTTACATTCTGGTAACCACTGATCTGTTCTCTATTTCTATGATTTTGCCATTTTAAGAATGATATATAAATGTAATCATATAGTACATAACCTCTTGGCATTTTTTTTTTTTTACTTAACATGTTTCCCTGATGTCATTCAGGTTCTTGACTATGTTAATAGTTTGTTCCTTTTTATTATAGAGCAGTATTCCCTGGTATGGATGTACCCCAAGTTGTTTAGCCTTTCATGTATTGAAGGATATCGGTGTTGTTTCCAGTTTGGGACTACTCTAAATAAAGATGGTATACACATTTTTGAACAGGTTTTAGTGTGAACATAAGTTTACATTACCCTAGGAATAATTTTTAGGAATGCAATTATTGGATTTTATGGTAGTTACTTGTTTAGTTGGATAAGATGCTGCCATACAGCTTTCCAGAGTCATTATACCATGTCACATTCCCATCAGCAACATGAGTCACTTGATCTCTGAATCCTCTCCAGTATCTGGTGTTGCCATCATTTTTTAGTTTTGCCATTCTTATAGTTGTGCCATCATATCTGTTTGTGGTTTTGATTTTTATACCCCAGTGGCTAAACATTGTATGCCCTTTTTTGCCACCCATAGGTTCTCTTTAGTGATATGTCTCTCCATGTCTTTGCATCCTTTTTAACTGGATTGTTTTTTAATGTTGACTTTTGAGAGTTCTTTACTCTAGACATTAGTCCTTCATCAGATATGCAGTTTACAAATATTGTATGCTAGTCTACACATTTTTTCATTCTCTTAACAGGGACTTACACAAAGCAAATATTTTCATTTTGATGAATGGTGTCAAGTTCAATATCTTATTACATAGCTCTAGATCCTGAAGATGTTGTTCCTTGAAGTGTTTGTAGTTCTATGACTTACATTTATGTCCATGGTCCATTTTGATTTAATTTTTATATAAACTGTGAGATTTAAACAAAGGTTCATTTTTAATGGATGCCCAATTTTTCCAGGACCATTTTTTTAAAAGGCTATACTTATCACCATTGAATTTTTTTGTTGTTTGTCAAAAATCACTTGAGCATATTTATGTATGGTATTTCTGGGTTTTGTAGTCCATTCTATTGATCTATATGTCTATTCTTGGCATGATATGTTGTTTTCAATTTCATTATTTCAATATATATATTTTAACTTCCTTTGAATCTTCCTATTTGATCAATGAGTTATTTAAAAGGGTATTCTTTTGTTTTTAAGTGTTTGGAGATTTTCTCTTTTTCTTTATTATTGATTTCAGTTTGATTCCACTGTGGTTGGTGAATTCACTCTGTATGATTTCAATTCTTTTTAATGTGTTGCAGTTTGTTTTATGCACAAGACAGAGTCTACTTTGATTATGTTTCATGGACACTTGAAAAGAACATATATTCTTTCTGAATTTTTTTGCCTAGTTCTCTTCTCGGTTGTTGAGAGAGGGGTGTTGAAGTCATCGAAATCATTGTGGATTTCTCTTTCTCCTTCCAGTTTTATCACTTGTTGATGCACATATTTTTCAGCTCTGTTTTTTGTTGCATACACAATTACAGTTCCTATAATGTCTCCATGGATTAACCCTTTTTTCATTATATAACTTCCTCCTTCATCGTTTGTAATTTTCTTTGCTTTGATGTTTACTTTATTAAGTATTAATATATCACTTCTGTATTCATTTGATTGATATTTTTTTCATTAACTCCCATGTATCCCTATCCCCTTCCCCAACTGCAATGTATTTTATTTAAAATTCTTTTTACTTTTAGAACATACTTTTAGAACCATATAAGAAAACATTACAATTTTTCCTTCAGCCACAGACACAATTTGGAAGACTCAAAGGAAGGACAGTCTACTGTGTGTACTTATATTTTTACTTACAATGTTTTTTCTTCCTTCCTGATAGTCTAAGATTTCTCCTCATATTATTTCCTTTCTGTTCAAGAGCTTCCTTTACCCATTTCTTTAGGGTAGGGCTTCTGGCAACAAATTATTTTAATTTTCCTTCATTTGAGAATTTATTTCTGTCCATTACTGAAGTATGTTTATGCTGCATATATAGGTTGACAGTCTTTTTTTTGCCCCCCAGCACCTGGCACTGAAAAAATGTTATGCAATTTTCTTTTGACTTCCATGGGTTCTGATGAGAAATCTGATATCACATAAATGTGTATTCCTTTATTGGGAATGTGTCATTTCTCACTGACTACATTCAAATTTTGTTTCTTTGTCTTTGATTTTCAGAAGTTTGGCTATATTATGTTTTTTGTTTTTTTTTTTGTTTTTTTTTTTTTTTTGTCTTTTAAAGATTTTTATTTATTTATTTGACAGAAAGAGACACAGCAAGAGAGGGAACACAAGCAGGGGGAGTGGAAGAGGGAGAAGCAGGCTTCCTGCTGAGCAGGGAGCCAGATGAGGGGCTTGGATCATGACCCCAGCCCAAGGGAGACACCTAATGCCTGAGCCACCCAGGCACCCCTATAATGTATTTTGATGTAATTCTGTTTTGTTTTGTTTTCTTCTTCTTCTATTTTGAGTTGACTGAGCTTCTAGTATCTCTACCTTTATGTCTTTTGCTAAAGCTGAGAATTTTCAGTGATTTTTCTTTGAGTACATTTTCAACCCTGTCTTTTTTCCCCCTTTCTAGGACTCTAGTTAAACAAATGGTAAGTATTTTAATACTCTACCGTCCCTGAAGCTCTGTTCATTTTTAGTCAGTCTATTTTCTCTCTGTTTTTCAGGTTAGATAATTTTTATTACTCTATCTTCCAGTTTTCTTGTCTGTCTCTTCCATTCTTTTATTAAATCTGTCCATTTACGTTTTTATGGCATTTATTGCATTTTTCAGTTCTAAGATTTCTAACGAGTTTTTTTCCCTATTTTCCATTTCTTTGTCAACATTATTTCTTTGTTGAGATTCTTTATTTCTTCTCTTATCTCAAGTGTACTTATAATTGACCATTGAAACAATTTTATGACACTTCCTACAAATATTTTCCAGATATTCTAACATCTGTCATCTTGAACATAGTATCTCTCTCTCTCTTTTTTTTTTAAGAGTTTATTTATTTATTTGAGAGAAAGAGTGCATGAGCTGGGGGGTGGGGGCAGATAGCGAGGGAGAGGGAGAAAGCAGACTCCCCAGTGAGCAGGGATCCCCACACAGGGCATGATCCCAGGACTTGGAGATCATGATTTGAGCTGAATGCAGACACGTAACTGATGGAACCACTCAGGCACAACAAAGATATCATCTCTTAATTGTCTCTCATTCAGGTTGAGACCCTCCTAGATCTTCATATGACAAGTGTTTTCAATTGAAACCTGGACATTTTGGACATTACATAAAGAGATTCAATATTATTTAAATCATCTGCCTTAAGTGATTTCCTTTGGCACTGATCTATCAAGGAACAAGGGAGTGCCATCTTGTTATTGGTAAGTGTGGATAGAATATTAGGTTCCATATTCTGTCTCTATGGACATTTGAAGGACAGGTTTGCATGTTGTGGCCCTTTAGTGGCCTCCACAGACACAACAGGGAAGAAATGAAGTCAAGACTCTTCACTAGGTCTCCTATTGTACCACTTCCAGAGGAATGGGAGGGATGTCTCATTACTGCAGGATGAGAGTGGAAATAGGAATTCCCCTAAGTAGTCTCCACTGATACCAGAAGGATGTGGGTCTTGTTATGTCCAGTAAAGACGGAAATCTAAGCTTCCCATTCAGACTTTGCTGACATGGGGAAGGGTGGGCCAATGTTTTTCCTAGGTGTTTGGCTGTAGGGGTGGTTATTTCCTAAAAGTTTTCTGTCCTCTAGGCTGCTTATTTTCTAGTCCTTTGGCTGAAGAGAGGAGGCTTTTTTTGAGGATGTTTTGGCTCCCACTGGTGTTGTTATGTTGTTAGCTCTTCAAACTTGGTGACTGGGATATTGGAAGCAAAAGGAAAATCCAGGAAACTTACTGTTATATTAGTCTTCAGGTTCCAAGGTCCCTGGTTGGTCTTCCTCTCTCACCTTTTAGAGTCTTGTTATATTTGTTTTATAAATAAAGTTTAGGGTTTTTAGTTGTACTTGTGGGAGGAATAGAGAATGCACATCTGCTCCATCTTCCTGGAAGTTGAAGTACAGTTTTTTTGTTTGTTTGTTTTGTTTTTTTTTACAAGAAACATTTTATCTTACAAAGAATATTCAAAGTTGGAAACTTTTAGTTTTGCAAAAGAGAAAATAGATTCATGAAGTAAGTGGCTTGCTGGAGACCTTTGAGCTAGTTAGGATAACAGCCAAGATTGGAATCAACTCACTCATTCCCAATTTAAGTCACCTTGTACTTTTCTGCCATAATACATGTTGACTGCTATTGTGCCCTCATATTCTTCTTTCTGGTATTCTTCCCCATTCCAGGGGGTGTTTAGAGACTAAATGGGTTGCCAGGGGACACTGACAGAGAATCCTAAGTATTGCCTACCCTAACTAATGATAGCTATGTTGCACTCATCTTTGAGTAGAACACTGCTAATATATTATACCACTCTCACTATCTAAGAAGATGGAGTTCACAAAAATCTTGATAATATTTTAAGGATTTTGCCTTCATTTTCAACAACCTCCATCCACTTCTAGCTATGATCATTTCTTCCTTCTTGTTCATACCATACTAATTGTCCTTTTCTTCTTTGTAGCACTGATATATTTTGTTCTTCTGTATTCTCCCACTTGAATTATCTAAATATTATTTTTACTTCAGCCATAGTCAAATTTTCAAAATGCTGAAGTATTATTGATTTTTATTTTTCCTAAAATAAAGATAAAATACTTAACCTGGTAACACATTTTGTTTTTGTTTTTTTTTAGAACAGTGAAAGAAAGGATCCTCAGTATGGTCTCACACCTAGTTCAGCTTCTTGCTCTACTTCCCACTCTCTTGCGGTGCTTCAGCCTCACATCCTTTCTCCTGTGTCCTTGTTCATGCTGTACTTCCTCAGCCTCTTAGACCATTAGGCCTTTGCTTCTGCCACTCAGTCATCCGGAATTCATCTCCAGTGTTCACACTTTTACCCTTTACCTAGTAAATTTGTTCAACTGTTAGGTATCAGCGAAGGTATCATTTTTCAAGGATGTTTTCTTTAATCACACATTCTTTTCGGCTCCAGAACCATTTCCTTCTTCCGCGGCACTTCTCCCATGTATCATGTTACATTCACAGATAACACAACCTGATGTATGTTCATCTCCTCAACTTTAGAGTCACTTTCACTCAAAAAGTCCAGGGAGGTTTTTCCTCCCCCACTTAATCTCCAGCAGCTAACTCAGAACCCAGCATGTAATAGATGTCCAGTGAGTGTTGGTTAAATTAAAGCAGGAAGGTGGGAAGGGAAGGAAGGATAGAAGAAAGGAGGGACAGAGAAGGGTAAAGAGAGAAGGTGGAAGTAAATGACGGGTGGGAAATACAACTTTCAAAAATACAACTTTTTTACAATCATAGCTCTGTCTCTATTTCTCTGATCTCAATATTCTCAACCACAAAGTTAATAAAGCAGCACTAATTGGACTTGTGAGAATTATATAAGGAAACACATCTAAAATACTTACAAGAAGCCTAGAACATTGAGCAGATAGTTAATGTTAGGTCACATCTCTTTCTACCTAACATTAACTAATTAACTAATGGATTTTCTCTTAGATGATATTTTAATTCATTGTGGGTGTTTGTTTAATTCAGGAACCTCATCCATCAAATAACATTAAATTGTTATTACTTGATGATTTACTACCACTAAAACTATTTGTCTTTCACACACATCAGGCAATATGCTAACATAACTGAGAGATGGGTACTAAAATGTGCATTGCTCCTCAAAGTCTTTAATTATAAAACGATGTGCAAACTTCATTCTTAGTTCACTTTGAAAAGTTGAGAAAACATTACCCCATTGTGTATGCATTACACTGAAGGCCATGAAATACTCCATTGATTTTATAATCCTTGCCATTAGCAGTTAAGTGTTTATATTATTCTGCTCCCTGATAGTTAGAAAACTTGTTAGGATATTATTTTCTTTGGTTTTGTTCTACCTCAAGAGTTGTTCCTCAGGCATGTCTGGGTTTTACTGAATATATTCCTTATTTTTGACATTTTACTCTTGAGGATTTTTTGAAATGGGGTGTCTGTGCCATGTAGATTGGCTCTTTCCAAACATGTAACTGTATATACAGAGTCATTTCATTGAACCCAGCTGGTGTTATGATTAAGTGGATAGTCCCAGGCTTTAAATAACAGACTACCAGGCCTTGAACGCTAAATATGTCTCTTACTAGTGGTGTAATATGGGAAATATTATTTTACCTCTCTGATCCTCACTTTGCCTATTGTAATACTCATCTTCTAGCATTATTTTGAAAATAAAATGAGAAAAGTTCAATGTTTATTATTTGCCAGATGTTTTTCTGAGTGGTATTTATTATATTACTTAATATTTGCCCAAATCCCGTGAGGTTGATACTATTATTATGCCCATTGTACGAATGGGGAAGTTGCATTAAGTAACTTTCCCATAGTCATACAACTAGAAAATGGCCACATAAGACCATGAATCCAAGCAGTGGGAGTCCAGAGCCTGCTATGACATGTCTCAGAATACTGACTTCTTATGTATTCACGTGGTACAGAACTGCCATGGGATCCTCATGGCCCTCCTGGTCCTGCTACCAGCTGTTACTGGTAGAGATAGCATGTGGGTAGTGCTTCGTGTCACTGCCCATCTCCCAGATTTGGTAGGGGCTGACCCATAGGAGCATGCCATTGTTTCCTGGCTTACTTTGTTCTCAAGGGCTGAGGATATACCTGCACATGTCACCACAATGCACCTTCCTCTGGATTAAGTTAAATTAAGCACAGAGAATCAGAGAGTTGTAAAGGGATCCATTGCAAAGGTTCACAAAAAAAGAATTGTGGTGTCTAAGAGCTGGATGGTACCAGGCAAATGGTAACTAGAAGTTCTTTCAGTTTTAAAATTAATAACTTGCATCTCAAAGACTTGTTTTAGGTCTTATAGCACTTTCTAGGCCATAAAAATGCTTTCACTCATATTTTCCCACAGGATAGCTCTTTCAGGAATGTGCTACTAGCCCCATTTTACAGCTGACAATATTTGAGGTCCCTAGAGATTACAAAATTTGAGAAAACTGAGGTGGTAATGTCAAAACTTGAGTTTGAAATCTAGATGTTTCTTTTTCTAAACCAGGGCTATCTTGATTTAACAATGTGTTCATGTCTCATCATGCTATCTTCCCTCTGTGTTCAGGACAATGTATCAGAGCAAAAGAAATGAGACTCTGGTGCAAAATGAACCTGAGGCCAAATACAGAATGTTCCATTAATTTTTCAATTGGCTAAATTTCCTTACTTCTCTGGATCTCAGGATCTCTAGTTCATAAAAATGGAAATATTCAAATAAATGCTTAGATCATATGAAACCTCTGGAATGCAGTTTAATTGGTGGTAGTTCCATATTTATTTGGATATATATATATATTTTACTTTCAGTTCCCACCTACCACTGTATCTCATGGAAAAGCTGCATGTGACTTTATACCTCAGATCTAGAGATGGAGGACACAAAGTTTAGAAAGACCCTGGACAGAGGATGAACCGCAACAACAGTACATTCAGCATGAGGGGAGGAAGGAAATATTTTCTGTTCCCAAGGCTCAGGAAATCATGTCTCCTTCACGTTGTGGAGATTAAGCAAAATAAATGATACTACAGTAATGAACTTTATGCACATATTAAAAAAAATGTGCAGTCCTTTTTCAGGGTCCTCTGTCACCTCAAGGATCTAAATACTTACATGGTATTTCATATACCAGCACTCCAAAGGCAAGCAGTGCTAAGTCATCAGAAAGTGTGGAGTAAGGATAGAAAAGCAAAAGCTGTTCTAATCAAGAACAGCCTGCCAGGACAGAGTGGGGTTCAGGAATGGAGGCACCCGGAGACAAGTAGCATCTTTCACAACTTGGCCTGGGGCTGTTCCTGTGATTGGGTGTCTCCACCAAGAATGTCCCCGAGGCAAACAAATATGTTTGAATGAGTTAAATGACTTCCTTTCTGTCTCTTCTGTGCCAGGCACTGTGTGAAACATGTGGTATATGTCTGTGAAGAGAATACAGAGACTCTTCTCAGGGAGCTTCCAATCTATGTATTTGGTGGTGAGGGGAAGGGGACAAGCATGTTGAGAAGGTCTATAAATAGAGTAAGTAAACTTTTTAAAAAAGATTTTATTTATTTATTTGAGAGAGAGACAGCAAGAGAGGGAACACAAGCAGGGGGTGTGGGAGGGGAGAAGCAGGCTTCCAGTGGAGTAGGGAGCCCAATGCAGGGCTGAATCCCAGGACTCTGGTATCATGATCTTAGCTAAAGACACATGCTTAATGACTGAACCACCCAGGTGCCCCAAAATAAGGAAACTTAAAAAAAAGAAAGAAAGAAAAAGAAAATCCTGCAAAAGAATTGTATTTCTAATTTATTTGTTTGTTTGCTTTTCACAAATAGACAAGATTATCTAAACACTGCCAGAATACCTGAGCAGGAAACAAGTATTCCAATTTTACCACCTCTCCAAAAATTCCAATCAAGCAAAGAAAGAGTGAAAGTAAAGACGGGGTGTCTAAAGAGTCAGAGGAAGGAAGTGGTATAAAGCAAAGGCAGAGTGAAGATACTATATCTTTTTATGAAGACCTGAGCATTTGCTTAAAGCCATTATCTCCCCTGCTCATTTTCTTTGGGTTTGTTTTTCTTTTCCAAGTTTTTGTGGGGTTTTTTTTTTTTTTGGAGGTTTCATATGAGATTTCTGGTATTTGTAAGCCATATTTCTTCTAAGTGATTGAAATAAGTGTTTAGTCTTCACCCCATCAATTGTATGCACATGTGCAGATATGCAGAATAATAATAAGTACTTCATATAGAGTTCAGGGTGCATCTGGGGTACAGATGATACTAAAAGTGTCACAGAAAAAGGGTCTTGTATACCATTGTAAGGAGTATATCTCATCTCTATGCCTACCTCTTCTACCAACTATGAACCAAACAACAAGTACTTCCTGCTGTTGTGACCCATCCAAAGGAAAATATCACTCTCTCAAAGGGTAAGACGCTGACTGGGTTGTGGGTATAAAGGAAGAATATAACATATACCTATGTGAAGATTGTTCACTGCCATCCTCACTGCCATGGCTTTATTTTCTGTTTTCATTTTGTGTATCTGTGTATCTGCAATTGTGCATATGGTTAATAGGGTGAAGACTACATGCTCATTTCAACCATATAGAAGTAACGTGGCTTAAAAATACCAGAAATTTCAGATTAAAGGGAAAAACAACCAGATACAACAAAAGAGCTATTTTGAGCATGTTTTCATATTAAAGTTTTGGAGTCTGTTATTTTATAGAATAAATGTATGAATAAATCATACATTAATCAGATGACTCTCAAGTTCTGGCAGAGAAGTATTTTTATTGTTTGGTTGTTCTTTACTCTGGTCTAAGTATCCACAGTTGTGTCTGGTGTGCAATATGTTCTCAAAACATTTAAGTGAAATGAGAGGTGAGGAAAACAACAGGAAAAGAACATATTGATTATCAATTTATATTTGAAAAACCAGGTTCTCTTCCTGATCAGCCATGGATAGAATCCATCTAGACTAAGTCAGTAACAAATATAATATTTAGGGAAAAGATATAAACCCTGCCCTTAAGAGAGAAAGGCAGGAAAGCAGGACTCATGGAACTCATAAATCTGCCAGGAACTAGGTTAAAGATTCTTTACATGGTGTCTCATTTAATCTTTGTAGTCATCCCATTAGATAAACACCTTCAAACACATTTACAGATGAGGTGCAGAAGAATAAGATGGTAAAGTAACTTGTGCAAGGTCAGACAATTAAGAAATATCAGAGGGAAGAGTCTTTTTTTTTTTTTTAAATCTTTTTGACTCCAAGTCCAGCACTGTCTTTTGTATATGTGCTGCCGAAGCGAGCACACAGTACTGTCTTTTGTAATACCATGCTTACCTTTTGGAAGATTCAAAAATCTTTAAGCAACAAAAAGTATAAGAAATTATTTAAAAATGTTCATTAAAGAATAAAATGAGGGGTCATCTATTTTAGGATAAGAATGGATTTTAGGGACACAAAAAGCAAAGAGAAGTAGAAGTTTTTTCAGTGTCTACTGACATGTTTAAACCTACAACACTCTATCAAATGATAATTCTCAAGAAACAGAAAACTTAAGAAATCCCTACAGTCATGAGTCAGATGTAAGACTTGAGCTACAAAATCCATGCTATTCCATTACACTGTGAGGTTTCTATGTAAACTATGGCAGAGGAGAAAACACTGAGATAAAACAACAGGCTTGTTATACAAAGCCTCACACAGATCATTCTATGAAAAATATAAAAATAAACAACATAATAAATGTCTCATTGTGTATCTTAGTGAGATTAAAGAGAAAAACAACCGGATACAACAAAGGACATATATTGACCATTTTTTCATATTAGAACTTTGAAGTATATTATTTTATAGAACAGATGTATGACTAAACAAAGAAATAAGTAACAAAATCTGGCCGGGAATTTCACTAAAATTCTTGGAATGTCTTAAATTTTGTTGGATTTCAATTAATTTATATTCTTTCAAAATCTCAATCAAATGTTGCTGGACTGTGAGCCAATAATAGTTAGCATATTGCATTGCATTCCGGTTATCACAGGAAACACTAAAATTCCCAAGTAAATTTATTTAAAAATGATGCTTTAGCTTCATAATTAGAATGCCAAATAATTGCTACTTCAAATAGTTAGGCAGGTTTGAATATTTCGTATTTTGGTGCTTTCCTCTTCCCTAAAATGTATTCAAAATCTTATTTATTTATGCATTGATTCTTTTTTCTTTGGGCTAGATGCATAAATTTGTAACAGCTGATGTACTTCTTATAAAAAAAAACTACACAAATACACATAAATATGCGCTCAAAACTATCAACTTCTGTTATATTTTCTCCTGACTTTCGAGATGTACTAGCCATTTTTTAGTTTATCTACTGAATGTGGCAAATATAAATCTGTCAAAAGAAATATATTTTATGAAAATATAATCATAAATTAAAGATTGAGTAACTCAGCCAGTAAAAAATAACTCCTTTTTTCCAAAAGTAATAGTATATTTTTAGTATGTCTGCGAGGATAGTGAAATACTTATGTCTGATTGACTGCCTTATTAATTAGTGATAGACTGGAATTTTAGACACTGTCTAGAAAATAAATCATAAATAATTTGAAATTTAAAAAAATAAGTTATCCAAAAATAAGTTCTTGGATTTTGATGAGCCAAATCACTTGGGTTTTCATAGAGGACCATATAGACACTCTGCTAATATCCTTAACAAAGTCAGATGTTTCCAGTAATAGCTTACTATAGAAGTTGACTCAATCTTCTTGGTGAAAACAACTAAACCAAAAGAAAAACAAAAGTAAATTTTTTTCAAATCAAAATTAGACTGAAATATTACTGGACAAGTTGTAGGAAAAAAAATATCTTGGAGACATAAGCTATCATTTGGGATCCCATTAACTTTGGAGGCATCTGTCAAATCTGGAAAAATCTACTGAGACTCTGAGAATATTAAAACTTAAAGTATTTGAGAAGCCCATGGGATAGGAACAAAAATTAGAACTTAGGAAATACCAAAAAAGAGGGATATGCTCTGACAAATCTTTAAGAGGCAGCCCATGGATAATGTTAAATTAGAATAAAAATTGAAAATTAAACTATCTTATAAAAATGAAATAATTAAACCCATTTTTAAATAAACTAAGTAACTAACATTTAGATTAAGATGATCATGGAGGGGTGCCTGGGTGGCTCAGTGGGTTGAGCCTCTGCCTTCGGCTCAGGTCATGGTCTCAGGGTCCTGGGATCGAGCCCTGCATTGGGCTTTCTGCTCAGCAGGGAACCTGCTTCCCCCACCTCTCTCTGCCTGCCTCTCTGCCTACTTGTGATCTCTGTCTGTCAAATACATAAATAAAATCTATAAAAATCTTATTAAAAAAAAAGATGATCATGGAATGTTATTACCTTCATGTTTTTAAGTCCAAAGTTGAATTATCTCCAGAGGAACACAATACCATTCTGGTTCTTAAATTACTCTTATAGTTTTGACAACATCAAAGTAAACAGACAAATAAGGAGACAAGATATAATGTGATTGTAAACTTCGAAAATAAATTCTAAGTAAAGATAGATTCCCAGAGTACAGGCAATGAAGTCATCTGAATCAGTTAAGATAACTAGATTTCATATGTTAAGGAAAACTAAAGAAAAGATTGAGAATTTCTATAGAGCACTGGAAGCAATATAAAAATTAATCCAACTCAAATTCTAAAATTAGCAAAGAAAGATAAACTTACTAAAATTAAGGATTCAAAAGATAAGTTCGGGGGCACCAGGGTGGCTCAGTGGGTTAACGCCTCTGCCTTTGGCTCAGGTCAGGATTCCAGGGTCCTGGGATCGAGCCCCACATCAGGATCTCTGCTCAGCAGGGAGCCTGTTTCCACCTCTCTCTCTGCCTGCCTCTCTGCCTACTTGTGATCTCTGTCTGTCAAATAAATAAATAAAAATCTTTAAAAAAAATTAAAAAGATAAGTTCGGCAGCATAAGTGACATAGATTAAGTGAATTACTAAAATGAAAAATAGGTCATAAGAAAATATATAGAATAAAGCACAGAGGAGATAGAAACAAACAGAATGAAAAGAGTAATGTTAACTAGAGAGCAAATATAAATGAAGATCCCATATTTGAAGAGTAACTGGATAAAAGTTTCACAGAACTGATATAAAGAAAACAAAAAACAAAAAACAACAAAAAAAAAACTATTAACTGCTACTAGGATGAATTCAAAGAAAATCATATTTAAGAAAATTATGTTAAATCTGTTGAAAATTAAAAAGAAAAAGAAAAAAATTAAGCATACATAATAAGGAACACTAATTACAGAAAACTAAACAAGTCATAAGTCTCTTAAGGATATTCAAAATATATTTTTTAAAGATTGTCAACTTAAAATTATATAACCATAAAGAATTGCATTCCAAATGAAGACATGATAAAAACATAAACTGGTTATATGTGATACAAGAGAATATTAACAGATTTTATTAGACTTTAATCAGTGAGGTTTCTATGTTGCAATATCTAGCATAACCATTAAGTGAATTAATTAAAGTGAATGAATGCAATTAAGGTATTAAAAAGTGAATAGAGGAGAAATACAAAATGATAAAATTCTAATCAATAAAAAAGTGCAGAAAAAAACATAAAGAAGAATCTAGAATAACTGGAGCAAAAAGAAAGCAAAAAGTAAGAGTATATTTAAGTCCACATATGCCATTATTTAAACTAATGTATGCAGACTAAGCTCAAATTAAAACATACACATTGTCTAACTGGATAAAATAACAAAAACGTTTAACTCAAAGTCAAATATGACAATTTTAATTCATGCAATTATAACATAGCTTAAAATATATAGATTTAAATTCTAAAATGACAGTATTAATAATGTATATACACCTGCAAACATTTTATTTTATTTACTCAAAACAAGTAAACAAAAAAAAAATTATTTTATTTTACTCAAAACAAGTAAACCATAAATAAGTCAAGGATAGAATATTTATCAAAGTTAACTATGTACTAGGCTGCAAAGCAAGAGTTAACAAATACCAAATGATTTAAATCATAAAGGATAGATTCTCTGATCACAGAATAAGGAAGCAAAAAAAAAAAAATAGCCAAAACATATCTAGAAAATGTCTATGGTTTAAAAGTTAGGAAACAACCTTCATAATGAACTATAGGTCAAAGAAGACATTAGAATGGGAATTAGTATGTGTTTCAAATACGTACTCACACACACACAAACACACACACACACAGCTACATAACAAAGCTTCGCTTCCAAGGAAATGTATAATTTTAAATATGTGTGAATGTCTTTGTTTGTTTGTTTGTTTTAGGATCTCATTTATTTATTTGAGAAAGAGAAAGAGTGACAGAGAGAAGGAGCTGGGGAGAGGCAGAGGGAGAAAAGCAGACTCCCTGTTGAGCAGGGAGCTGGACATAGGGCTCAATCTCAGGACCCTGGTGTCATGACTTGAGCTGAAGTCAGACGCTTAACTGACTGAGCCACCCAGATGCCCTGTGTATTCCTTAAAGTAAGTTTAAAAATGCATACTTTCACTATCCACCTGAAGAAGTTAGAAAAAAAATGGCATTTAAACAGGAGGTTTAATATAAAGAAATTTGAAATAGTTACTCAGAAAATAAAGACAAATAGAAAAATAAATAATAAAATAGACTAGACAAAGCCAAAAGTTGGTTGCACAGAAAAGTTAATACAATTTATGAAACCTGGCAAATATGCATGAGAGAGAAAGAGAAGGCATAAATACCCCATATCAGAAATGAAAAGGAGGTCATAACCTCATATTCTTAGATACTACAGACATTAAAAACTTACACTAGATATAAATTTATTTCAAAAAACTAAAAAATGTAGACAAATTAGAGAAATATTTTGAAATGTACAGCTTATCAAAAGTGATCTAATCAGAAAGGAAAAAATGAAAAGCATATAATATTTAAAAAATTATAATAACTACAAATGTCCACTGACACCACTTTCATTTCATAAAAAGAAAATAACATTTATACCCAGTTGGTTTCACTAAATTTTACTAAATTTTAAAAAAGAAAGAAACTGGATACAAAAAATCTGCTAATAAGAATATAAGAAAGGTAAACAGTGGTGAAATTCTCTCATAAATCTATACTCAAAAATTCTATGAAATTTCAGCATATTTAACCCTGCAGTGTATAAAAATCACATTATCTTGAGAAAGTTGTTATTCCCAGAAATGCAAGATTATTTTAATATTCAAAAATCATTCAATATATTCCCTTGTATTTGAAAGAATAAAGGATTAAAAAACATTTATGATAATCTCGGTAATGCCAAGAAAAACAATATTGTATAATTCCACATGTTATTGAAAAGAAATAGGTTTTTAATAATAGGAAACTGTTAGCGAACTGATAAAGGGAATCTTATTTATTCTCATAAAATGTTTATAAAAACTATAACAGACATTATTCACAGTATTTAAATATTAAAAATCTTTCTTCTTAAGATGAGAAACAGGAAAAAAATCTGAATTACTACCACTTCTATTCAATATCGAATAAGAGGTTACAGGCAATGATGAAGAAAAAGGAAGAAGTGGAAGAGAAGTAGGAGTAAGAGGGGGAGGAGAAAAAGAGAAAGAGAAAAAGAAGAAGGAGGAGGAGAAGGACAACAACAACAGCAAAAAAAAGAAGTAATTGTTATATGGTTTGGAAAGAGAATTCAGTAAAGTCTCAGGATATAAAATCAATGTAAAGAAATCTATGCATTGGCAGTTTCATTTATACAGTAGTGTTTCTCTACATAAATAATGAAGTAGCAGAAAGAGAAATTAAGAAACAATCCCAACTACAATTGCACCAAAAATAACAAAATACCTAGGAATAAACCTCACAAAAGAGGTGAAAAACCTATACTCTGAAAACTATAAAACACTGATGAAAGAAATTGAAGACAACACAAAGAAATGGAAAGATATTCCATGCTCATGGATTGGAAGAAAAAATATTGCTAAAATGTATATACTACCCAAAGCAATCTACATATTTAAGGCAATCCCTATCAAAATACCAACATCAATTTTTTACAAAAGTAGAACAGAAAGTCCTAAAATTTGTGTGGAACCACAAAAGCCCCTGAATAGCCAAAGAAATCTTTAAAAAAGTAGAAAACAAAGTTGGAGGCATCACAATTCAGGATTTCAAGTAATTTTACAAAGTTGTAATAATTAAAATGGCATGATGCTGGCACAAATATAGACACAAAGATCCACAGAACAGAATAGAAAACACAGAAATAAACCCACAATTATATGGTCAATTATTTTCAAAAAAGCAGGAAAGAATATTCAATGGAAAAAAAGACAGTGTCTTCAACCAATGGTATTGGGAAACCTAGATAGCACCATGCAAAAGAATGAAACTGGACCACTTTCTTACACCATTCCCCAAAATAAATGCAAAATGTATAAGAGTTCTAAATGTAAGACCTGAGAACATAAAAGTCCTAGAAGAGAACACAGGCAGTAACTACTTGACATCAACCACGGCAAATTCTTTCTAGATGGTTTCTCTAAAGAGAGGGAAACACAAGTAAAAATAAACTATTGAGACTTCATCAAAATAATACCTTCTACAGAGTGAAAGAAACCCTCAACAAAACTAACAGGCAACCTATGGAGTGGGAGAAGATATTTGCAGATAACATATTTGATAAAGGGTTACTATCCAAAACATAAAGAACTTACACAAGTCAACACCCCCCCAAAAACAAATAATCCAATTAAAAATAGGCAAAAGACATGAACAGACATTCCTCCAAAAAAGACATACAGATGGTCAACAGACACATGAAAATATAATCATTATCACTCATCATCAGGGACCTATAAATCAAAACTGCAATGTGAAAGCCTGTCATAGCTTTCTGAATGGCTAAAATTAAAAACACAAGAAACAGCAAATATTGGTGAGGACTTGGAGAAAAAGAAATCCTGTTCCCACTGTTGGTGGGAATGCAAGCTGGTGCAGCCATTGTGGAAAACAGTATGGAGGTTCCTGAAAAAGTTAAAAATGGAACTACTCTATGATCCAGCAATTGCACTACTATTTACCAAAGAATACGCAAACACTAATTCAAAGGGATACGTGCACCTCTATGTTTAAAGAAATATTATTTACAATAGTCAAATTACAGAAGCAACCCCACTGTCTTCATTAGATGAATGGATAAAGAAGATGTGATATATATAGATATATATCTATATCTATATCTATATCTATATCTATATATATATATGGAGAGAGAGAGAGAGAAACCAAGAGAGAAAGAGCACTTGTAATGAGCACCAAGTGATTAAAATAAAAACATTTTTAAAAAGGATTGAAAAATTAGTCAACCTGTGTATTTATGACTTGTGTACATTTCTTTTTATTGTATATTTCAATGAAGCTTACTTAAAAATCATTGGAATAAATAGATATAAAATAAAATAAGGAAAATAGGTTAATAAATACAAAGACAGATTTAATATATACAAAATATATTAAAAATTAAAAAAACTTTCAGAAAACTAGAAAGAACATAATTTCTTTAAATCTGATACCATGTAACACAGCAAACATCCCATTTTATGGTGAAATATTGTTAACCTTTCCCTATGAGTCTGGAAAAGAGTCAGAAATAGGTATCAGGATCTATTCCCTATTACACTGTTCAAACAGTCATGTAATAATAAAACTGTAAAAATTTGAACAGCAGTACATTGTGTAAACAAAAATATAAGAATATAGACATTTTCTAGTAGAATCCACAAGATTACTTGGTTATTTGATTGGGAAGATTTCTTGATTAAATATCACCATATATACATTTCAGCAAGAAATGAAAGTTGAAATTTAGAAAATAAGACTATATATACTTAAATTAGTGTGAATAATATTAAGTACCTAGGACAAAATTTAATGAAAGATGTGCAAATCCTCCACATGGAAACTGTCAAAAAGTATTATGAACAGAAATTTTAAAACACTTAAATATGTAATCTTTTAAAAATGTTGCTCAGTAATTTCCAGATCTATATCAAAAAGATAATAGAGAAAAAATATGATAAAAATGAGTAGGGAATCTGAAATTAGTATTTTTCAAAAAAGATATATAGGTTGTTAACCAAGGCAGGAAAAGATGTTCAGCAGCACTAATCAACAGGGAAATGTAATCAAAATCACAGTAAGATACTACCTCACACCTGTCAGAATGGCTAGTTTCAAAAAGACAAGAGGGACACCTGGGTGGCTCAGTCAGTTAAAGTTTCAACTCTTGATTTTGGCCCAGGTCATGATGCCAGGGGGATGGGATCAAGCCCTGCATCTGGCTTCACACTCAGTGGGAAGTCTGCTGTAAATTCTTTCTTTCTATCTCACTCTTCCTCTCCACCTCCCCCTATTTTCTCTCTCCTTCTCTCTAAAATAAATAAATAAATCTTAAAAAAAAAAAAAAAAGAAATAAAAAAATGCTGGTGAGGATGCGAAGAAAAAGAACCCCTGGTGCACTGTTGGAATGTAAATTGTTCCAGCCACTATGGAAAATATATGGAGGTTCCTCAAAGAAATAAAAATAGAATTAGTATATCCAAGGAAAATGAAAACAGTATGTCAATGAAATATATGCACTACCATATTTGATGCACCATTATTTACAGAAGCCAAGATATGGAAGCAACCCAAGTGTCCATTGACAAATAAATGGATAAAGAAATTGTGGTATGTATATATGTGTATTTATATTTATATTTAATATATATTTCCAGTATATATATATATATATACACACACATATATATGTCATACATAGTCAACCATAAAAAATGGAAATCTTATCTTCTTTACATCATGGATGGACCGTGAGGGCACTGCAAAGTGAAATAAGTCAGAAAAACATATAATCTCACTATATGTGGAATTAAAAAAACAACAACACTTCATAGATACAGAAAACAGATAGATGGGGGGAAGGTGGGGGTTACAGGTGGGTGAAATGGTTAAGAGGGTCAAAAAATACAAACTTCCAGTTGTAAAATAAATTAAATGAATGTTATGGGGATTTAATGCACAGCATAGTGACTGTAGCTAATAATGTTGCATTGCATATTTGAAAGACACTAAGAGGATAGATCCTTAAAGCCTTCATCATAAGGAATAAAGTTGTAAAATGCATGATGATGGGTGTTAACTAGACTTACTATGATGATTATTTTGATATATATACAATTATCAAATTATCACATTATACACCTGATGTAATATGTTATACATTAATTATATCTCAATTAAAAAGAAATATAGATATTGATAATCTACTTAATGCCCTATGTATTAATCAATTCCAGAGAGATTATGGAGTTAATTCTGAAAGAAAAAACAATAAATTTCTGCAAGATGACATAGGATAGTAGCTTCATATATTTCAGGCAGAGAGGGACTTCTTTAAGAAGATATAAGAAGTATTAATCCTGAAAGGAAAAAATTGATAAATTATAGCACATTAATATAAGGAACTCTTAATGAAAACACCATTAGGAAAATGAAAAGGCAAACCAAAGTGCAGAAAAATGTGTTTGAAACAGATATAGTTGATTTATGTATACATCATATCCATATGATTTATGTATACATAATATACATAAATAATTGTTCCAAAAATTATAGGAAAATAAAAAAAAAGAGAGTATCCAAATGGCCAATAAATCCATTAAAAATCAAGGAAACAAAAACTAAGTCTACAATGAGATACAATAAAAACTCAACAGAATGGCTAATGCTAATTTTTATGTAAGACCAACTTTTGGTGAGGAAGTAAAGCTATCCTATAGCTTTCCCCCTTACTGCTGATAGGAATAGACATAAGGACCATTACCTTACAAACCTACTTGCAAAAATTGACTGGCATTGAACAGGCACTATCCCTGTAACTACCAACTACATTCTTGGGTATATACCCAATCTATATGTACAAGTGTGCACCGAAATCTACAGAAACATACATAGCGTAATTTAAATAATAGTCCCAAACTAGAAACAACCCAAATGTCTATCAACATTAGAATGGATTCATAAATCATGATGTATCTGTGAAATAAAAAATTTACAGAAATTAAAATGAACTACGAATGTATTCTGTTCATAAAATGGCACCATTAAAGTAGGGAAAATCCATGACAAATAATACAATATTATTGTATATCAATAATATATTGATATATATGTATATACTGCTGATTACCTTTGGTGAGATGTGAGGCACTATTTATTGTTAGAAGTCAGGAGGATAGGTTCTTTTGAGGAATGAAATTTTCTCCTTCTCAGAGTTGATAGTTACAAGAGTATTTACAGTTTGAGATGCTTATTAAACTAAGCATTTATGACTTATGCAATTTTTATATGCATGTTTCCCTCCATTACAAAAATGTTTAAAAACATATCTAGAGTTATTTGAAGAAATAAATAGATGGACAAATAACTTTGAAATATACCTTTATTTCTACATCTGTCTTTTTACCCATCTAAATACAGATGCATATATTATAAACATGCTCCAGAAAATTTGAAACTTAATAGAAATGGGTTAATTTATACAAAATTTTGCTTACCAAGCTTGGTATAAAAAGGAATATAAAATCCAGAATTATCTTTTTTTTTTTAAATAATCTGTAATCAAAATCTTCCCTCAGAGGAAACCCTAGGCTCTTTTGTCTTTATGAGCAAATACTATTGAATGCTTAAGAAAGAAAAATATCAATCTTATGCAAAATTTTCCCAAGGATAGGAAACAAAAGAACACATTTTATAAGGTCAGCATATTTTTAAGTCTAAGATTTGACAAGAACATTACAACAGAAAATTTCAAGCCAGTATCGCCCAAGAACATAGACATGAAAATGTGAGCAAACAAAAACTAACAATATGTATAAAAAGTAATACATGATGAATAATTTAGGTTTGTTACAGAGATACAACATTGATATATATGGAAAATTTATGTAATCATTTCCATAAATGAAGTAAAAAGCATTTGATAATATATATTTTCCCTTGAGTTTTAAAAATAGCGCTTTTCAAGATGAAAATAAAAGGTATCCTTAATTTACCAAAAACAAAAACAAAAGATAGCATGCTTAGTGTTTAATGAGGAAAAAAATCTTCCCTTGTGGGATTAGAAAGAAGAGAGGATTTCATAACATGCTACTTGTCTTCATCATTGTACTAGAGGTACTAGTCAGTGGAATAAGCCGAAGTAAAATAAAATGAAATAAATATTTATTTAAGATTTAAAAAGAAGAAATACAAGTACTACTATTTTTTAACCAATTAATTTAATACAGTGGATCAGCAATTTTGTTGACTTAAAGAATAATATGCAAAATTTGTTTTTCTGTATTAGCCACCACTAGTTAGAAATAAGAATAACAAAAATATTACAGACCAGGGAAGAGACCTAACAGAAAGTGGATGAGACTTCCTCCCTTCAGAAAGCTGTAAAACACAATTTTTAATAAACATTTTTTTTTTAGTGCAGTTTAAGGTTCACAGAAAAATTGAGTGAGAAACACAGAGTTCCCATTTACCCTTTAGCCCAAGACATGCTAACATCGCTCATCTCAACATCCCCCCACCTGAGTGGCATATTTGTTACAACTGATGTTACATTGACACATCATTATTACTCAAAATATATAATTTAACATTTGGTTTTATCCTATGGGTTTGATAAATGCATAGTGATATATCTACCTATCTGATAGCATCATACAGAATAGTTTCACTATTCTAGAAATGCTCTATGCTTCACAGATTCTTTTTCCTTGCCCCCTAATTCCTGGCAATCTCTGATCACTTTACTATTTTGGCTTTTCCCAAATATTATATAATTAGAATCATACAGTATGTAGCCTTTTCTGATTGGCTTCTATTGTTTAGTAATATGCATTTAAGTTTTCTCCATATCTTTTCATGCTTGATAGATCATTTCTTTTTTACTGGTAAATAATATCCCATTGTCTGGGTGTACATTTTATTTATCCATTCAGCTGCTAAAGGATACCTTGGTTGTTCCAAGATCTGACAATTATGAATGAAGCTGCTGTAAACATCTATGGACAAAATTTGTGTGTGTGTGTGTGTGTGTTTCTCCTTGGATATAGTTTTTAATTCATTTGGGTAAATACTAAGGAATACAATTGCTGAAGGATATAGTAGGAATATTTTTTGTTTGTTTGTTTTTAAGAAATTGCCAGCCTATACCAGTTGGCATTCCCATTAACAATAAATGGGAATTCTTGTTGCTCTACATCCTCACCAACATTTGGTGGTGTTCCAACTTTGGCCATTCTAATAGATGGCAGAAATATCTCATTGTTTTAATTTGTATTCCTCCAATGACATACAATATGGAGCATCTTTTAATTTGCATATTTTACATCTGTATATCTTCTTTAATGAGGTGTCTCTTCAGGTCTTAAGTCAATTTTTTAATTGGTTGGTTTCTTAATATTGAGTTCTAAAAGTTCTTTATACATTTTGGATATCAGTCTTTCACCAGATATTTATTTAAAAGAGAGAGAGAGTACAGGCAGGGAGAGTAGCAGACAGAAGGAGAAGCAGGCTCTTGACTGAGCAAGGAGCCTAATGCGGAACTCCATCTCAGGAGGCTGGGATTATGACCTGAGCCAAAGGCAGATGCTTAACTGACTGAGCCACCCAGGCATCCCCAACAGATATTTATTTTGCAAATATTTTCATCCAGCCTGGGCCTTATCTTCTCATTCTCTTTACATTGTTTTTTTTACAGAGCAGAAAATTTTAATTGTAATAAATTTCAACATCAATTATTTATCTTCTGGATCAATGCTTTGGTATTGTGTCTAAAGTTATTGCCATATCCAAGGTAATCTAGCTTTCTCCTCTACTGCCCTTAGGGGGTTTATAATTTTTCTTTTTACATTTAGGTCTATGATCTATTCTGAGTTAAGTTTTGTGAAGCATGTAAATTATGCATCAAGATTTTTTTCTCGTTTATAATTTTTTTCCTTTCCTTTTTTTTTTTTTTTTTTGGTGTACAGATATCCAATAGGTAGCTCTAGTACCATTTGTTGAAGAAATTATCTTGTCACCATTGTGTTATCTTTTCTTCTATGTCAAAGACCATTTGACTATATTTATGGGCTCTTGGTTCTCTTCTATTTGTCCATTATTTTTCTAATAATACACCATTTTGATTACTGTAGTTATATGGTAAATCTTGAAGTTGGGTAGTGTCAATCCTCTTTGTTCATCTTGCATTGTTGGTTATTCTGTTTTGTTCGGTTTTGTTTGTTTTTTGCCTCTTCTAGTATTTTAGAATTAATTTAATATCCACTAAATAATGTGCTAGGAATTTGATTGGGTTTGGGTTGATTCTATAGATTAAATTGGGAAGAACTAACATCTTGACAGTAATGAGTCTTTGTATCCATGAACATGGAATACCAATTTATTTAGTTTTTTTTTTTTATTCCTTTTATGAGAGTTTTATAATTTTCCTCATATAAATCTCACACGTATTTTGTTAGATTTATAACTAAGTATTTCATTTTGGAGGATGTTAATTTAAATGGTATTGCATTTTTAATTGAAAATTCCACTTATTCATTTTTGGTATATTGGAAAGTGATCGACTTTTGTATACTAATCTAGTATCCTGCAACCTACCCATAATTTCTTATTAGTTCCTGGAGTTTTGTTATTGTTGTTTTGATTCTTTCAGATTTTCTACATAGACAATTGTATCACCTGCTAATTAAAAAACTTTTTCATTTTTTACTTCCCAATCTATACAGGTTTTCTTTCTTTTTCTTGCTTTACTACATTACTTTTGACTTCCAATACAATATATGGCAAAGGAGTGGTGAGAAGACTAAAACATTTTTTGATAAAAATTGTTGAAGACATGCACATGGAGGACAACATTATGTTCACATATTGTAAGGACAAGTGTAAAATTATGAATTCTTTTCTTAAATGGATTTATAAATTCAATGCAATCTTAATTAGTATCCCAGGTTTTATTTTTGTGTACAAGAATTTGACGATTAAAAAACTAATTATAACATGTATATATAAAAGCAAGATTCTAAAAGTCATCTTTTATAAAGTTACCATTCTTTTTTAAAAATATTTTATTTATTTATTTGACCTAGAGGGAGAAATCACAAGTAGACAGAGAAGCAGACAGAGAAAGAGAAGCAGGCTCCCTGCTGAGCAGAGAGCCTGATGCAGGGCTGGATCCCAGGACCCTGAGATCATGACCTGGACTGAAGGCAGAGGTTTTACTCACTGAGCCACCCAGGTGTCCCATAAAGTTACTATTCTTAAGACATTGTAGTAGTGGGACTAAAACTGATTGAAATAGAGAGATGCAATAACACAAGAATGAGCCAGAAACAAGTCTAAACACATATAAAGACACTGAATTGATGACATTGATGGTAACATAAACAGTGATGGAAAGGCAGTCTGGGACAGTGCTGGGAAATTTTTATATCCATATGGAAAAATAAATTGACATCCATCCATGGCATACAAAACTTAATTCCACATGTAATGTAGTTCAAAATTTAAAAAGTCAAAACAATAACACTTTGAGAAAAGAAAATAAAATAGTCAAGAATTTAGAATATGGAATGATTTTTTAAAATATTTTATATATTGATCGTTCCAATTTTAGTATATGTGCTGCCGAAGTGAGCACATATTTTATATATTGATACAAGAGAGCAAGCAGGTACAAGTAGGGGGAGGAGTAGAGGGAAAGGGAGAAGCAGGTTCCCTGTTCAGCCTCTATGCAGGGCTCAGTCCTGGGATTCTGCGATCATGACCTGAGCCAAAGGCAGATGCTTAACTGACTGAGTCACCCAGGTGCCACAAAATGGAATAATTTTTTAAAATGAGATGAAAACAATGAAAGTTGGATTAATATTGCTACATTGGTTCCTCAAATTAGAAAATCATATCATCCAAACAAAAAGGAATACTATAGAGTATAAAAATGATATTTGAAACATATAACTGAAAATGCCAGAGATATGAGTAGTCTTACAAAAAGAAACAACCTAACATAAAAATGGGAAAGAATCCTGAATAGTTATCTTGCAACAGGATATGTCCTCTTAGCCACTTACCCTATGAAAAAAATATTTTATTAATTATCAAGAAAAGATGAATTATCTACAATGAGATACTGACATATACCCACTAGGATGGACAATATTTCAAAAGACTGAAAATACAAACTGTGAGTGAGGATAAGAAGTGATGAATAACTCTTTTTTGCTGGTGGAAGTATAAGGTAATTTATCCACTTCAGAATACTGCTTACTAAAAATGAACAATTATGTACTAATAATCCAGTAATTCCACTGCTGCGAAATAGTCAATAAAATATATGAGTAAGTATACCAAGTAAATGTATAAATGTCTTTGTAGTAGCATTATTGGCAATATAAAAGCTGAAAAAAATTATATCGATGTTAGAATGAACAAATAATGGCAAAATGAACAAAAAATGGTACACTTATTCAATGAACTATTTTTTTAAGAAATGTAGTTAAATTTTATAAAAGTATCACTGAGGGAAAAGCTATAAACACCAATGAATAAATATAGTAAAATTCTATTTATATGGATTTCAAAGACAGGCACAATTACTCTATTACATTAGGAGCCAGAATGGGCATTATCATTTGCAATATGGAAAGGAATGGCGATTAGATTGGGGCAAGGGTGTCTTTTGACTTGCTGGTATTCTATTTCTTGATCTCTATGGTAATTACGCTATACATCTATGTTTTGCATACTTCTTTGTATGTATTCTCTTTCAATTAAAAAAAAAAAGCCAAAAAGTGAGTTAATCTAATTGGGATAACTTGTTTGGTGAAATTATAATCTGAATGGTTACTGGAAGAAATGATTTTTCTTTTATGGTAAAAAATGTAATCTCTTACATATAAACATATAAAGGAAAATTGCTATCTGAGGGTGCTGCTGGTTAAGAACAGTTGGATAGTACTGCTGAGTTGTTTTTTTTATCAAGGACAGCTATAGCGTGGTTGCCTGGATTCTCTGGTCAGGTTTCCTAATTAAGTAGGATTGAGTGCTATTTCTCAGCAGCAGGACAGGAGTGAAAATTTGTTTCCCTACCTGAGAGAAACCACTGAACAGGCTCTACAGCTGTTCTCTTAAGCTGTTACAGCTTAATCATTATGGATCCAAAAGTAGCAGAGCTGTCCACCAAGACCTGGCCTGGTTTAGGCCTTCAAATGGACAGCCACTGGCTGAGCTCTCTGCTCAGATTCCACTATAAGCAGGGTTGTAGGATTGGTTACAGGGCTTCCCTGGTGCTGTACTCTGGTTAGTTTTCCTGGTCAGGAAGAGCTGAGAACTGTATTTAGTAGGGGATGGGTGGGGTATGAATTCACTTTCATGCCTAGGTGGAATGGCAAAACAATCCCCAAGGCTGACATGGCTCATTGTGGATCCAAATCAGAAAATGCACACTGTGTTTGCTGGCCAGACAAGGTCACCAGCTTAGCTCTGCAGATAGGCAGAGCTGCTGACTGGGCTCTTTGCTCAAGGGATACTGTCAGTGAAGTGGTAGGATGATCTATAAAGCTTTCCAGGTATTCTAGTTGGGTTTCCTGATGAAGCAGGGCCGGACAGAGTATATAGCAACAGATGGAGTTACAAATTACCTTTCCTGCTTATGCAGGGTGTCATAACAGTTCCCAGGGCTGGCAAGGCTTGTCGTTTGGGGTCCTCAGTCAAGCAGAACTATCTGCCATATTTCCTGACCAGACAGGATCACTGGATTGGCTCTGAAAGTGGGCAAAACATCTGGATGGGTCTCTACGTGGGTGCCACTGTAAGAAAGAACTCAGTTTGCCAAGATCGGAATATTGGTTGGTGAAAACCCCAAACTCCTTCTCCATCAAAATCTGATCTTGAGTGGTCAAACCACGCAGAATTTTCCCACTGTCTCTTTAGGGCAAGACTTGAGTGGGAAGTGACAAATGCCCAGGAAGTGACCCACAATGCTAGGGGAGCTAGATGTCCACCTTGGACTCCTTTTTCCGCTGAAGAACCAGAGGCCCTGTGAGCCCTCTTTGCGCAGTCCTGTGATAACCTGGGAGAGGAAAAATGTGGTCAGAGTGCAACCATTCCTTTTACCCTTACAATGTAGTCCTTCTTTGTCTTGGTTGTCCAAGGGTGTGCTTCAGTCTCATCCCCATACTCTGGAATTTTCATATGTCTTGTTTATGGTTAGTTGCAAGTTAGTCTTCCTGTGAGGGGAACTGAAGTCAGGAACAACCTACTTTGCCATCTTAGTGATGTCATCCTCCTTCTTAGTGATGTCACCCTCCTTCTTAGCGATGTCACCCTCCTTCTTCCTTCTTGGGATCCAAATTTCCATGGTGTTATTTTCTACATTCTGGAAGAAGAAATAGATTACTACTTTTTATTTAACAGAAATGTAATCTGACTGCCACATTTCTATATTTGGCATGGTTGTGAAGTTAAGTTTAAAATGGGGTAGGGAGGGATACCTGGGTGGCTGAGTGGGTTAAGCAACTGTCTTCTCCTCAGTCATAATTCCTGGGGTCTTGCTTTGCAGGGAGCCTGCTTCTCCCTCTGCCTGCCACTCTCCCTGCTCGTGCATTCTCTCTTTCTCTCTCTTTCTGACATAAATAAATAAATAAATAAGTAAAATCGTTACAAAAATTAAATGGGATAGGGAAAGAAAAACTGAAAAATTATACTAGAAGAATAGGAAGGAAAGAAATGAAAAAAATAAGGATTTGTATCATGTCAGGGAATTTGAAGTCTACCATGTGTGTGATGGGGAAACTGTAAAGGCTTTTACTCTTGATCAATTTTGAAATAGTTGCGTATTGTCTTAAGAAACCATCAAAGGGTTGATTTCTGATTCCCTCACCCTTAGGATATGACTTTTATTAGTTACAGATCATCCATAAACTTCAGTTTTTTTTTCTTTTAATAAATAATAATAATATAACTGATGTATGTTCTTAATACATCATTTATCACATAATGACATATGGCACATATCTCTTATACATATTCTTTTCCTCCTAAAAACAACAACAAAAAATGAATTATTTATGCTTTTTTCAGGAAATTCATTTATTTTTCAGAACATTCTATATGTAATCTGAAGGAAAACTTGATTTCAATGGTGGGATTTCAGGTATCACATTTGGCCAGGAAGAGAAGCACAGTTGAATACTATTGCATGACCTCATCTATATCAATTGTCATTATTTTCTTCACATAGTTTAGGGACTATGGATGACTTTATCTAACTGCCTTCAACTTGAAGGTTTAAGGAAGTTACATAAAATGAAAAGGTTATGCTTAGTTTAGACTGGAATCACAGCCATCACTCAGCTCTTAGGAGATATTTACAAATTATGAAGATCATTTATTTTGTTAATATATGTAAAACACCTCATCCAAACACATGGCATACTGTAGATACTTCATAATTTAAAAGAAGAGAGGAATAGAAACTTAAATACAAAGAACTTCCAAGGTATAACTTCTAATAATGACCTATTTGCATGTGCATGCAAGGGGAAGGAAGTTCTATTTCAAACCACCAGCTCAATATGACAGACTCAATATATCAGAGAATGTGTTATTAAATAGATTGCTATAAAAAAGGATAAAATTAATTTTACACTACAGCGCTTCTTCTAAACGTGTGTGTTTGCTGAAGAACTTGGTGCTGCTTTTTGAATAAAGAGTGACTTTTTATTCATAGTATTCAACCAAATTTACATCCTCAGGGAAATTAAACAGACTGGGCACATTTTATCCATATGTAAATTCATGTCACCAGACAGCCCTGTGTTATCACCAACAATTTAGCAGGAATATTAGCCTCTGGTAAGTTACATCACTGGGGGGTCAGTAGAGTAAGTGGAGTTAGGTTGATTTGGGGTTTGATTGGAGTCTTAAAGAAACTCTTAATGTTAACTTAAGAATACTTAATAGTCTTCCCCTCCTTGTCAATAAATCAATAAACACAATTCTAAACAAAATTCTAAATGTAATTTCAGTATTATATATTTCTTTGTTACATTTTGGGGGGAAGTTCATAGATCAGTGGTTTGTATTTATCTCAAAGACAAAGACTACAAAGACAAAGACAAAGACTACAATTTTAGATTTTCTGTAAATATGTGTTTTATTATTGAAATGACAAATATTCCCAATGGAGATCTTCTTCTTTCCTCTGGCACACTCTGGCCTGGTAAATTATTTATTTTATTATATATCATCATAACAGAATCTGTAATAATTATACCAAATAACTTTACAAATTTTAAAGCAAATGGATATATTTGCTATAATTAATATAGCATAATTTCCCTGGAAAAAACAGATAGCAGTATTTCAAACCCTCAAAAACATTATAGATTCTTAGTCTAGAAGTCATCTTCCTTTTTCTCCATCAGTCCCTTTCCTTCCTCTTCCTCTATTTCTCCTTCCTCTCCTTCTGTCTTCTAATTTTTTTTTCTGTCTCTTCCAAATTCTTTCCCATTCAAAAATATTTCTCATTCTTTTTCTTCCCATAGTTCCAGGGTTTGGGGATACAGTGGTAAATGACATAGTCCCTGTCCTCAGGCAGGTCACAAACATATTCTAAAAAATGAAGGAAAGTAAACCAGGTTTACAATGATGAAACCACCTCTGTTGGTTAACTCTTTACCATATGCTGCTGGAAATTTACTTTTTTCACCCTGATTAGCCTCCTTATTGCAAACTTTCCACTCTAGAATCTCATCTATTGAGTGATGGCTACAATGGATATTTATTATATTATTCTTTCTATGTTTAAGTCTCATTTTTTTTTTCATAAAAAAGGAAAACAAGGGGTGCCTGGGTGGCTCAGCTATTAAACGGTTGCCTTTGTCTCAGGTCATAATGCCAGGGTCCTGGCATTGCACCTCACATCACGCTCCCTGATCAGCAGAGAGCATGCTTCTCCCTCTCCCTCCACCTGCCACTCTGCCTACTTGTACTCTCTCTTTCTCGCTGTATCAAATAAATAAATAAAATCTTTAAAAGAAAATAAAAAGGAAAACCAAAAGATGCACACACCACTCTGAAGCTCAGTGGCTGCAGAAACTTGCAATATTTAGCCTGGAGTAGTTCATATTCAGAGAGGCATTAAAAGTGTTTTCAAACAGGTCATGGAAAGAGAGAGACAATTTGGCCAAATAAAAGCTTTAATATTGAGTGTTTCAGCTACATAAAATGATTCAATTTCTAATAGACACATACAGAGATAGAATGGTCTGTCTGAGAATAAGATAATGAGCTTCTTGTCATCAACTCAATGACTGGCCTTTATAGTAAATTACTGATGTCAAAAGTTTTCATAAAAACATATTCTGATGGGGGGAAGGAAAGATGAATAAGAGACTCTTTAAGGTGCAGAGACACCATGAAATGCATATGTAGAAAGAAATACCCCTCCTTTGTTGTGGGAGGGCAACTCAATATGGGCAACTCAATATGATATGCCCCTTATGGAGTTTTTAAAATAGGTGATCATATCCTATTATATTAATGGAGAAACTGAGACTAAAGTAAATGGCATTGTATACATACAATGAGATTTTACTCAGCCATCGGAAAGGATGAATGCTTACCATTTACATCGACATGGATGGAAGTGGAAAGTATTATGCTGAGCAAAATAAGTTAATCTGAAAATTATCATGTGGTTTCACTCATATATGGAATATAAGAAACAGGGCAGAGTACCATAGGGAAACAGATGGAAAACAACAAAATAGGAAGTCATCAGAGAGAGAGAAAAATCATGAGTCTTTTAACTATAGGAAACAAACTGAGGGCTGCTGGAGGGAAGGAAGGCAGGGAGATGGGATAACTGGGTTGTGGAGGCCAAGAAAAACAAGGCTGTACCCACCTCGAATCTAGCCCTGACATAAGCACAACCATCTTGACAAAGCAAAAGCTGGTACCTTGCACCCCCTCTCCACCCACTCCCCTCCCCTCAGTAGTATGTGTGAACAAATAGTTGACTTGCAGAAATCATAATCCTGCAAGACAGGAAGTTTACAAATGTCCCAGTGCTAAATCTCACCAACAAGGACGCTTGATAGGAGGAATGTGACATTCCACCAGGAAACTCCCGACTGTCTTCATGTTAGTGTCTCATTAGAGGAACAGACGGCCTTGGCTTGATAATAATCAGACCTCCAATATTCTAACAGTCTTCTTTACCCTGATAGCCCTTCTGAACACCCCCTTTGTCCTTGCCCACCGCCGAGTCCACCCCTAGTCTGCCTTTAAAAACTCTGACTGTAGTCTGGTTCAGGGTCCAAGTCCTTACTCCTCTGCATCGGGTATACTTGGGCCCAAGCTTAAGCATGTCACCTCAGGTTCCAAGTCCCTACTCCGCTGTGCCGGGTATACTTGGGCCCAGGCTTAAGCTTGTCAAATAAACCCTCGTGTGATTACATCAGTGTTGGCTCCTTGGTGGTCTCTCAGACGTGAAAACTCAGGCACAACATGGGTGATGGGCATTAAGGAGAGCATGTGATGTGATGAGCACTGGGTGTTTTATACAACTGATAATTTAACACATCTGAAACTAATATAAGTTGGCTAATTGAATTTAAATAAAAAAATAAAGTAAGTAGCAAAATCTAGATGTGAAATCAAGTATGGATAATTGAAAAATTAATATCCCCCCCATGCATTCTGTCCCAAGAATGCAGGACTTACCATGATTAAATGAAAGGAAGGACAAGAATGTGCAACAGGAAAACTGTATGGATCCCAGGTTGGTTCTGCTCAATGCTTCTACTCCAAAATCAAGAACACACACTTGAGTTTGCAAACACTGCCCTTAAAGGAACTGTTTTCAAAATCTGGCTCTGATATATGGTCTTGGATAATTTATTTTTATTTTATCATCTTTAACTTCAGTTTGAAAATTTAAACAAATATATAAAAATCTATATAATAACTAAATGGTGACTTTTAGCTCTCATGTTGTTCTTATTACTACAAGCATACCTGGCCTTGACCTTGCCGGGAATTTAACCTCAGGAGCAATGATGCATCTAACCAGTTTTTTCCATTCTGGGCTTTCACTATGAATTCTTCCTGAAAGCTCCAATCAAGTCAGTTGCTTAGTAGTAATTTTTTCCTGGCATAATAAGATTGATTGGATTCTCTTGACTTGTTCTTTGTAGTTAAAGAAGCCTAGAGGGAGGTGGCAATAAGTGCTCTTGCTTTTTTCAATAACAGAAAGAAGAGATGATTTTCTGGGGTGATTTTTCAATTACTTGTTTTGTAAGACAGTGGCAAAGGCTTCACAAGCACATGCTTGTTGGTTTCATGAGAGGGAGAGAGACGGGCATTCTTCATCAAGTTTGACTGGAGGCTGATGTTATTGAGCTACTGTTTTTCATGTGTCTGGTGGTCAGTTCCCACAGTAGGGGCTCATGTTTCTTGCTTGGATAATTACTTAAAACACATTTATAGGAATTAACCAAACAGAATATACTCTGGAGCCCACAGGCTCCTGTCAACACCGCAGGCTGTTCATGGTCAGAACAGAGCCCATTAGAAGCTGACAAAGGACAGAAGGTGAGCTGGGAACTAGGAAAATGTCATTTGGGCATGAAAATCAGGAGGAACCAAATACTCAAGCCGAGGGCTCCAAATAAATTAGAGTGGGCTTAATGAAAAACAGGCAACAGAGCCCACAGAAATTGAATCCTCCACTCCCTGCCTGCCTTTGTTTATGTGCCCCACCGGTAATTGACCATTTAGGAGCTGACTTGAGTTTTACAGCTGTCATAACAGTCAAGTGCAGGGCAATCCATCATCCTATTTCAATCTGAGTCAGTCAGGTTCACTTTGGATGCTCCTGATTCAGTGCTGCACAAACACAGGCTCTAGCGCCATCTCTGTCCCTCCTGCTCTGCTTATTCCCCATCCTGCAGAGGGGCATTAGCCTGACAAGAGCACAGCTTAGTGTTGGAAAGAAATAACATAAGAACTCCAGAGGAATCCGTGTCCATTAACAGCTAGTGTCTCAGGTTGTATCTGTGTGTGTGTGTGTGTGTGTGTGTGTGTGAGAGAGAGAGAGAGAGAGAGCATGTGTTCAGATACAATGAAAAAGCCTAGATGGATAAAAGGAGGGTGGTTCACTTGAGCTGTGTGACTCCCTGCTATTTTTTATATTGGGATCGACTACTTCCACATGCCTTTTTTCACATCTCTGGTATCCATGAACCTCACATAAGGAGAGTTTTTATTTTTTCAGTGTGTCTCTGAGACTTCTCTAGCTCACAAACTCTGAAAGGAATCAGACTCTTAAATGTCTGTAGTTATGTTCACGTGTGATACTTCTAATTGAAATGCTGTTCCCATTGTCTTTTCTTGGCCCAGCATCCCCCCACCCCCATCCATAGTCCACATATCACCTCCTCTGGTGAAGAATTCTCTGGTACATCCTTCTTCCTGCCCTAGTCTATACATACATGGTGTCCAATGGAGTCTACTGCCTTTCTACCTAAATATGATATCGACACTTTTTATAGACTTTCTGCTCACAGCTAGCTTCTTTGAGCAGCATGTCAATCTCGAACATACCCACAATGGATGGTTCAATACCATTCCCTACCCTCTACACATACTCCCAATCTGTCCATATTCCTTGTTTTCTGTCTCAGAGACTGTTCCCAACATTCACCAAAGAAAGAAACTTAAACTCATCTTAACTGCTTTTTATCCTGTATCCTTTATATATCTCAAGTCCTATCTATTCTAACTTCTTTTTTTATATATATTTAATTGCAGTATTTTTTTTAATTAAAAAAATTTTTTTTTAATTTTTATTTTTTATAAACATATATTTTTAACCCCAGGGGTACAGGTCTGTGAATCGCCAGGTTTACACACTTCACAGCACTCACCATAGCACATACCCTCCACAATGTCAATAACCCCACCACCCCTCCCAAACCCCCTCCCCCCATCAACCCTCAGTTTGTTTTGTGAGATTAAGAGTCACTTATGGTTTGTCTCCCTCCCAATCCCATCTTGTTTCATTTATTCTTCTCCTACCCCCTTAACCCCCCATGTTGCATCTCCTCTCCCTCATATCAGGGAGATCATATGATAGTTGTCTTTCTCCGATTGACTTATTTCACTAAGCATGATACCCTCTAGTTCCATCCACATCGTCGCAAATGGCAAGATTTCATTTCTTTTGATGGCTGCATAGTATTCCATTGTGTATATATACCACCTCTTCTTTATCCATTCATCTGTTGATGGACATCTAGGTTCTTTCCATAGTTGGGCTGTTGTAGACATTGCTGCTATATACATTCGGGTGCACGTGCCCCTTCGGATCACTACATTTGTATCTTTAAGGTAAATACCCAGTAGTGCAATTGCTGGGTCATAGGGTAGTTTTATTTTCAACATTTTGAGGAACCTCCATGCTGTTTTCCAGAGTGGTTGCACCAGCTTGCATTCCCACCAACAGTGTAGGAGGGTTCCCCTTTCTCCACAACCTCGCCAGCATCTGTCATTTCCTGACTTGTTAATTTTAGCCATTCTGACTGGTGTGAGGTGATATCTCATTGTGGTTTTGATTTGTATTTCCTTGATGCCGAGTGATGTGGAACAATTTTTCATGTGTCCGTTGGCCATCTGGATGTTTTCTTTGCAGAAATGTCTGTTCATGTCTTCTGCCCATTTCTTGATTGGATTATTTGTTCTTTGGGTGTTGAGTTTGATAAGTTCTTTATAGATTTTGGACACTAGCCCTTTATCTGATATGTCGTTGGCAAATATCTTCTCCCATTCTGTCAGTTGTCTTTTGGTTTTGTTAACTGTTGCCTTTGCTGTGCAAAAACTTTTGATCTTGATAAAATCCCAGTAGTTCATTTTTGCCCTTGCTTCTGATGCCTTTGGCGATGTTCCTAGGAAGAAGTTGCTGTGGCTGATGTTGAAGAGGTTGCTGCCTGTGTTCTCCTCATGGATTTTGATGGATTCCTTTCTCATATTGAGGTCCTTCAACATTTTAGTCTATTTTCATGTGTGGTATAAGGGAAAGGTCCAATTTCATTTTTCTGCATGTGGCCGTCCAATTTTCCCAACACCATTTATTGAAGAGGCTTTTTTCCATTGGACATTCTTTCCTGCTTTGTCGAAGATTAGTTGACCATAGAGTTGAGGGTCTATTTCTGGGCTCTCTATTCTGTTCCATTGATCTATGTGTCTGTTTTTGTGCCAGTACCATGCTGTCTTGATGACGACAGTTTTGTCATAGAGCTTGAAGTCTGGAATTGTGATGCCACCAACTTTGGCTTTCTTTTTCAATACTCCTTTGGCTATTAGAGGTCTTTTCTGGTTCCATATAAATTTTAGGATTATTTGTTCCATTTCTTTGAAAAAAATGGATGGTATTTTGATAGGAATTGCATTAAATGTGTAGATTGCTTTAGGAAGCATAGACATTTTCACAATATTTATTCTTCCAATCCAGGAGCATGGAACATTTTTCCATTTCTTTGTGTCTTCCTCAATTTCTTTCATGAGTACATCATAGTTTTCTGTGTATACATTCTTAGCCTCTTTGGTTAGGTTTATTCCTAGGTATCTTATGGTTTTTGGGTGCAATTGTAAATGGGATTGACTCCTTAATTTCTCTTTCTTCTGTCTTATTTTTGATGTAGAGATATGCAACTGATTTCTGTGCATTGATTTTATATCCTGAATATAAATTTACTGAATTCCTGTACAAGTTCTAACAGTTTTGGGGTGGAGTCTTTTGGGTTTTCCACATATAGTATCATATCATCTGCGAAGAGTGATAGTTTGACTTCTTTGCAGATTTGGATGCCTTTAATTTCCTTTTATGTCTGATTGCTGAGGCTAGGACTTCTAGTACTATGTTGAATAGCAGTGGTGATAATGGACATCCCCGCCATGTTCCTGACCTTAGCGGAAAAGCTTTCAGTTTTTCTCCATTGAGAATGATATTTGCGGTGGGTTTTTCATAGATGGCTTTGATAATATTGAGGTATGTGCCCTCTATCCCTACACTTTGAAGAGTTTTGATCAAGAAGGGATGCTGTCGAATGGATAAAGAAGATGTGGTATATATACACAATGGAATACTATGCAGCCATCAAAAGAAATGAAATCTTGCCATTTGCGATGACGTGGATGGAACTAGAGGGTATCATGCTTAGCGAAATAAGTCAATCGGAGAAATACAACTATCATATGATCTCCCTGATATGAGGGAGAGGAGATGCAACATGGGGGTTAAGAGGGTAGGAGAAGAGTAAATGAAGCAAGATGGGATTGGGAGGGAGATAAACCATAAGTGACTCTTAATCTCACAAAACAAACTGAGGGTTGCTGGGGGGAGGGGTTTGGGAGGGGGGTGGGGTTATTATGGACATTGGGGAGGGTATGTGCTATGGTGAGTGCGGTGAAGTGTGTAAACCTGGCGATTCACAGACCTGTACCCCTGGGGAAAAAAATATATTATATGTTTATAAAAAAAAAAAAAAAGAAGGGATGCTGTACTTTGTCAAATACTTTTTCAGCATCTATGGAGAGTATCATATGGTTCTTGTTCTTTCTTTTATTTATGTGTTGTATCACATTGATTGATTTGCGGATGTTGAACCAACCTTGCAGCCCTGGAATAAATCTCACTTGGTCGTGGTGAATAATCCTTTTAATGTACTGTTGAATCCTATTGGCTAGTATTTTGGTGAGAATTTTCGCATCTGTGTTCATCAAGGATATTCGTCTGTAGTTCTCTTTCTTGATGGGATCCTTGTCCGGTTTTGGGATCAAGGTGATGCTGGCCTCATAAAATGAGTTTGGAAGTTTTCCTTCCATTTCTATTTTTTGGAACAATTTCAGGAGAATAGGAATTAGTTCTTTAAATTTTTGGTAGAATTCCCCAGGGAAGCCGTCTGGCCCTGGGTTTTTGTTTGTTTGGAGGTTTTTGATGACTGTTTCAATCTCCTTACTGGTTATGGGTCTGTTCAGACTTTCTATTTCTTCCTGGTTCAGTTGTGGTAGTTTATATGTCTCTAGGAATGCATCCATTTCTTCCAGATTGTCAAATTTGTTGGCGTAGAGTTGCTCATAGTATGTTCTTATAATTGACTGTATTTCTTTGGTGTTAGTTGTGATCTCTCCTCTTTCGTTCATGATTTTATTTATTTGCGTCTTTTCTCTTTTCTTTTTGATAAGTCTGGCCAGGGGTTTATCGATCTTATTAATTCTTTCAAAGAACCAGCTCCTAGTTTCATTGATTTGTTCTATTGTTTTTTTGGTTTCTATTTCATTGATTTCTGCTCTGATCTTTATGATTTCTCTTCTCTTGCTGGGTTTAGGCTTTCTTTCTTGTTCTTTCTCCAGCTCCTTTAGGTGTAGGGATAGGTTGTGTACCTGAGACCTTTCTTGTTTCTTGAGAAAGGCTTGTACCGCTATATATTTTCTTCTCAGGACTGCCTTTGTTGTGTCCCACAGATTTTGAACCATTGTGTTTTCATTATCATTTGTTTCCATGAATTTTTTCAATTCTTCTTTAATTTCCTGGTTGGCCCATTCATTCTTTAGAAGGATGCTGTTTAGTCTCCATGTATTTGGACTCTTAACAAATGTCCTCTTGTGATTGAGTTCTAGCTTCAGAGCATTGTGGTGTGAAAATATGCAGGGAATGATCCCAATCTTTTGATACCGGTTGAGACCTGATTTAGGACCCAGGGTGTGATCTATTCTGGAGAATGTTCCATGTGCACTAGAGAAGAATGTGTATTCTGTTGCTTTGGGATGAAATGTTCTGAATATATCTGTGATGTCCATCTGGTCCAGTGAGTCATTTAAGGCCTTTATTTCCTTGTTGATCCTTTGCTTGTATGATCTGTCCATTTCAGTGAGGGGAGTGTTAAAGTCCCCAACTATTATTGTATTATTGTTGATGTGTTTCTTTGATTTTGTTATTAATTGGTTTATATAGTTGGCTGCTCCCACGTTAGGGGCTAGCTATTTAAAATTGTTAGATCTTCTTGTTGGACAGATCCTTTGAGTATGATAGAGTGTCCTTCCTCATCTCTTATTATAGTCTTTGTCTTAAAATCTAATTGATCTGATCTAAGGATTGCCACTCCTGCTTTCTTCTGATGTCCATTAGCATGGTAAATTCTTTTCCACCCCCTCATTTAAATCTGGAGGTGTCTTCGGGTTTATAATGAGTTTCTTGTAGGCAACATATAGATGGGTTTTGTTTTTTTATCCATTCTGATACCCCGTGTCTTTTGATTGGGGCATTTAGCCCATTGACATTCAGGGTAACTATTGAGAGATATGAATTTAGTGCCATTGTATTGCCTGTAAGATGACTATTATTGAATATCGTCTCTAGTTCCTTTCTGATCTACTACTTTTAGGGTCTCTCTTTGCTTAGAGGACTGCTTTCAATATTTCCTGTAGAGCTGGTTTGGTGTTTGCAATTCTTTCAGTTTTTGTTTGTCCTAGAAGCTTTTAATCTCTCCTTCTATTTTCAATGATAGCCTAGCTGGGTATAGTATTCTTGGCTGCATGTTTTTCTTGTTTAGTGCTCTGAATATATCTTGCCAGCTTTTTCTGGCCTGCCAGGTCTCTGTGGATAAGTCTGCTGCCAATCTAATATTTTTACCATTGTATGTTACAGACTTCTTTTCCCGGGCTGCTTTCAGGATTTTCTCTTTGTCACTAAGAGTTGTAAATTTTACTATTAGGTGACGGGGTGTGGACCTATTTTTGTTGATTTTGAGGGGGGGTTCTCTGCACCTCCTTTTTTTTGATGCTTGTTCCCTTTGCCATATTGGGGAAATTCTCTCCAATAATTCTCTCCAATATACCTTCTGCTCCCCTCTCTCTTTCTTCTTCTTCTGGAATCCCAATTATTCTAATGTTGTTTCGTCTTATGGTGTCACTTATCTCTCGAATTCTCCCCTCGTGGTCCAGTAGCTGTTTGTCCCTCTTTTGCTCAGCTTCTTTATTCTCTGTCATTTGGTCTTCTATATCACTAATTCTTTCTTCTGCCTCATTTATCCTAGGAGTGAGAGCCTCCATTTTGGATTGCATGTCATTAATAGCTTTTTTTATTTCAACTTGGTTAGATTTTAGTTCTTTTATTTCTCCAGAAAGGGCTTTTATATCTCCCAAGAGGGTTCTCTAATATCTTCCATGCCTTTTTCGAGCCTGGCTAGAACCTTGAGAATCGTCATTCTGAACTCTAGATCTGACATATTACCAATGTCTGTATTGATTACGTCTCTAGCCTTTGGTACTGCCTCTTGTTATTTTTTTTTTTTTTGTGAATTTTTCCACCTTGTCATTTTGTCCAGATAAGAGTACATGAAGGAGCAAATAAAATACTAAAAGGGTGGCAACAACCCCAGGAAAATATACTTTAACCAAATCAGAAGAGATCTCAAATCGTGAGGGGGGAGAAAGGGGATAAAAAGAGGTTCAGAAAGGGGAAAAAAAAAAACAATTAAAAAAAAGAAAACAAAAAAAGAAAAAATATAAAAAAGAAATATATATATATATATATATATATATATATATTAGATAAGCTAGTTAAAAAACGTTAAAAAAGAAAAGGGTAGAAGGTTAAAAAATTGGCAGAAGACGAGAAAAAAATATTGAAAAAGAAAAAAAATTTAATTAACTGCAAGGGTAAAGAATCATGGGGAGAAAGCCATGAGTTCCGTGCTTTGCTTTCTCCTCCTCTGGAATTCTGTTGCTCTCCTTGGTATTGAAACTGCACTTCTTGGTAGGTGTACTTGGTCCTGGCTGCATTTCTTTTTGATCTCCTGGGGGAGGGGCCTGTTGTAGTGATTCTCAGGTGTCTTTGCCCCAGGCGGAGTTGCACCGCTCTTACGAGGGGCTGGGCTGAGTAATCCACTTGGGTTTGCTTTCGGGAGCTTTTGTTCCCTGAGCGCTTTCCGTAGAGTTCTGGAGGATGGGAATGAAGATGGCGGCCTCCCAGTCTCCGGCCCAGAGGAGCCGAGAGCCCGGGGCCCCACTCCTCAATGCGCCCTCAGAGAACCGCGCCCAATTACTCCCGTCACCCTGGCCTCTTGCCGTGCTCTTAGCTGACCAAGCCTGCGACCTGTTCAAGGTAACCCCGAGCTTAGAGCTCACTCCTCGGTTTTGTCTCTGTAGCCAGCTTCCCCATTGTAATACCTGTAAGCTCTGCGACACTCAGACACCCCCGATCCTTCTGTGACCCTGCGGGACCTGAGGCCACGCTGACCCCGCATGCGCTTCATCCCGGTTAAGCCTCTGGAGCGATGTCCCTCAGCGGAACAGACTTTTAAAATTCCTGATTTTATGCTCTGTTGCTCCGCCGCTTGCTGGGAGCCACCCCTCCCCCCGTGTTCTATCTTCCTGTAGCTTTTGATTCACTTCTCCGCCAGTCCTACCTTTCAGAAAGTGGTTGATTTTCTGTTTCTAGAATTTCTGTTCTTCTTCTCTTCGATCTCCTATTGGATTTGTAGGTGTTTGCAATCTTTAGATAAGCTATCTAGCTGATCTCCTGCTACCTGAAGTAGTCTCAGCCTGCTACTTCTCTGCCATCTTGACTCCTCCCCTATTCTAACTTCTTAACATCAACAGAATTCCTCTACTTTTCCATAGTACATTCAAGGTACTGTGACTCCTAGAGGGCACTTTGCTGTGCCCTTCTTGCCCTTCTTTTCTGTGACACGAATGTGACCCTGTCACCACCAGGCTTTCCAAATGTTATTTCTGTCTGAGACTCAACCTCCAACGTAGCTCATCTGGCCTGTCTTAATCTTGATCCTGCTTAATTTTTAGGGTTCTCTTTTACTATGCCTTTTAACTCCATAATATACCCATAGAGAAATTATATTTTTATTTCTTAAGTTCCCCCTCCCCTTTTAATGTGTTCTAGACCTTTCTGCCTGGAAGATCCTCACCCTTCTTTCCTCACTTACTAACTCTATCTCATTTTCCAGGTTTTGGTTTGGAGATACCACCTCTTAGAAGCCATCCCCAGTTTTCAAAGGCTTTTTGTTATTTGTTTTTTTATTTTATTTTGTTGCTTGGGTGCTACACAGGCTACCCTAACATGAGGGCATGTGTTCCCTGTCTTGGCACCCATTATTACTCAGTGCTTTTGCTTATTTCAGCGTCTGTCTCATGACTCCGTCATTGCTTTCTGTAAAGGTGAGGATAGGTCTGTATTATTTGTTGCAAAGACATATTAGGTAATTAATGGATGCTGCTGTAATTATTCTTTATTCTCATTCAATAATTCTGTAAGGCATTATCTCCATTTTATAGGCAGTTCTTAAGATCAAATTGTTATTAAGTGGTGGGGTTGGAATTAAAAATGAGCTATTTCTGATCTTAAGTCATAAACTTTTATACTACAAAAAACTGTCTTTGTAATACATAATGTGATATATAGTAAATAGTATGTGTGGTAAACTGAATAGTGGTCTCCCAGAGATATCCATATCATCCCTCAAACCTGTCATCATAACTTTATATGGGAAAGGATTTCACAGATGTGGGCAATTTTCAGGATTTGGGGATATGGAGATTATTCTGGATGATCTGGATAGGACCAAAGTTTGATGACCTTAGAGGGAAACAGAGGGAGATAGTACTACAGAAGAGGAAGTAGGAGATGTATAAGTTGGAATAATGTGAGGGAAGAGTCACAAACCAAGGAAGGTAGGCAGCCTACAGAAGTTAGAAAAGGCAAAGAGACAGATCTCCCCTAGAGCTTCCAAAAGGAATCAGCTCTGCTGATGCCTTGCCTTTAGCCCAGTAAAACTGATTTTGGACTTCTGACCTCCAAAGCTGTTACGGAATAAATTATTATTTTAGTCTCCATATTTGTGGTAACTTGTTACAACAGCAATGGAAACTAATACAGCATGCATGAAAAATGCAATATACCCAATATATATTTGATACATATGTGAAAAGCATGTATTTTCATTAAAATTCAAACTCTTGAATTTTAGGCTATCTGTGTACCTGTGTAAGACAGATTTAGCTGTAATTACTAACTGAATGGAAGGCCACACAATTCCCTGGAGAGCCTGAATTAAAAAAAAAAAAATACTTAAAATATATTACTTTTTAAAGGAAGTTATTTTATGACTTTTTTTTTGTAATAAATTTAAAAGGAAGGGGAAATAGAGTCAAGCCACAGCTTTCAAAAAATCATGTACATTTTTTAATGAGATGATAGAATTATTCCATTATCTCAACGGTTGCTTAAATATGTTATGTTAAAATTGCTGTTGTCCATGCTTAATTAGGTTGCACATTATAGTATGTAAAGGACACTTAGTTCACTTAGTAAACTTCAATTAAGGAGGTTGGCACCACGTGTCACTTCACTACATCCCCCTGGTGGACTTCATGTTCAGGAGGGATAGGACTGTCTCTCATGGCTAAGGCCTAGAGCTGGGACCACAGGTCTGACATTTTCTTCTTGCTGTGGGTGCTCAATTGTGGTCAATCTCCTGTATTTCCTACATGCTCCTTCTCATTCATTTTTGTATGAGAAACTCCTCATACATCCTCTTCTCATTACCTCCTTTGCCAATATCTTAGCTCAGAGTCTATTTCTCTCTCATTGGATTAATCTTTTTTTTTAATTTAGCTAATATATTTCTTTTTATTATGTTCAGTTAGCCACTATATACCACATCATTAGTTTTTGATATAGTGTTCAGTGATTCATTAGTTACATGTAACACTCAGTGCACATCACAACATGTGCCTTCCTTAATACTTATCACCTTGTTACCCCATCCCCTCACCCGCCTCCCTTCTGATACCCTCAGTTCATTTCCTGGGGTCCATAGTCTTTCATGGTTCATCTCCCTCTCTGATTTCCCCCATTCAGATTATTCCTCCTTGCTATTGCTTATGTTCCACGTATGAGCGAAACCATATAATTGTCTTATTGGATTAATCTTAAGAACATTCTGCCTTATGTCAATAGCTCCGTATGCCCTTAGAATAAATATCATAGTCCCTTCAGTGACCTACAAAGCCCTATATAAATACGCTCCCTCTCACACATTCTAGGTCATATGCATGGTATCCTGTCTGGACCTGGAGTCTGCGGGACACACTTCTGCCTCAGGATATGTGCACTTGCTATTTCTCTTCCTAACTGTTCCTCCTGCAGATATCCACAGGGCTCACTGCCTCACCTCTTACAGATCTCTCCATAGGCATCACCTTTTTAGTAAGGCCTTACCTGACAACCCAACCTATAACTTTCTATCTGCTTCCCTTGCTTCAGTGTTCTCTTTAGCACTTACCACCAGTCAATCGACAACATAACACCTACTCACCTCATGTCTGCTGTCTGCCCTCTCACCAGAGATAAGCTCTCTCAAAGCATTTTTATCTACTCCGTTCAGTGTTGTAGTTCCAGTTCCCTGAACAGGGCCTGGCACATAGTAGAGATATAAAAATTGGTTAAGTAAACAATCTTGTAACCAGTCTCACTACTTAGCCCAATCATCACATAGTACATTTTATCTTTTGAAAAAAATTCAAACGTAGTTCAGGTCTTCCATGTTTGAAATTCATTAAGGAACAAGGTAAAGTGTGTATTTTTATTTGGATGTACAAGTGACTCTGTGATAAGGCCTCAATTCTACCTTCTCATGTGATCTCACAATCACATGCACCAGAACCTACCACACATCCTATACAGCTTGTCCCCATTTGCTGTGACTGCCCCATATCCATTGCCTGATAAGCTCCTGCCCAATGAGCTCACCTAACAGAGTCTTCTCTCGTTTCCCAGGTCAGTTTAAACATTACTCTCCAGAAGACGAACTGCAGTTCTCTTTATTATCAACACGGAACGAACATTCCCAGATTGCAAAGTCATGCAACTGCATGCGCCTGCCTCTCTCAGTAGGCAGAGCTCTGCTTTAGAGATTAGGTTAGATCTCACTCAGTCTGTCAACAAAATGCCTAGCATATTTTTAATAAAGAATAATCAATTGAATTGATTCAGGAAGGAAGGAACTACTCTGATTCTGGGGATTTAGAGCAGTTTATCCACACCCGATCCCCCAAATTTTTCATGTCCTGGCTTACATAGAAATTTTGTATGCACTGTCCCAAGAATAAGTAATGGAGTCTGTTCTTGGAGGAGGGGACTGACCTGGGGGTGTTAGTCATCTGCCACCCAGAACACTAATGGAATCAATATCTCTGCTTCTCTGAGACTCGCTTGAAGCACCACAGATGAGAGTCTGGATTGAAGGACCAAAATTCCAGTGGGAACTACTTTTTATGCCCTCTGTGCCTCATTCTTATTTAATAACCTTAGAAGTCTGTCCTATGTTGGATTCAGGTCTCACAGTTAATAACAAAGCCAGGACTTTCCCGACTCTGCTCATTCAGCCCCCAGCTCTGAGACCCATTTCCTTTGAATGACTCCCCCTACTCAGGGAAATATGTAGATACACTTTAATAACAGTGTAAATGTACTTTTAAGCATCATATACATTCAAACAATTGTGAAATGTATTTGTAATTATAGTATCCAGACTTTTAAAACCTCAGATAAAACTGTTGTTTGTTGTTAGCCATTAAAAAAAGTAGAGATTTGCAAAAATAGTGTGGAGATTGAACATGAATTATTTTGGTTCATAACACATGTGGTGACATGTATTTGCAAAGAATCAATCATAAATCGGTATAAAAAGGAAGACAGAGTTTTATCATTATTAAAGAATGAACCAGAAGTGAATAAAAGTGTAAAGTACAAAAAGGGTAAATAATTATTCAACTCTTAAGACATCTAGTCTAGACCAATTACAAGTATTATATATATTTTTTGTGATTAAAAGTAATCACTTATTCAACAAAATACAACCTGATTTTTGTGTGTATCCTGCATGTGGGCTGTGGTTGCATTTAACCCTGGATTTTATTTTCATTTACTTTTAATGCCAAGTAAAGGATACTGTTTATTTTGTATATTCTCTCACATCCAAATGAGATCTGTGACATTTACCAGAAAGTTGGCTCCCCAGACTGAAAGCTATTATGTATTCCACCACTGCACTTACAAACAACATGGGCTTTTTCTGGTGTAAAAAATTATGACTTACCTCTCCCAATTTCCATATTCCTTGCTAGTCTATCAATGAAAAGGAAGCCCCTATGTGCTCTAATTACCTACATAAACAGTACTTTATCCAACAGCTTCTAAAGAGGTCTCATACTTTTTCCCTACGATCTTGAACTTAATACTATAAAGAACCAACTTTTCCCTTAGAGCAAGGATTTTACTTTTTAATAGTATTTCCTATGTTTCAACCAAATCACTGCAAGGATATCTAACATAAAAACAAATTTAAAAATCAGAATTGCTCTGATAAATGCAGACAAGAGGCTCTGGGGTTGTGTTCAGAGCCCTCCTTGCCTATTCTGAGGCACCTCTTCAGTACCTTAAGACTCCATGAAAATCAAACTGTTAGACACTTGTCCATAATGGAAAACTTACAAATAGGGAAGGGTAGTGGAGACGCTGTATAGCTACCACAGAATTGTCCATCTGGAGGGACACAATTGGTCCTGAGAGTCAAAAAGTCAAAAGGAGGGGCACCTGGGTGGCTCAGGTGGTTAAGCCTTTGCTTTCGGCTCAGGTCATGATCCCAGGACCCTGGGATCAAGTCCTGCATTGGGCTTCTTGCTCAGTGGGGAGCCTGCTTCTCCTTCTCCCTCTGTTGCTCCCCCTGCTTGGGCTCTTTCTCTCTCTCTCTCTGACAAATAAATAAGTAAAAAATTTTTTAAAAAGTCAAAAGGAACAAATAGGAACCATCTGTCTTGGGTAGAAATGTATAGGTGATCCAGAGCAAGAAGAGCATCTTTTATGGACTGAGACATTTCCAGGAATGCACAGAAATTTTGCTAAGATGAATCAGTCTGGGATGTGGTGAGAAACAGGAAAATGCAAAGGATCCTCGTAAAGGAGCCATAGGTGAGCCCAGAACAGCATCTGAGCAGACAAGGGCAGCATAGGGGCAGGCCCTTGTATCAGGGAGAGAGGACAGGCTAAACAATTATAAGACTGCATGCTTTTTTAATTTCCTGGAGCTTCTGAAGCTCAGATGTTGCTTTGCTTCCATTGGCTGCTACACGGGTATGGAAATTTATGGTACAGAGAAAGTTCACCTTAAAATTGTTCTGTTTTAAAGTAAAAAAAATCCAAACAAACAGAAAGCAGAAGCAAATTCATAAATACAGAAAACAAACTGACGGCTGCCAGAGGGTTGGGGGTGGAGGGGATGGGCTAAATGGGTGAAAGGGAGTGGGAGCTGCAGATTTCTAGTTACAGGATGAATAAGTCACCAGGATGAAACATATAGCATAGGGAATATAGTCAATAATATAATGCCATTGTGTGGCGACAAGCTATGCTTGTGGTGGCCATAGCATAATGTATAGACTTGTCAAATCACTATGCTGTACACCTGAAACTAATGCAACATTGTGTGTCAACTATCCTTCAATGGAAAATAAGTAAACAAGCAAATAAATAAATAGTTTCAGAAAATTTAAAAAGAAAATTTAAAAAGTAAAAAGTAAACAAATCACTTTGTAGTCAAAGTGAAAAATCTTAAAGAATATGCTGTATTTGGGACTGGCATACCTTATTAGTAACCTCAACCAGATTTATTGATTCCCAGTGTTGGAGACTCCTATGTCCTCACTTACCAGTCAGAACAAGTAGTTGGCTTGATCTAGGGCACATGCTCACACTTCCCCCACTATTTAAATTGTTACCTTTATAATTAGTTATTTTATTTGAGGTAGAAATCTTGACTTCAACTCTCATAAACTACATACTAAAACATATAAAATTGTACTCTAAAACTGCAAATGCATTGGTTTCCCAAAATTTAAAAAAATGATCTCGGCTTACGATGGCCCATTATAGCAGTTGCCTGTCTCTCTCCCTGTTGGTAACTGTATTACAGAGTCAGTTAGGTGAATCTGTGTAAGGCTGAGGCCATCGCAAAGGTCACAGTTACAAACTGAAGCCATGGCCCTGAGAAAGCAGATCCTGTTTAAAGACTAGAGAAAGTATCCCAGTCAAGAAATGAGAGTGTCATCAAATGATAAGGGAATACAGTTATCAGGGTTGAGAATCAGGCCAGATACTAGTGGTCTGGGACCATGAGACCCTCCAAGCATGTATCCGTTAGAAGTGACAGATGAATGAAAAGGTCTAAATTCAGACCAGGTGAAGGTAAGTGATCTAAGGCAGGCAGATCGACATAAATGATAATTTGGAAGAAGTAACACAATTACCAGAGAGGGTGTACTAGTAAGTTCCTAGAAAGCAACTTTCCTCCATTACTATAGTTAAAAGACACACGTGTACACATGTGCATGTACACAAACACACACAAAGAACAACCAGTGGCAATTTACAGATCTTTATTCTTCAGTTAAAGAAAATTAAAAAGAAAAATGGTATTTTAAACCAGACAAATAGAAACAAACTAATATCAGCCTAAAAGACAAAGTGTTTAAACATTTTGATTATTTATATTAAAATCAAGGGCTTAAAAATTCTTTGCTGTATATATAGATGCATGATAAATTTATATCTTATCTCTAAACTATAGAGATATATACTAAATTTTGTGAGGACTTTTCAAGTACTGCTTATTTTCTGAATTTGAATAAATTGGTTGCCACTTAAGGATATACATCTAATCTCATGGCACATTTTCCTCTGGGTTATGGGTGTCTTCTGAAACCAAGGGGCAGGAATGCAGCCAGGGTCATAAAACAAGCACCAGAACTCACAAGTCTCCAGGTTTTCTTTCTGTGTCTTTGATACTTCTGTCTGTAAATGATGTATGCTCCTCCCTATTTGTAAACCATCCTCTCTGTTTATAAACCAGCAGTGTGTAAACTGCTCACCCCCAAGGCAGGAAAGTGTTGTGTTCTCAGGATTTTTCATGTCTCCTCCATGTGACAGAGAAGCTCAGTCTTCAACTGGACACTCTTGGTATAGATACATATTTCCAGGGAAGGGTTCTCACTGGCTCAATTCAAATGAGGTTTCACTCACAACTCTAGTAGTACAAATGTGATTTCTGGGCACAACCCAATTGTTCTACAACCTTTACTTGGTGGTCTAGTGGAAATACATATATAGAAAGTGTCTAGAGAAGGAAAAGCATGAATAAGACCCACAAGGCCAAAAGTAGGCAATACAGGGCATATGGAGGACTTTAGAGAGCTGTCACAGAAGTTGGTCTTCTTATCCACACTTCCCTTCCCACACCAACAGAATCTTGTCCATACTTCTGGAAGGAAGAAGGTTAAGCATAATATGTCCGTTTTATGCAAAAATGAAAATATACATGAGACGGGAACACAGAACAGCATTCTTGGTAATGTGAAGATTATGACAACCAAATGGTTGTGTGTATGTGTGTAGAGTGACAGTGCTTTTCCTCTCCAGGAAGTACTTGTCAAAAAAAAAAAAAAAGTGCTAGAGATGGGGAGGACATGGTGTCATTGCATTTGTTTACAAATCAGTGGAATTTGTTCTGAGAATCAGATTTCCCAAAGCCTCAGCAAATGCTAAATCACTTGCCAGATTTTCATAGAAGAAAGGATCCTAAACCAAAACCCACCATTTTTAGGCAAGTCTGAGGAAGCTAATATTTTCATTAGCTGAAGGGAGAGGAGAGATGCCAAGAAGAGAATTCTGGATGCACATAGCTCTCTCTAAGGCTTCACCTGTGCTGATTGAAAGGAAAGAATCAGACATAGGATGAGAAGGGGGAGTCATTGGGTCTTTATCTGATTAAAAAAAAAAAAGGTGGGGGAAGCCTACACTAAGAGGCTGGTAGCTTAAAAACACAAATAGGTAGGAGGGAGAATTCTTTGAAAGATAACCTTCGGGCAGAAAAATAAGACACTACCAACTGTCATTGGTTGAAACTTTTTATCCTAACAAGCAAAATTGCTACAAATTTTGTGATTGGAAGGACTAAGTCTTCGGTGAGGAATATTCTTTACTTTTCACCATGAGAAGGCCAAAAGCAAAATGAGTAAGGGGGTTGGTGCCCTTTTATTCATGCTTTTATACTTTATCTGATGACCCTGAGAAACAGTTAGTGGCTGGACTTATATATAGCTAATTTCAAAGTTGTGTTTTGGCTAAATTGTTTATCCAACTAAGAATATGTAGGCTCCTTTTTCCTTTATAGAGAGACAAGGTCAATTCTTCTGCAACTGATCATGATTTTGTAACAACAGTCTTTAAGAGTCAACACTCTTACCTTGCAGCATCCCTACTTGAACATCTGTGCTCAGTTCTAAAATATTTCAGAAAGGTAAACTAAGATACTAGTCAAAAAGCATATTCAATAAGCACTTTGATAAAAAATAGATCTATAGAGATGTGATGGTTAACTCCACAATGGACTATAAAATAATGATAATTGTAATGTAATATTCAATGACATTTGTGGAACAGCTAGTTGGTACTAACTTGTAATGTTTTTCATGTACCATCACCATATTCAGTTCCTCTAGAAAGCAATGAGCTAGATAGCCAATTGTTTCCCTTTCTTAGAAACAGGAATGGAGGTGTTAAACATTAAGCTCAAGGTAACACTACCAGAAAGTCATATGGTGGAGGCCCATCTCACACTTGGGTCTATCTGACCCCACAGAGCACAATGCTTTACTCACTGTCTGGTATGGCCAAGAGCACAGGAATCCCTATATATCTACCCCCAGGCCTAGGGCCAGTTCTAAGTTCTATTTGGACTTCACTTTGTACCTACTGACTTTCCACTGTAAAGCCAGCTGCTTTGCTATCAACAATGTGATTTTCTTCTGACACTAAAAATTCCCAGCTAAAACTAAGTAACCATCATCAAATAAGTGGGAAGTTTGGCCAGAAGATGGCTGCAATTCCTTTCAGTATTTGTGTTTTGTGAAATTAATCATCATTCTGGTCCTTTTGTACATGCTAAACTATAAAAATCTCATAGAAAATCAGTAGATACATCTACATGCAAAATTTCAGCAGGCATCAATATATTTCAAAAGCATAAACTGGGGGGCCTGGGTGGCTCAGTCAGTTAAGTGGCTGCCTCTGGCTCAGGTGATGATCCCATGATTCTGAGATCAAGCCTCACACTAGGCTCCTTGGTCAGCAGGGAGCCTGCTTCTCCCCTGCCTGTCCTTCCCCCTGCTTGTGTTTGTTCTCTGTCTCTCTCTTGCTCACTCTCTCTGTGTCAAATAAAATTTTTTTTAAATCTTTAAAAATTAAAACCACACTGAGATACCACCTTACACCAGTGAGAATGGCCAAAATCAACAAGACAGGAAACAACCGGTGTTGGAGAGGATGTGGAGAAAGGGGAACCCTCTTCCACTGTTGGTGGGAATGCAAGTTGGTGTAGCCACTTTGGAGAACAGTGTGGAGATTCCTCAAGAAATTAAAAATAGAGCTTCCCTATGACCCTGCCATTGCACTACTGGGTATTTACCCCAAAGATACAGATGTAGTGAAAAGAAGGGCCATCTGTACCCCAATATTTATAGCAGCAATGGCCACAGTTGCCAAACTGTGGAAAGAACCAAGATGCCCTTCAATGGATGAATGGATAAGGAAGATGTGGTCCATATACACTATGGAGTATTATGCCCCCATCAGAAAGGATGAATACCCAACTTTTGTAGCAACATGGACGGGACTGGAAGAGATTATGCTGAGTGAAATAAGTCAAGCAGAGAGAGTCAATTATCATATGGTTTCACTTATTTGTGGAGCATAACAAATAGCATGGAGGACAAGGGGAGTTAGAGAGGAGAAGGGTTGGGGGAAATTGGAAGGGGAGGAGAACTCTGAGAGACTATGGACTCTGAAAAACAATCTGAGGGGTTTGAAGGGGCAGGAGGTGGGAGGTTGGGGGAACCAGGTGGTGGGTATTAGAGAGGGCATGGATTGTATGGAGCACTGGGTGTGATGAAAAACAATACTGTTATGCTGAAAATAAATTAAAAAAAAATCTTTTTTAAAAAAAAGCATAAACTGGAGGATGACCTATAATCAATAGGAATGCAAGAAAATGCACATATGACAGCCCTTTGTGAATTGTGGAACTCAGACCTAGTGAATGGGAGAGCTGCCATCTTCAACCTTGCCAGCAGTGTGGAGAGCATGAGTCAGCAATAAAAGTTGGCACTTTTGAAAACCATCAGGGAGAAAATACTTGACAGTACAGATCACAGAGCTCTCAGGAGCCAAGGTTTTCTTTCATATTCATTCATTCATTCATTCATTCATTCATTATTTGCAGTCATACTTCCTTTTATTGTGCTTTGCAGTTTTGCATTAAAAAAAAAATAAACTGAGGTTTTGTGACAACACTGCATCAAATAAGTTTACCAGCCCCATTTTTCCAACATTTGTTCACTTCATGTCTCTGTGTCAAAAAGCTTTTTTAAATGGAGGTATATATGCACAATGTAAATGTAATTTTGACATGGACTGATAAGCCAAAAAAATTCATTTGACTCTCTTTATTGTGATATTTGCTTTATTGTAGTGGTCTGGAATTGAACCTGTAGTATTTCCAAGGTATACCTGTTTTCATCCCTCTAGACATTCAGTTTTTCAAATATCTATGGCCAGATAGTGGGCTTGTATCTATGGCAGATACATATACAAACAGTAACAATGTTGCCCCAGAAGCTTCATTACAGAGGTACATCTAAGTACCAGAGCATCTAAATCAAGGGATGGCAATACTGAAAAAGAATGATTCTCCACTGCTTGTGAATTATTCTGCTATCACTCTGCTGAAGAAATCAAGGACTTATCACATGTAAGACTCTAAAGTTATTTATTTATTTATTTATTTACTTATTTATTTACTTATTTATTTTACTTCTGAGCCTTATTGCAAATATTAATGTGCTGCTTTGCCTTCCTGCTGGGTTGAACAGGAATGGTGGCAAATGAAGAGAAAATCACTGATGTTCCTTAGCTGGCAGGGGTTTCTCTGTATACTATTTTAGCCCATATGCCCATTTATCTGCACCTTTTCCTCATAACTATTAGAACGATTTACTTCTGTTAGGGAATCTAAAGGAGGAGTGAGCCATAAACTGAGCATTTCTTAAACTACGGCTACAAGCTGAGACTCTGTGGGAATGCTGTGTCTATACTCATAATGGATTTCAGAGAGGATTTCAGAACTGAGAAAGCTTAGGAGACACATACTTACCATAAGCTCACAGCTGGCTGCACATTTGTCCTGGCAGGGAAAGGAGGAGATGGAACTAGCAAGCTTTAGTACAGGAGCCTCACTAGAGGTGCAAGTGTAGTGCTTAAGAGCGCAGGCTCCTGAGCAAGTCCACCTGAGCAAATCCTCCTGCTGCCACTTGAGCAACAACAATATTAATAGTAACTGTGTACCAAGACATATGAACGAATAAATTTAGGTAAAGCCTTTAGAATGGAGCTTGGCAAACGATAAGTTCTGTAAAAGATTTTGCTATTATTATTACTATTGTGACTACCCATATCATCATTATTATTAATAAAGAATGAAATAAGTAAATATAGATTTATAATTTTATTTTCATACAGATGTATATGTGTTTAAGCCATGTTCTTCTGCAACTTTTTTTCTAAAACCCTTCCCTCCTCTATTCTATTCATGTACAGGTGCATCCTTCTGTTTTAGCTATTGGGACATATATCTTCATTATAAAAGGCAATTGTTGCAACCACAGCTAAAGAAGAAAAGAATAGAGAGGCTGTAATTCTCTAATGGGATGTGATGTGATTGAGTCAGATTTTTTCATTACAGGGGCTAGAGGTTGGCAGAGTCTCAAGGGCTCAGCACTGGGGATCTTCAAGTATGGTTCACACACCCCTCCCCACTGGTGTGCCCCTTTTTCAATTACCTTGTGGTTGCGTTTTGACCAAGGTAGAAGAAATTGGACTAGTTAAGCAGGGTTTTTGTTTTGTTTGTTTTTTGTTTTTTTTTGAGCCATGTTATGGGATGTCACACTTCCAAATTACACACCTCAGTATCAAGCATAGTTTCTTGCATGTAAGAGATACTTAGATATTATTATAGCTGAATTAATGACTATGTGACCCCACAACTAATGTTTTCCTCAGTCTTTGAAGATGGATAAGGAAGAGTTGCAGAGACCAAGCCTACATGGCATCACAGGGCCATATTGTCAAGGGGTATCCCTGACTCAGGAAAATGACTTGTTTGGACCACAAAGCAGGTAGGAGGCTGGATATTACCATTGTTCTGGATGTGGTAGGATTTCAGGATCTGATGTCATCTGATACCTCCAATATTTAGCCTGCCCACTATATTCAGAGTCCATACCTTTAAAACAACTTTCTACTCATGGAACTCACCTAAAAAGTTGGGTAACGGAGTCCAGATTCCTACAATTTCTGAGATATAGTGCTATATTGTTAATGAATAAATCCATATTCAGTTTCACATATCATACTGACTCTTCTGAGCTAGGTTAGTTCTTATGAGTTGGGTTGGCATAAATCAGCTTCCTTATAGTTTACATCTAGGACACATGAATACAAATAAAATAGGAACATAAAAAAGTGAACTGGCCAAATTTATAAGGTGAGAGCCAAACTCTGAATCTTAGAGATTATACTAATGTATTTTGCCAATCATTTTGTTGGATCTTGGTCTTGCCCTGGTTTTGTTTTCAAAACTCTATAACTTCTCAGTGACTCTTGGTTTAAAAAAAAACAAAAAAAATCTCATTTCAATATTTAGACTCAGTCTTTCTCTATTTAAATTTTATTCTTAAGCATAATGCAAATGTTCTTATCCCTTTACCCTTCTCTCCCACCCCAACTCAAGCTCACTTGTCCCATAGTCTGGTCTCTTGGATTAGGTTGGGAAAGGGTTACATGTTGAGCTCTTTACCTTCCTTTTCCTCCTCCTTCCCTTAGGTGTATTGGGGCAAGGACAATTAGAATAGGGAACAGTGCTTGTCTGATTACTTGGGGGAATGAGAGTTCCCTCCTTGTTGGCTGTCACTAGTTCACAGGCTGATACTAGACAATAGGCAACCAAACCAGCTACTTCAAAGGAGGCAGGTAAATGTTCTCTGAGGTTGTGGCTGGGACATACTCCACTGCACTGTTCTCTCTGGCACAAAAACTAGTACTGGACTCATTTTTACTTTCTAACCTTTCACCACAGGGTTCCATCATGGACCATTTTAGGCCCAGCCCCTCTTAAACGATAAACTATTTTAATAAACCATTTTGCAACCCTAAATAAATAAATAAATAAATAAATAAGTGAATAAATAAATATTTTTTTAAAAACCTGGAAACTAACTCTCTTGATTGGGATACGTAGTCAACTAGCTTCCACAGTGCCCCCTATATCCTTGGGAAGCTCACTTGGCACAACAAAGGGCAGGACTACATTCTCCTCCATGGCTGCTGCCCCTTTTCTCTCTACCATCTCACCAGTTCTTTTGGTCTTGTCCTGATAGCAAAGAGCAAGTTCATGACTATAGGGATGTCTACCCAAAAAGATATCAGCCTCATCATTGCTTTATGGATAATTCTTGTGACATTCCATTCTTTGACTTTGGGAAGGGACAGATGTCCTTTCTGAGCCAAGAATACATTGGTGTTTCTGTTCTCTTATTCCAATGGAGCTGTCTCCAACTGTGTATTTTCATAAACTTAGAATGTGGAATACTTAGTGTCTTTATCCTCAGATTTATATCTTAGCTGTAGTTTTGAGGCATGGAAAGTCTCTCCTGAAATCCTGTTAAATTTTCCAGGGCACCTCCAAATCTCTTTTGGAGATTTATACCCCTCACTTGCCATTTCTGAAAACCAAATGCGGGGTTGTGTGACCCCAAGATATGCCCTGGTCGCACATGACACCCTTGTAGTCAGGAAGATAAAGGCTATATGGAGAGAGGTTTATGAAGCACTGGAACTTGTTATTGGTGAAAATAATTTAATGTATGCTTTCACTCATTCACTTATTCCACACACATTTATTGTGAGTCTGCCATGCACAAGGCATTAACTCTGAAAAGATGCAAGAAGTTACAATCATCTGTTTTAGGAGACAGATAATTCGGGTGTTGAAAGGGCAGGGGACAGGAGGAATAGACTGCCCCTGGATGAAAAGGATAGGCAGAAAATTTGCTTCCCTGAATATGCAAACATCATGGTTAACTTTTAAAGAAAGAGGAGAAGAATTTAAAGATAAGACCTTAGGTGACAAACACTTTATAGATTTGGAAAAGAAGTAATACCAGTAGGAAGAAAGAAAAGGAAAGAAAAGATAGTTTCCAAAATAAGACAGTGCAGTGCTACAAAGTAGGTGAAGAAGGAAGTTTCAAGAACCAGAATGGGAGTCAGTAATATCAAGGGCCATAGAAAAGCCAAGGATAGTGAGAAATGAGACAGAGACTGGGGGCGGAGAAAGTGTTTTGGAAATACAGGTGACCTTTGAGAGAGCAGTTTAGTGATATAGGGAAAAGGAAGAAACCAGAATGCAGAGGATTAAGAGCAGGGAGTGGCCAGCAAGGAAATAAAAGACTCTTTTGAATTCCTTATTTCATTGTATTTTTTTTTTAAAGATTTTATTTATTTATTTGAGAGAGAGGCAGTGAGAGAGAGCATGAGTGAGGAGAAGGTCAGAGGGAGAAGCGGACTCCCCATGGAGCTGGGAGCCCGATGCGGGACTCGATCCCGGGACTCCGGGATCATGACCTGAGCCGAAGGCAGTCGTCCAACCAACTGAGCCACCCAGGCGTCCCTCATTGTATTTTTTTTTAATTGAAATGTAGTTGACACACACTGTTAAGTCGGTTTCAGGTATACAACAACTTACACATCATGCTGTGTTCACTAAAGTGTGGTGGCAGTCTGTCACCAGGCTAACACTATTATAATACCACTGACTATATTCCCTGTGCTGTACTTTTTGTTCATTCATTCTGTAACTGGAAGCCTGTATCTCCCACTCCTCTTCCAAGGAGTTTGGGAGAATGAAGGGTGACCCTGGTGAGGATCCTTTTTTTGTTTTGTTTTTTTTTTTTGTTTGTTTTCATTCTTTAATCCAAATTTTAAGCGAAAAGGATCAAAACATTACAATAGGGTTAAGGCTTCTTCTCTTACTGACTTTTGCCCCTGCAGAAGCAGCTAGATCACAAATTTGGTAAATGTTTTCCCAGTCCACGCACTTAAATTTCTACAGCACAAAAAAACTATAGTATTATTTATATATCAAAAAAACTGCAGTATCATTCATTGCTTTTAACTTAATATCTGGTAAAAAAATATAGTCCATAAATCTAAAACCTGTTTTATTCCTCTCATTTCAAGATCTTATTGTTTTGAGACTAATAAGTTTAAGTGCCATACAGATGTATCATAATTCTTTTTTTTTCCCATTGTACAGGCACACCATAATTTATTTACCTATTTTTTAATTGTTTTAAATTTTAATTTTACAATTTTTTAAAATATCCTATAATTATTTTTTTTCAGCATAACAGTATTTCTTGTTTTTGCACCACACCCAGTGCTCCATGCAATCCATGCCCTCTCTAATACCCACCACCTGGTTCCCCCAACCTCCCACCCCCCACCGCTTCAGACCCCTCAGATTGTTTTTCAGAGTCCATAGTCTCTCAGAGTTCTCCTCCCCTTCCAATTTCCCCCAACCCTTCTCCTCTCTAACTCCCCTTGTCCTCCATGCTATTTGTTATGCTCCACAAATAAGTGAAACCATATGATAATTGACTCTCTCTGCTTGACTTATTTCACTCAGCATAATCTCTTCCAGTCCCATCCATGTTGCTACAAAAGTTGGGTATTCATCCTTTCTGATGGAGGCATAACACTCCATAGTGTATATGGACCACATCTTCCTTATCCATTCATCCGTTGAAGGGCATCTTGGTTCTTTCCACAGTTTGGTGACCGTCGCCATTGCTGCTATGAACATTGGGGTACAGATGGCCCTTCTTTTCACTACATCTGTATCTTTGGGGTAAATACCCAGTAGTGCAATGGCAGGGTCATAGGGAAGCTCTATTTTTAATTTCTTGAGGAATCTCCACACTGTTCTCCAAAGTGGCTACACCAACTTGCATTCCCACCAACAGTGGAAGAGGGTTCCCCTTTCTCCACATCCCCTCCAACACATGTTGTTTCCTGTCTTTCTAATTTTGGCCATTCTAACTGGTGTAAGGTGATATCTCAATGTGGTTTTAATTTGAAACTCCCTGATGGCTAGTGATGATGAACATTTTTTCATGTGTCTGATAGGCTTTTGTATGTCTTCATTGGAGAAGTGTCTGTTCATATCTTCTGCCCATTTTTTGATATGATTATCTGTTCTGTGTGTGTTTAGTTTGAGGAGTTCTTTATAGATCCTGGATATCAATCTTTTGTCTGTACTGTCATTGGCAAATATCTTCTCCCATTCCGTGGGATTTTTTTTTTCCTTTGTTTTCTTGACTGTTTCCTTTGCTGTGCAGAAGCTTTTTATTTTGATGAAGTCCCAAAAGTTTATTTTCACTTTTTTTCCCTTTGCCTTTGGAGACATATCTTAAAAGAAGTTGCTGTGGCTAATATCAAAGAGGTTACTGCCTGTGTTCTCCTCTAGGATTCTGATGGATTCCTGACTCACGTTGAGGTCTTTTATCCATTTTGAGTTTATCTTTGTGTACAGTGTAAGAGAATGGTCGAGTTTCATTCTTCTACATATAGCTGTCCACTTTTCCCAGCATCATTTATTGAAGAGACTGTCTTTTTTCCACTGTATATTCCCAAGACCGGCAAGGCTTAAAAGACTATGCAACCACCAAGCCAACACTGCAGGAAATATTAAGGGGGGTTCTATAAAAGAGGAAAAATGCTAAGAATAGCACTGAACAGAAATATAGAGACAATCTACAGAAAGAAAGACTTCAAAGGTAACATGATGTCAATAAAAATGTATCTATCAATAAACACTCTCAATGTGAATGGCCTAAATGCACCCATAAAACAGCACAGGGTTGCAGATTGGATAAAATGATAGGACCCATCCATATGTTGTCTATAAGAGACCCATTTTGAACCTAAAGATACACCCAGACTGAAAGTGAAGGGTTGGAGAAGCATCTTTCATGCCCATGGGCCTCAAAAGAAGGCCGGAGTAGTGATTCTCATAACAGATAAAATATATTTTAAACTAAAGACTCTAGTCAGAGATACAGAAGGACACTACATCATTCTTAAAGGGACTATCCACCAAGATGATCTAACAATTGTAAATATCTATGCCCCCAATATGGGAGCAGCCAATTACATAAGAAAACTGTTAATCAAGATAAAGAGTCATATTGATATGAATACATTAATAGTAGGAGATCTTAACACACCTCTCTCAGAAATAGACCATCGAAGCAGAAAATCAATAAAGAAACAAGAGCATTGAATGATACATTGGACCAGATAGACCTCATAGATATATACAGAACATTCCACCCTAAAACAACAGAATACTCATTCTTCTCAAGTGCACATGGAACCTTCTCAAGAATAGACCACATACTGGGTCACAAATCAGGACTCAACCGATACCAAAAGACTGAGATTATTCCCTGCATTTTCTCAGATCACAATGCTTTGAAACTGGAGCTCAATCACAAGGAAAAGTTCAGAAGGAACTCAAACACCTGGAAGCTAAAGGCCACCTTGCTTAAGAATGCTTGGATCAACCAGGAGATCAAAGAAAAACTGAAACAATTCATGGAAACCAATGAGAATGAAGACACTTCAGTCCAAAACCTGCGGGATACAGCAAAGGTGGTCCTAAGGGGGAAATACATAGCCATCAAAGCCTCCCTCAAAAAAACTGAAAAATCCACAGCAGCTATCTCTACACCTTAAAGAACTGGAGAATTAACAACAAATCAAACCAACTCCACACATAAGAAGGGAAATAATCAAGATTAGAGCTGAGATCAATGAGGTAGAAACCAGAGATACAGTAGAATGTATAAATGAAACTAGAAGCTGGTTTTTTGAAAGAATCAATAAGATCGATAAACCATTGGCCACACTAATCCAAAAGAAAAGAGAGGAAGCCCAAATTAATAAAATTATGAATGAAAAGGGAGAGATCACAACTAACACCAAGGAAGTAGAAACAATCATCAGAAGTTATTATCAACAGTTATATGCCAATAAGCTAAGCAACCTAGATGAAATGGATGCATTCCTGGAAAACTATAAGCTCCCAAAATTGAACCAGGAAGAAACTGACAACCTGAATAGACCGATATCTAGTAACGAGATTGAAGCCGTGATCAAAAACCTCCCAAAAAACAAGAGCCCAGGACCTGACGGATTCCCTGGGGAATTCTACCAAACTTTCAAAGAAGAAATAGCACCTATTCTCCTGAAGCTGTTTCAAAAAATTGAAGCAGAAGGAAAACTCCCAGACTCTTTCTATGAAGCCAGCATTACCCTGATCCCCAAACCAGGCAAAGACCCTGCCAGAAAAGAGAATTTCAGACCAATATCACTGATGAATATGGATGCTAAGATTCTCAACAAGATCCTAGCAAACAGGATCCAACAGCACATTAAAAAGATTATCCACCATGACCAGGTGGGATTCATTCTTGGGCTACAAGGATGGTTCAACATTCGCAAATCAATCAGTGTGATAGAACAAATTAATATGAGAAGAGAGAAGAACCACATGGTCCTCTCAATTGATGCAGAAAAAGCACTTGACAAAATCCAGCATCCTTTCCTGATTAAAACGCTTCAAAGTACAGGGATAGAGGGAACATTCCTGAACTTCATAAAATCTATCTATGAAAGACCCACAGCAAATATCATCCTCAATGGGAAAAAGCTTGCAGCCTTCCCATTGAGATCAGGAACACGACAAGGATGCCCACTCTCATCACTCTTGTTCAACATAGTATTAGAAGTCCTAGCAACAGCAATCAGACAACAAAGAGAAATAAAAGGTATCCAAATTGGCAATGAAGAAGTCAAACTCTCTCTCTTTGCAGATGACATGATTCTTTATATGGAAAACCGAAAAGACTCCACCCCCAAGCTACTAGAACTCATACAGCAATTCAGTAACGTGGCAGGATACAAAATCAACATACAGAAATCAGTGGCTTTCTTATACACTAACAATGAAAACACAGAAAGGGAAATTAGAGAATCAACTCCATTTACTATAGCACCAAGAATCATAAGATACCTGGAAATAAACCTAACCAAAGAGGTAAAGGATCTGTACTCGAGGAACTACAGAACACTCATCAAAGAAATTGAAGAAGACACAAAAAGATGGAAGACAATTCCATGCTCTTGGATCTGAAGAATAAACATTGTTAAAATGTCTATACTGCCTAGAGCTATCTATACTTTTAATGCCATTCCAATCAAAATTCCACCAGTATTTTTCAAAGAGCTGGAGCAAATAATCCAGAAATTTGTATGGAACCAGAAGAGACCCCGAATCGCTAAGGAAATGTTGAAAAACAAAAATAAAACTGGGGGCATCACGTTACCTGATTTCAAGCTTTACTACAAAGCTGTGATCACCAAGACAGCATAGTACTGGCATAAAACCAGACACATAGACCAGTGGAACAGAGTAGAGAGCCTAGATATGGACCCTCAACTCTACGGTCAAATAATTTTGACAAAACAGGAAAAAATATACAGTGAGGATCCTTTTTTAACCTTAAACAATGAGAAAATCTAACATGTGAAAAGCAGAGGCAAATGGCCAAATGAAGATGCAGAGATGGAAGTTGACACTGAAGGAATGAAGTCTTAGAAATGTCAGTATGGTGTGAGTGTAGATGTAAAACAGTGTTAAGAGGCAATGATTCAAGCCATAAAAATAAAACACAATTGCCTATTTTGCTCTTCAGTGGAGATAATCCCATGTTGAAAATTAGAATTGATTGACTAAATTATTTACCTTTGCAAAGACGTAAACAAATACCCCTTCATGCTACCTTCCCACTTAAGGTGTTGACCCCCAAGAGGAAAAATTTGTTTTTTTATTCCTTTGAAATAGTGCTCATTTAAAATATGAGTGAAATTAATGAGGCCTATAGCTCCCTGGAAGAAAGCATGGTTAAAGTGACCAGTCTAAAGTCAGATATGCAGAGAAGCAATGGAAGCAACCATTCACATCCAAGTCTACAATGACACCATGCTGTTTTCTCTGGCTCAGGAGTTTCCAGTGTCAGTATGAGTGAAGAGAGGTGAAGAGAGCACAGGCACCAGGTGAAAGACAGGAATAAATACCTGACACTTTATCTTTTCAAACAGCCATGATCATCTTTAAAAAAAAAAAAGAAAAAAAGAGCAAAAAGCCTTAAATGGGGTGCCTGGGTGGCTCAGTGGGTTAAGCCGCTGCCTTCGGCTCGGGTCATGATCTCAGGATCCTGGGATCGAGCCCCGCGTCAGGCTCTCTGCTCAGCGGGGAGCCTGCTTCCTCCTCTCTCTCTGTCTGCCTCTCTGCCTGCTTGTGATCTCTCTCTGTCAGATAAATAAATAAAATCTTTAAAAAAAAAAAAAAGAGCAAACAGCCATGATCAAGCTTTCAGAAGATTTCACTTCACAAAGCTCAGTGAAAGCAAACATGAGTGGAAAAGAGATTCAGGGTGGTCTCTTCCACATAAAACTTTTGTGGGGAGAAAACAAACAAGAATAGTGTTTCTACCAGTAATAACAGATCAGAAATATCTTTGCAATGTCCTCTCAACTCCATGATATATTCTGCTGTTTTGAGGGCAAGAAGCATGAGATAAGACAAATGTGTAATTACTTCTTGACCCACTCTTTCTAGTTTTCCATTTTCATGAGATGCCACAATTCATTATTTGCATTGATATATACAGAAGGATTGGGACGCTTAGTTGATATTCATTTATTCAGCAGTCTGTAATCTATATTTAATGGAGTACCAGACTGTGGCATAATAAACCGTTTAGAAAGATAGCTGCTTCATACACAGGGGTTATTGCTTGCATAACCTGTACTTATTTTTCATTACAAAACTAAAAGAGCAAAGCATAATTCATACAAGCAAATGAAGTTAACATTTAATGGCTTGAAAAATGATAGTATGAGCTTGTACTGTCAGGCACTGAGTGGCTGTAAAATAAAGGAAAGGAGTCCCCCCAAAATTGCCAAATAAAAAGCTGTTTTTTAGTTCACTGTGAAATATGGATGCCAAGGCAAACAATGAGATTCCACTCCATCAGGTACTAAGTAGCCCCTTAATTGGCTGACTTGTGGAGCTATACGTCCTTCAGAGGCAGCCTCTGTCCTGGAGCACACATGTGCTTAGGAGTCTGGAAGGGTCTTCCTGCTAACAGAGAGCTTCGGACACTTCCTCTCCAGCACTCCTGCTGAATATGCACCAAGACATGTATGCCTTGGGAACCAGATGTGGAAACTAACATCACCAGGAGTCACTGATGCACAGAACGTGAGTCCCTGGTGGCCCTGGAACCCTGACACTGTCCAATTCCAGCATCATGGTTCTCAAATGCTGTCATGGGGAGCAGTGCAAATCTGGAATAAACCTTTGTGAGTCTGTAGCAAAATTAAAATCACAAGAATACCATTATTAGGCTTTTTGGTTGTTAAATGTATTCAACTTAAAGAGCTTTTATTTTTTCTGCTTTTATGTTTTACCATGTTTGTTCTAAGTCATCATTTCTATTTATGAATACTAATGGTATTAGATGGGAGGTGTGATTGTCTTTTTTTTTTAATATAATGTGATCAAATAGTAAAATCAGTCACCCAATGTCAGCTCTCAAGGAATCCAACATTCTGGGAATCATGGTTTTAGATTTCCCATTCTCAAAGAGTGATACAGGTTAATTTCTGTATGCAGAAGCCATCTCAGAACTCATAGGAATTAATCAGAATTATACTTTCTTGAGTCTATATCCAACTTCACTTATGAGGTGCTTTTTTTTTTTTTTCTGTCTGCTATTATCACTGGTTCTCCTTTTGTAAGAATTTGGCTGTTAGAATAGTTAAACATTTTATTCATCTTCTGGCCCCTCATTTTCTCCACACCAGCAAGTTCCTCAGACATAGTGTAATAATAAAATATATTATTACACCATATATTATAGCTTCTTTTGGGGGAGGGGTAAGAACAGCAATAAATCATGGTTTTATTTCTATAATAGCATTTCTTTTTTATCTTGTGGTCCAGGAAGTAGAAGCAAATGTTTGATTGTGACATGGATTAGCAGCATGCCAGAGCTGTGTTATTACCAGACATCTGCAACAATTGGAATGCCCTCAGCTATCTATGATCAAAGACCATCAATAACACTCAAAAGCAGGATTTCAGAGACCTTTAATTATTTTCAACCCGTATTATTAAGCCTTTTTATTTATTCTTACATATAGTTCCAACCCCTCATGCCACTATTTGAATATGACAGATTAATAATTTATATGAGTCCTGAAGGTAATAGGACAGGGTATTACAAGTCACAGTATGACTTTTATAAAACTGAACATAATAAAACTTGATATAAAAATGGTTGGATGGGGAACAAAGATAATAGAATCTGGTCCAAAGCAAGCCAGGCCAACAAATGAACAAAAGCTTACAAATTCAACACAGGGATGGGAAAGGAGGAATAAGTACATGGCTAAACTAAACTAAGTTAAGTATCTTGAAGATGGAGGTCTTATTTCTGTTACTGTGTTACTGCTATGATTGTTTGATTACACACAAGTTCATATACTGTGTCAAGGTATCCTAAGGATATAGTGATTTGTATGGGATAAAAGTGGGATTAAGAAATATCTACTAAGATTTCCAAAGAAGGAATCTAGAATGTAAAATATTTTGTGTAAGTATTCTGAGTATTGCAACAGCCCAAGTCATACTTTCTTAGGCCTGCCAGGCCACACTATAAATAACATCAATGATCTTTAGTCCAGAATCATTAAGATCATCATGATCACCATCCTTACCATTACCACAATCACTATCATTACAACTAATGTTTGTTGAGTTTTCATTATGTAACAGGCACTGTGCTATGTGTCTTAATGTTGTTATCCATTTAATCTTCACAAACCTTATAAGCTATTTGCTATTATTTGTTCTCATTTTACAGAGAAAGGAACCAAGACAAAGGAACTTTATATGACATACTCAAGGACCCACAGAGAGCAATACCAGAACTGGAACTGGAACTCAAATTTGCCCAGTGTTAGTTTACCTTATTATTGTCTATTTCTGCAGTATTTGAAATTCTTTATGATTTGGAGAGGAAGCCCTGATATGAATGGTCATGATCAAACCTAATTATTTTTTGCTCCTATTGGAAATGCATAACAGTAAGTGAGGATATGTCTCATGAATAACCCAAAATATGCTTATTCTTCCCCTTTTCCCAAGCGCAAAGAACTAGTATTCTCCTCTGAATACCCTGCTCTGCTTTCCCTCATCTATTCATATATTCCTTAACTCTTCCATGAAAAGAGGCTTTAATTATACTGATGCAGACTCAGTTCCTTGTAGTTCTTGCAGAACAATTGTCTTTTGATAGATTTCAGTATCAATAATACTTTAAGCAAAGCAGTATTTGTTGTTCATCTTTTAAATTCTGGAGTTGAAAGGAACTTAGATTATCCAATGTATTGGGGAAAATTGAATCCCAGAGAGGCTAAGTAACTTGCCTTATTTCATAAAGTGACTGGTAGGAGAGTACATATGGGATCTCAGTCTTTGTGATACTTGCTATCCTCTGTCTATGGCATCACTGGCGAAAGGAAATATATCATTCTTTGTAAGTTTTCAGTATCAGCTATCTACAGAAGGGGTGAATTCTTTTGTTTCTATTTATTTGCTGTCAGAAGTAAACTAAGTCCTTGCCACACCATGCATGGGCAGGAAGATAGATAAACCACTCCCCCGCCCCCCCAAAAAAACCCTGGAAAATAAAACAAACACAAACAAAAACCCTTCCTATGTATCAGACTTGTTATATAGGATCACTGAACTCTGTCCCTTTGCCTTTGGTTTTCCAGGGTAATGACTGCTCTCACTGCTGATTTCACTAGAAATTTATACTGTCTCTAAATACACAGCAAGCTCAAATCTTCACACCCCCTTTCTATAACCGTGCTGGCTTCAACAGTTTCAACGACATTTCACTTGAGCAATTTCTGTTTTTAAAAATGGAAGGAGTAGAATGTATAGCACTGTCTCCACCCACTCGGTTAGCAAATTGTGATCAAATGTCACCCACAAACAGGACGGTTAATGATTTTCTTTGAGCTGAAACAGAAGTTGATCACTGGAAAATGGAAACAGTGTTCTTTTTTACTCCCTGCTCGGGATGTGATACAGGGTTGACTGAGGACTCTATTTAAAATTCAGCAACACAATTATCACAAACGCTGGGCAAAGCAAATCTTCAAGCCTAGAAAATGAGAAATTCAGAAAGTAATGACTAAATCAATAGTATCTATAATCCGGGATGGAGGGAATGTCTTATCTGCAGTATTGATAGTTATTTGTAATACACAGAGATTTACTTAATGCTCAGATATAGATGAGAACACAGGCACTCATCAACTGAATTGGTTTAGAAATATAGCAGAATGAAGGACAGAAAAAACATACTTAATTCTTTACTTGGGCAAAAGCAATTAAAATAATTTTCAATCCTGTAATTAGAGAAGGGGGCTGGGAAAGCAGTAGACATATGAGATGGGTAATAGTAGCCAAGCCCTTCTTGAACACACTGGTTGAACTACTGAGGAGTGTATTGTTAGTTTGTCTGCTTGGGTGCGTGCATGTGTGTGTGCGTGTGATTTGTTAGAAATTGTCTAAGATATCAGGCAGGGGTAGGTGGGGCTGCAGATGGGGACACCTGTTGTTGCAAATGTGAGCATCTTGGAGGGTAGAGACAGGAAGAAGAATCAAAGGTGGTGGATAAACAGGTTCAATGTTTATAAATTCATCTCTTGGGAGCACGGCAAGAAAATGGATCATTTACCGACTTTTGCCACCAAAAGTTTAGTTAATTAGCACTTACTGAATTATGGTGGGCAGGCCTAAGTTGTTGTTGTTGTTGTTGTTTTAATAAATTAAGCAGATATAGAATAAGTGTCTCTAATAAATAAAGGTTACAAAACATTTACAGCTAGGGTATAGAAATTATCTATCTCGAACCTCTCAAATGACTTAGCATAGTTTGAGGGGTTTTTTTTGTCCCCAACCCTTCAAACTAGTATTAACTATCTCTTTAAATCAGAGGATGCCTAGTAGAATGTTTAGTCAGGAGCCTCTGTGATGGAACAAGTAACATCAAATATGGAGGGAGCCAGAGATCTCCAAGTAAGCAGTGGGGCAACCAGAATGCCCTCTGGTGGTGTCATCCATAGGAAGGGCAGCTCCATCTGACCCCACAACCTTTATGCACAGTCTGCTTTTACTGCAGCTGGTGCTTTTGGCCTATTTCACTGTGGGAAGAAGTGTGATTTGTCACTCAGCAGTACCAGGTAAGGGAAAAATGCATGATGCCTAGAGACCGAGTAAAGAAAAGAGCAATGGCAGGCAGCAAGCTCATCAACACAGCACAGCAAACATGGAGGGCTGCCTTGTGAGGGTGTATGAATGTAGCAGGGCATGGGAAGCACGTTGTAGAGCCTCCCCCCGCGCCTGGAGCTGAAGAAGCCCCTGTGACAGAGGAAGGAGGAAGGCAGGCAATGGGCCTACAGATAGTTGTTGAAGAGGTTAAGAACTGGCAGTGACTTTCTAGAATACAGGATCTGGGCTAAAAATGTGAACCACAATGTTTACCTTGAATTTTACAAGGATAGACAGAAATATATCTATGGTAATGATTAACTAAGTCAGAGGTAATTTATAATTAATAGGTATAGATTACAGTGCATTGAATCAACTGATGATTCAAAACTTGGGAGACTGATCACAAATGCAAGGGGTTGTGGCTGCTAGAAGCAAACAGTGACAGCTGACAATTAGGAGGAAACAAGTTACAAAGTTGTCAATAGTAGAAGCAAGAACTGGAAAGATGTAGCCCCTAGAGTTATTTCACAAAGGGATCAATAATCATACTGTTCAGCTTGGGCCCTTTTCCTTATAGTAGAGTTCAAATGATCCAGAGTCATCAAGAATAAGTAAGTAAATACTCAGGAGGCTTGTGTTAAAAAGTCAGAGAGTATAAATATTTTAAGAAAAAAACTGCAACTCCTTTCTAGGTGCTGAGGCTAAACTACTTGCCATATTTGTGTCCATTTATTTTCTTGCCTAGCCTGAATCCAATCCATCTGCAAATCCTGTAGTCTCTGTCTTCAAAACATATTCAGCACAGGGGTGCCTGGGTGGCTCAGTGGGTTAAGCCTCTGCCTTCAGCTCAGGTCATGATCCCAGGGTGCTGGGATCGAGCCCTGCATTGGGCTCTCTGCTCAGTAGGGAGCCTGCTTCCTCCTCTCTCTCTGCCTGCCTCTCTGCCTACTTGTGATCTTGGTCTGTCAAATAACTAACTAACTAACTAACTAACTAACTAACTAACTAACATATTCAGCACACTCTGTCATCCCACTACCTCTCTCTTCTCAGCCAGAGAAAAATAGAAGTGTTCTCCCCCACACTGCTTCCCATCTGCCTTGCCCTAGCCACCTCCCTTCCCATCACACAGTTTACCAGTCAGGTGTCAGAGAAGTTGATTTAGGGGGAATTCACATTTCAGATTGTGCTGTGTTGATGAGTTGATGATGTAACTGAGGAACAGCAACGAACTATAGGCTTCAGATTCTTGCGGTTTAGAAACAGGACCCCCAACCATCTTCAGTCTCTATGTGATTCGGAAAATCTGTAAGACTTTGTCTTTCTGTACATTTCCTTGGCCATCATATCAATGGAGGCCAACAGCATCCTTTACCTGGGCCACCAAAATGGCTTCCTACCCAGACTTTCTGCTTCTATTTTGCCCCCTCTTTCCAATGAGAGGAACTCTGAAATGCATCAGTCAAATCTACATTTTTGAGAGTGAAGGGTAACATTAGTAATTACCCTAATACAATGGTCATAAATTGGAGCTATCTCTGGCAAACCAGGACATACAGATACTTTATCTCTAATCTACTTTTCTTCCAGAAAGTTCAGTGAATTAAAAAAAAAAAAATTCTAAATAAGGTTTCATCAGTCTCCTTCTTAAACATCCTCCTGTGGCGTCCTATTCCATCAATAATAAATTACAAATCATACTGGGACTTACAAGTCTCCTTAGATTTTACGTTGCTTTGCTCCATATGCTCCAGGCCCCCTGGCCTTTGTTCTAACATCTGAAAGTGCCCAGTTCAGTTGCCTCCTGAGGCCACTGCATGCCCTTACCCACTCTGCCTGTAATGCTCTTTCCCTTTCTGTGTGCACAGCTGACTTCTTAAGCTTCAAATGTGCTCACACATAATCTCTTCCAAGAAGCCTTTATTATAACATCAAAGATATCCTCCACCTTTTTAACTCTATATCACATTAATACAATCAGTTAGTTGCCTTTTTAGTACTCAGCTTCATCTAAATTTCTATTTCCATTTTTATTGGTTTACTCTCTCCTAGAATACAAACCTCAGGCAAGCAGGAGGAACCTTGTATCTCCCATACGTGGACCAGCATTTGGAATTGCAAAGGAAGAAAAATAATTTTCCCTCTGCCCTTTTTAGTTCTTGTCTGGGAAACTTCTAACAAAAGACAGGTTAACAAGAGAAAAACAAATGGAAGTTAATTTACATGTGTACCTCCTGTATACATGGGAGACAAAGCAAAAACAAGTTAATTTTCAGAGGTGGTTTAAAATTCAAGCTTAAATACTATTCTTAACTAAAGACAAAAGAGAGAGGGTGTGGGGGAGTTAGTTATGGGGACCAGGACAGGACTAGGAAAAGTAAACAAGAGTAATAGTTTTTTGTGATTTATAGTCATTCATCTCTTCTAGATACAGAGAGGTTTCCACCCTCACAAAAGGAGATTTCCTCTATTAATGTAAATTTCTCTGACAAAAGTGTAACCTCTACTTTGTTTTCAGAACTTCTCCTGTGTTTGCTATTTCTCAAAATAATCATTTCAACAGAATTCTTATGCAAGATTGGCATATTTGGGGATGGCGTATTCCACTATCATTAGGCACATACAGAGTATTTGCACAAAGGGTGAGTAAATAAAACTTTAAATTATGTTCAATTATGTGACTATCATAATAAATAAATGTGATAAAATGCTTTGTAAGATAAGAAGTAATATACAAAAGTGAGATTTTCCTAGGTAGATAAATAAATCTGTATTTATCTTGGTATATGTACATATATATTTAGAGCAGGGGGGCCTCTTATAAAATAATAGGTTCACAGGCAACACTCAAAGGATATTATATATTAAACTATCTGGTTGGCAGAGTACAGCAGTGAAAGAGTTAACCCTGGTTGGTGAAGGGGAAAAGTTAGAAAGCACAAGAGATTGTGTAGTCAGATGCCTGATCTCTGGTGGAGGCAGTCTCCACATCATATCTATTATGAGTGATACAGATGCAGAAAACTGTATTCTTCATATCATTACACTTACATACAGCATAATTTTCCTTGCAGAAATCCTAGACTGCATAGCCCAGAGGTATTCAATAAAACTGAGAGGAAACACTAGAAGTGAATCATACCAGTTTGACATTTCCAGTTCTGCTGTGACCACCAGACCAAAATATAGTCTGCAGGCCTCTTTTTCATTAGCGTGAAACTGCCGGGTTTTAAAACAGTTTATCCGTTGAATTAATCTCCAACCTATCTTTCACACAGGGCAGATAGAGCTCCCTGCATCAGTCTTCCTCTTCTGAAACACTCTTATTTTTATTTGTATGCATTCTGGGTAATGAATAACGATCTTTTGTGGTTAGAGAATGCCATTCTCTAAAATAGCTTCTAGCATTTTGTAAATGTTAACTCATTAGATCTCACATGGTCCAGAGCCATCTATCACACTGAGGTAGGTCAAAAGCATCATACTTCACATTTTATAGATGGAGGAATTTTAGGACTTCAACCCAAGGTCATCTGCAGTCAACAGCCAAACAGAAGACAAGGCACAGAAATATTACCCCGGAATCAAACAAATCTTACTCTGCCTTCTTACTGAAGCTGGCCCTCAGGGTCATGTAAGGACATTGATGTTTGTATTCAGCTAACTCAAGGATCCAGATCCAGATGAGGCTGAGGATTATGAAGTTAATCACACTGCTTGCCCCCCACTTACTTTGTCCTGGCAAAGAATAATTAAAATGCATGTCAAGACATGGGGAGATGGAGAGGAGAAGTGAGTTGGGGGAAATTGGAGCAGGAGATGAACCACGAGAGACTGTGCACTCTGAGAAACAAACTGAAGGTTTTGAGGGGGGGTGGGAAGTTGGGTGAGCCTGGTGGTGGGTATTATGGAGGGCACGTATTGCATGGAGCACTGGGTGTGGTGCATGAACAATAAATTCTGTAACACTGAAAAGAAATTAAAAAATGCACATTTAAGTGGATTTCAAAGTTCCATAATATCTGAGGCAATTCATTTCCTTTCCCTGAAATCCTCTGCTAGGCATTTTACTGAGATAGCCACACACTTCCATTTTTCACAGTATTTACTATCCTGGAGGAGGTGGTTCTACTAAAGGCATTTTCCAGCTGCAGGGAAGTGAACTGCTCTGTATGGTTCCAGCTTCCAGCTTTGAACTCCTTTTTGCCTTTCTAGTGAAGCCAGTGGCCCAGCCAGTCACACTACATGGAGTGCTCTGCAGTCTTCTTAGCCCCATGTCCATTTTCCTCTCCGTCACAACCCTGGGTCTGCTCCTCACAAATAGAGCCAGATTGTCAATGCTTGCTTCAGTCTATGCTTCCTAGGGGGATCCAATCAAAGGGACTAGTAATGCAGAAACATGCTACAGTGAGAACTATTTCTTGATACTTTTCTGCTAAGACAAAGGGGTATGGTAGAGAATTGAAAAACTCTTAACAGAGTACAGTGGAACTGAGAATTATACTTTATTTAGGTTCCATCAACTCAGTCATCTATCTTAGGTTCCTTACAAGGAGGACCCAATTTTGTAACATTTCCTAAAGTATTGAGAGCAGGGGAAAAATGAAAGAAATACTGGCTGAGGAGACTGTTCATTTCCCAGTGCCTCAATTTTAAGACAATTTTCTGCCTGTTGTCAGGGGTGTTTCAAATGTCAGAAATATAATAGAACTGGAAACATGAGAGAAGTTATATTAGTTATGTAACTTGTGAGATATGTCACAATTATATTTATTTTCAGACAATGGCAATATCAGTTTGCCCCCTTAAATTATAAAGTACAATAGAACAACTAAATTTCTGTTGCCCTAATGGGAATACACTGTGAGACATACAAAGTATATACACGAATGAGAAGGCAAAAATGTAGTAATAAATGCTCCCAGCTCTGAACACTGGGAAACGGTAGCCACTTCCTTTCTTGGTCCCCAGACTCTAATTCTACCTTTTGTTATTTGCAACCAATGAAAGACAAATGATTTTTAGAGAAATGAGAAGACTTTTGGTATCCTGCAAATATCACCCTCTTAAATTTTACTTCAGGAGAAAACTATGCAAATGAACGGGTCCTTACAAATGTAAGAGCCCCATTGAAATAGATGCAAACTAAACAAAACAAAACAGGCTGTGGGCAAGAAAATATGAAAGTCTGCATTAATTTAACGAGGATTTAACAATCTAATTCACTCAATTTAACAGAAGTTAAATTCTCTATTATTATTATTACTACTACTAATGCTACTGCTATCACTACTACTATTGTAAATTCAATTATTTTAGTAGAAATGCATATAATGGATATGTAGTCCTTATACTGACGTATTTTTGGTTCATTTCCAATTTTCAGTGGTTGTACAAAGTTTATATCCAATGTATTTACCTGTGTATCATAGTATTCAATCCTCAGTACATTTGTGGAAAAGAAGTAGATGCTTTGGTTTTTTACTAAAAAATTAATAGAAATTACCAATTCACTGTCTAATGAAAAATGTATAGTGGTAATCACTGTCAATACTGGACTTTAAAAAATAGTTTTAGGGTTTTTATGTTTGCTTGCTTGTTTGTTTTTGATTGATGAAAACTGTAATCCTCTTAAATCTTCCTTGGTTTCAGTGTCATCCAACTCAGAGTTTTTCCAAGGATAACATTTGGAATTTCCTTGAAGCCTATGATCAGCCTGGAAGAGAAGAGATAAGTTGAGGAAAGAAACAAAGAAGGAAAGAAGGGAGGGAGGGAAGGAAGGAAGGAAACACCTGTAAAACTGCACCAATGATAATAAGTGTCTGAATTACAAAATGGGCTTTCATGGGGCTTTAAATTAATCCCAAAGTTCTGAGGCTATTGACTATATAAAAAAATTCACTGAGTGATTGTGTGATCTCTAATGTCTTTTCCTGCCTATATCAGGGTTCAATCAAAAGACATAATGAGAAGGAAATATATATTAAGACAATTATTTCAATTGGCTTACACAATTGCAGTGTAATGACACAGTGTAATCACACAGTGCCTGTGCAATTCCAAAATCTCTAGGGCAGGCTCGAACTGCTCTCTGACAGAATTGAAGCTGCCGTCCACAGGTTGAATTTCTTCTTCAGAGAATCCTCAGCTCCAAGCACTTCCAGCTCTTTAAATCATGCCTGCTGAGATTGTTTAGAATAATCTCCCTGATTTATCAACTGATTATGGACTTCAATCACATCTATGAAATGCCTTCACGGCAACACCTAAATCAGGGTTTGACTGAATAACTGTAATAGTATAGTCTAGTCAAGTTGACACATAAAACTGAGCATCACTCCACCTTATCTCATCATATGTCTATTTAGGATGAGAAGAAGAAATACTTGTGTAATTTATGTATCTCCTTCTAATTTGTATCATTCTTACAAGTATTTATCTTATTTTCAATGCTCCTAGCTGCTTTATTTATAATAGCCAAAATTGGAAATAACCAAAACATGTGAATGGCTGGAAAAACAGTGGTACATCCATACCATGGAATACTACTCAGCAATAAGTAGGAAGGAACTGTTATACTTAACGACTTGAGGAGACCATAAGGTTGTACTCCTAATAAAAAAAGCCAATGTCAAAATGTCATACACTACCTGATTCCAACTATACAACATTCTGCAAGTCTCAAAATTTTAGAAATAGAGGACAGACTAGTGGTTGCCAGGGTTTAGGAATGTATAAGAGGGAGGAGTGAGTGATCACAGAGAGACAGAATAAGAAAGATCTTTGTGGTGATGGAAAACTTCTGTATCTTGATTGAGGTAGTGTTTACTACAAAATAACAGAACTACACATGGGACCTCTCTCTACCATATTTCTAACTTGTCAGGATCAATAATTATTTCAAAAACAAAAGCCTAGAAAAGAAAGGAATGTGTATAGTGCGTACCTCACATTGAAGCTGGGAAGAACTTGCTAAGAAAGACAAGAAATGGAAATTGTAAATAGAAATGAAGACATTATTGAAAATGTTTTTACAACTTTTTGAATGGCAGAAGTATGTATAAAAATCAAATAAAATGATAGAACTGGAAGCTGACAGTTGATCCTTGAACAATGTGCGGTTTGAGGTGTCAAAAGAGGTCAGCCATATTTACAATATGAGTAAACTGATATAAGTATAAGATACTAAGTGTTGTTAGCCAGCGAGGAGACCCGGGTAGATGGGATTGAGAGGCTTGGATTGCTCTGAGAGAATGGTAACAACGATGATGATGATGACGACAATGACAACAATGGCAACAACTATTAATTTTTTTTTTAATCATGGAAAATCTGTTTTCAAAGTGGTTTTAAACATGCTATAGTGTTTTTAGATATGAGTAATGATGGGCTTTGGTCTCTGAACCTAAGCTAGCTTCCAGATGGCTATGTAGTCCTGTTGTCACTGGCATCCATGTTCATGTAACAGCACTGCAACAAGCCCTAAGGGCTGACTTACTTCAAGCTTATGCACTCCTTGCTTGCTGACTCTTTCTAATTCCCTTGGTCTGTAGCAAAACTAACTTACTCTCCTAGAGCTTTGCAGACCACTGGCCTTGAGGAGTAAAGGACCAGACATTCCAGATGCTAAATCCTGACTTCATTTGAAAACAGCAGCTACTGATGCCAGCAAGTCTGTTCAGGATCTTGTCTGCATATGACTAACTGCCTGTACTCTTTCTTCTCCTACACACAGATCCCCTCCTTTTCCCATGCCTTCCCCTAGAAAACCCTCCAGCTTCACCTGGACTGGGAAGATGTCTTTGGGATGTTAGTCCACCATCTTCCTAGGTTGCTAGCTTCCTGAATAAAGCAACCTTTCTTTTCCCACAATCACTTTCTTCAGTATTGATTTTCAAGCCGATTTTCAGCTAAATCTGAGTTCAGAACCAGTTCTCTGTCTGGTAACAATGATGAAGTTGGTGCTGAAGAGCCTGGAATCATAGGGGACTGCTGATGAAAAGGACGTGGAAGATGCTTGGACTAGGTGGGGGTGGACAGCAATCCAGGACATGGTGCACTTTTAGCCCTTCCTCTTCTTGTGTTTTCTGGAGCAGAAACTGTGGGATATCATAAACTTAAGGAATATTAGGCTAGAGATTTTGGTGAATTGCAAAAACCAAGTGTGGGCTAGCTGGAAATGCGGAGCTCCTGGGACCACAGTCATAGGGGGAGATCACTTTTCCTCCAGGAAGCTCACCTAAATCTCACATGGAGGACATAGGTGTGAAACCTTGAAAAGTTCCCCTACCTCCTGATAGTCCTATTAGAGGGAGGGCAAGAATCTTATCTTAATTTTATATCCTTTTTTTTTTTTCCACAGCATTGAACTTAGTGCATAAAGAGCCTCAGAAAACATCTATAGAACTGGAATGTTAATATCCACACACAATTTCAAGAGAGGTTAATGTTTACCTTTTTTATCTCTTACTAGTGCCTGGCATGATGACAGCATGTTGAAGGACACAGCAGTTAGCTAATAGCTCAGCTAGAATACTCTGTGTTTTCATAAATTTATCCCAACCAATAAGCCCTTTCATCTTTTACGATTGTTTCTGCATATAGCCTGCTGATTCAAATTGCACCTTCATAGATGAACTTCAATCCTATACAAGGTTTATACCAGTTACAAGGTGTGTCCTCTTGGGAGTGATCAGGGAGTCATACCTCCTTCTTAAAGAGAGTATTGGATAAAGAGATAGCACAAAAACTGCTGAGGACTAAGAAGTAGTTAAGATAAATGACAAATCCGAAAATTTTTAGCATTAAGGTAGGATTGGATTGGGTGGTAAAAGTAATCACATTTACTGATCACTTCTGAATCTCAGGCTTCGAAATGTGCTCCAAATGGTTTCTAGGACCTCTTCTCCTTGAATTTCGAAGTGTCATTGTCTCAGACTCTGGCAAATACCTTAGCCCCACTTCTCTAGGTGTCTATGAAGTTCCAAGATCACATGCACATATCTTATTTCAGGAATTTACTTCCTTTGTGTGTCTGGGAACCCTAATCTTACTATATCATGGTGGATGTAACCAGAGCTTAATTTGAGTGGAAACTTGGAGCCATGCTAGTTCAACAACTTTGGTTTACTTGGTGTGTCAACCTGCTGAACTGAGAGTCAGAAGACACACATTTAAATCTTGGCTTTGAAACTTATTCTGTAACACTCTTAGTCTCTACAAACCTCAATTTCATCATCTTCAAAATAGGAAAATGACTTTGTTTCAATCACTATGCAGGGTTATAGGGGCCAAATGAAATAATTCCTTATATGATTTTACAAATACATATGATCGGGATTTAAGTTGACTTTTTTCTAAATCGTGCCCATCAACTTTCCTCCCCTTTGAGGTTCTCAGTCAAAAAAAGTATAGAAAATAGAAACAATAACAGAATGAGAAAACAAAACAAATGCAACTTATAGCTTTATTTATAGCTGAGAAGTGACCTCTTGAAAAATTCTGGTAAAAGTTGTCCTGAAGGGTAGGAAAACTGAGGGGAACCAGAGTACTTGCTCCACACCCATACCCCCTCAATTTCAGGATAAAACAACACAATAGATGAATGAATGAATGAATGAATGAGTGAATGAAAGAATGAATGAATGAATGAGATACAGCAGGTGCCAGAAGGAACCCTGAGCTCATCACTGAGTGAAGTACAAGAGGGGAAGATGACCTGCTGTCCAGAGGAGCAAGACCTTTAAAGATTACTACCCTGTAAGTAGAAATTGCAAGGGCTAATTAACACATGAAGATTAGCAGCAGGAATGAAGAAACCTCAGCCTGGGCCACTGTCCTTTGAGTTAAGGAGCTGTTCGCATCACAAATATGGCCCAAAGGATATTAAAGGTATTTTGTTTCAGTGGGGCAGTCTTCTTGTGGACTGGGAAGGATAGTAAAGGGGCCAAGGAAGAAATAAAAGGACCTCTCCCCATACTCCTTGACTCCATGATAACCTGAATAGGAAACAATTCAATTTGAAAGAACGACACCAAGTTGATTTGTGTAATAAAAAGGTTTTAGGTTTGATTTGAGGTTTAGCTTAGTCTAGGGGCTCAAATAATGTAGCTAAGATTTCATTTCCCTGCAACTTTGTTTATTTTTACCTTTTTAAAACATTTTTGCAGCTTTATGGAGGTATAATTGACATGTAATATTGTTTAAGTTTCTGCATTTGGGGGCTTTGTCTTCTGCCACTTTGCCTTCTTCATTCTTGGGCTCCCTGTCTTGGTTTTAGATAACGGTGGATTCACATCTTTCTTCCTATTTTATGTACAGACAAAAAGAGAGAATGATTCTTCTCAGCAAGACTCGTACAGGTCTGAGCGTTTACTCTGACAGGGATCCCTTGGGATGCATGCCCACCCCTGAACCAATCATTATTACTGAAGCCCTTTGACAAAAAGGAAGTTGAAGGATTATTGCTGGAAGAAAAGCTAAATAAATAGTGGAGATCCTAAAACATTTATTTTATTACACAGCCATAGCAGAATTTCATTCCAAAGGGCATATTTCTATATTCGGAACACCCAAAGGAAAAATTGAGCAGATCATTGCATTTGTGAGAATAAAAAATGCTAGATTAACATGAAAACATAGTGTTCATGTAGAATGGGAAGAGAGCCTTCTGCTGAGGGAAGAGTTTCTGAAGGAAAAGATGCCAGTTCTCTTAAGTGTCTCTTTCCTCCTCCGACCTGCCTCTTTGGTGGCAGCAATTGCGGCACTCCTCATGCATTTCCTTTCTCTTCACTCTTCCACGGTTTAGTAAATTACCTGATTAAAAATATACACACCTAGATAATAAAAAATACATTTTACAAATATTTAGATTATTATTTTGAATTATGTTTTTATTCTTATTGTTTTATTTAAATGTAATTAATGAACATATAATGTATTATTGGTTTCAGAGGTGGAGGTCAGGGATTCATTAGTCTTACTTAATGCCCAGGGCTCACTACATCATGGGCCCTCCTTAATATCCATCACCCAGTTACCCCATTCTTCATTCCCATCCCCTCCAGCAGCCCTCAGTTTGTCTCCTATGATTAAGAGTTTCACGGTCTGTCTCCCTCTCTGATTTCGTGTTTGTTTTCCTCTCTCTTTCTTCTCCTATGGCCCTCTGTTTTGTTTCTTAAATTCCATGTATGAGTGAGATCATATAATAATTGTATTCCTCTGATTAACTTTTTTCACTTAGCTTAATACCCTCTAGCTCCATCCACATCATTCCAAATGGCAAGATTTCATTTTTGATGGCTCAGTAGTATGCCATTTTGTGTGTGTGTGTGTGTTGTGTGTGTGTGTTGTGTGTGTGTGTTGTGTGTGTGTGTATCACCTCTTTTCACATCTTTATCTATTCATCTGTCGATAGACATCTGGGCTTTTTCTATAGTGGGGTATTATGGACATTGTTGCTCTAAACATTGGGGTGAAGGTGCCCCTTCAGATCACTACATTTGTATCTTTGAGGTTAATACCTGTTAGTGCAATTGCTGGGTTGTAGGGTAGCTTTATTTTCAGCTTTTTGAGAAACCTCCAGACTGTTTTCCAGTGTGGCCGTACCAGCTTGCATTCCCAACAACAGTGAAAGAGGGTCTCCTTTCTCCACATCCTCACCAACATCTGTCATTCCCTGACTTGTTAATGTTAGCCATTCTGACTAGTGTACAGTGGTATCTCATTGTGGTTTTGATTTGTATTTCCCTGATGCCGAGTGATGTGGAGCATATTTTCAAATGTCTGTTGGCCGTTTGTATGTCTTCTTTGGAGAAATGTCTGTTATATATTCTGCCCATTTATTGACTGTATTATTTGTTTTTTAAATGGTGAGTTTGATAAGTTCTTTATAGATATTAGATGCTATCTGATATGTCATTTGAAAATATCTCCTCCTATTCTGTCAGTCATCCTTTGGTTTTGTCAACTGTTTCCTTTGTTGTGCAGAATCTTTTTATCTTGAGGAAGTCCTAATAATTCATTTTTGCCTTTGTTTCCCTTGCCTTTGGAGACATGTCTAAGCAAGAAGTTGCTGCTGCTGAGATCACAGAGGTTTCTGCCTGTGTTCTACTCTGGGATTTTGATGGATTCCTGTCTCACATTTAGGTCTTTCATCCATTTTGAGTCTATTTTTGTGTATGCTATAAGGAAATGGTCTGGTTTCATCCTTCTGCATGTGGCTGTCCAATTTTCCCAGTACCATTTATTAAAGAGACTCTTTTTTCCATTGGACATTCTTTCCTGCTTTGTTGAAGAATAGTTGACCATAGACTTGAGGGTCCATTTCTGGGTTCTCTATTTGGCTCCATTGATCTACGTGTCTGTTTTTGTGACAGTACCATGCTGTCCTGATGATAACAGTTTTGTAATGGAGCTTGAAATCTCGAATCGTGATGTGGCCAGCTTTAGTTTTCTTTTTCAATATTCCTTTGGCAAAATTGGGTCTTTTCTGACTTCATACAAATCATTTTATAAAATATTTTAATTAATTAAAATTAAAATATTTTTGCACCATCTGCAAATTTTATTTTTTATTTTAATTCCTGTAAGGTTATAGTGTTAACTAATTAAATATGTAGATATAGAGAAAAATACATTTATGAGATATTAAAATTTTACAGACAATATTTTATATTTATAAAATATTTTATATTTATAAAATATTTTATATTTAAATATAAATTTAATTATTTAATAATTTATATTTAAATATAAATATAAATATATAAATATTTTATATTTATAAAATATATTTATAAAATATATTTAAATATATGTTTATCATGTATAATTATGTGTAATAATATATGTTTATTATGTATAGAAATTATGTGTAATAATAATAAATAATACATAAATAGTTATGTAAAAGTTAGTATATAACTTCCTTAGCTACTATAAGACTGTATAATATAGTTTTTGCTACAACACATTTAATGAGAGGGAGATCACTATTTTGCAAAGCTGTCTGTTCCATTTCCAGGTAGCTCAGGTTGTTAAAAGTTACATGATACAATGATTAAATACCTTTGTACAAAATTTAACCCCTCTTCCCATAATAGTCTTTCAGATATCTGAAAGCAGCACCCTTGGGGAAGTTTCAAAAACTGACTTTGTCCACATCTTTTCCATGTTTATGCTCCCAGGAGTAATCATGGAAAGAGAGTAAATAATCCCAGCAAGAACTCAGGAACCAAAAGGTTACTTTTACAGTCAAAGGGTTGATTGAAATCATGCATGGTGCCAGGCTCAGCAGCACCAGCATTGAAGAAAGTCAGCAAAGCTGCTGCTGTGGGATCCTGGGGAAAGCAGAAGTCAGCTGCCTTCTAAGGGAGGGTGAGAGGACTCCCTGAACTCAGAGAATGTGCAGCAAAAACACTCCTGCTTCTCAAAATTGCTCTGTTTTATTAATCAAACCTTGTTTTTTTTTTCCTCCTTTTATTTCTTTAGTAGTAGTAGTAGTAGTAGCAGTCACTAGCCTACAGATGGTTAGTTAAAATGCAAATGCTTCAAATCTCTTCTTTGCAGTATTTCAGTTGAAAGTAGCCAGTTTTCTACTTTTATCTCATCTAAATGGTAGGCATTATCCTTTCCATGATGGGAAAAGTCTACTGATTAATTTTAGGTAGTTTGTATTTGCTTATAAGATATAGACAGTTTTCGGGGTGCCTGAATGGCTCAGTGGGTTAGGCCTCTGCCTTTGGCTCAGGTCATGGTCTCAGGGTCCTGGGATCGAGCCCCGCATAGGGCTCTCTGCTCAGCGGGGAGCCTGCTTCCCCCCTCTCTCTGCCTCTCTGCCTCCTTGTGGTCTCTGTCAATTAAATAAAATCATTAAAAAAATATATATATATATATAGACAGTTTTCTTTCTTTTTTTCTTTTTTAGTGGCTAGCAATGTTCGTCTTCTTTACACCACTAGAAATGAAGGCATGTTTCTCTGTATTCTGAAGTTCCAGGATTGGACCCCAATTCATTAGGACAGGATTGCACAGATTTTTTTTTAAGATGTTATTTATTTATTTGACAGACAGAGATCACAAGTAGGCAGAGAGGCAGGCAGAGAGAGAGGGGGAAGCAGGCTCCCTGCTGAGCAGAGAGCCCAATGCAGGGCTCGATCCCAGGACCCTGGGACCATGACCTGAGCCGAAGGCAGAGGCTTAACCCACTGAGCCACCCAGGCATCCCTCAGATTGCACAGATCTTTTAAGGTACTGCAAGTAAACCATGAATGTGAAAGAGCCCTTTCTCCAATCCTTACTTTGTAGAAAACGGTTAAGATGTCCCACTATTACTTTATGAAGATTCTGCAAGAGCTAACATTTTTCACACAAGAGTCTTACATCAAAATATTAACCCGAGGGGCACCCGGGTGGCTCACTGGGTTAAGCCTCTGCCTTTGGCTCAGGTCATGATCTCAGGGTCCTGCGATCGAAGACTGCATCAGGCTCTCTGCTCAGCAGGAAGCCTGCTTCCCCCTCTTTCTCTGCCTGCCTCTCTGCCTACTTGTGATCTCTCTCTCTGTGCAATAAGTAAATAAACTCTTTTAAAAAAATATTAACCCCAGGTTACCCATGACCACACTGAACCTCACAACAACTTAACAGCAGAATATAATTATTGTCCTTTCATAGCTTAGAAACTTAGACTTACAGACAGTAAGTGATTGCCTACGGTAACATATAGCTAAGAAATGTGACTCAGGAAAGTTCAGAATGTGAGCCCTATGAACTGGAAGTCTGCACTAGGGTATCACTTCATGTCTCATTAATGATAAGAATCAGAGCCACCTGTGAGATCAGGCAGGTAGTTGCGTTGTATGTGTGTAGGAAGAACAAGGGAGTATGTGGAGGGAGAGGGGTTGTATGTGGAGGAGGAGGGCGGGAGGATGTGTGGAAGACCTACTGTGTGACAGCCTTTGCTCATGTGCTATCCTTAAGAGACCAAGTCCTTGGAGAGAAACATAACTATGTTCATTTATGAAAATAGGGGAACTGGAACCCTGAAGCATAAATGATTTGTCCAGTTTTACAGAACCACTACAAACATTGAGGGAAAGAACTGGGATTTGGTTGGAGGCATTTCTTTCACCAAAAGGAAATATTAGGAATGATGAGTGAGTGCATGAGACAACATTTCAACCCAGGATCAGTCCTCATATCACATGAACAAATCCCATCCATCAAAACCTCAAGCTCTTCTTTATTTCAGGCTGAAATAATTACCATCTATTCTCCTAGCAAGCCTATTAAAATTGATATACTTTTTGCTTCAACAATTTTGCAATCACTTTTGATTGATTGAATGATTTATTTATTGATTTATTCATTCATCAAATACATAACCTTGTAAGATATGTACCTGACATAGAGATAAATAAATTTAAAAAAGTCTTGTTTCCAAGGAAGCCCTTGTCTCTTCAGGAGCAGAATATGTTAAAATAGCTACAAAGAAATGGCATAAAGTAATTTGGGAAGAGAGCAGAGGATGTGAGTCATTCAATAGATCGGAAAAAACTTCATATAAAAATGTCATAACACAGTCCTGTGAAATGATTTTTACAAAAATTTAAAGAATCAGTTGATTAACAATATTATCTAATACATGTAAGAAACTATAAGTTGTTAAAGATACAAAAAAAAAAATAATGTGTGACTGACTTCACTTACTGAACCCCTACTCCATACCAGGATATTTATGTGTATTTATTTTTTCATATAATATCAAATTTACAAACAAGTGAGGTTAAGCTAAGCTAAGCTAAGACTCTGAAGTATAATAATTTACATAGAATCATAAAATAGTAAATTTGGAATTCTAGTTTACTTTTTCTAGGCACTAAGACCATGATCCTTTTACTTTCTCATATTGTCTTCCATAAAGTCACTTACTTCAAAGGATTTAAACACCATTTGTTAAGATAAGATTTACAAACAGAGAAACAGTGGTAATAACATGAGACAGTAAATCATATAAATGATAAATATAATTTACAGCTGGGCATTGGTTAGCTGGTTTTTCTACTCAGGATCTCATCGTGCTGAAATCAAGATGTCCTCCAGGGCTCTAATCTCATCTGAGACTCAGGGTCATCTTCTAAACTCACTGTTTGTTGCCAGAATTCACTTCCTTGCAGTTGTAGAATTTAGGGTCTCAGCTTCTAGGAGTGATCCCCATTCATTGTCCTGAGCCCTCTCTACAACATGCTAGCTTGCTTCTTGAAGGCCAGCAGAAGAGTGTCTCTGCTACTTACTGTCTTTTATTTCAAGAACTTCTTTTGGAGTGCTTATCTCACAGGGCAAACATCCCACTATGAGATAGGTTCCCCACTTAGTCTCAAAGTCAACTGATTGGAGACCTTAATTACATCTGCAAATCACTTCACCTTTTCCATATAACATAACCTAGTCCTTGGAGGGGTACTCCAGCATGGCCACATGCCCTGTCCACACTTAAGAGGGACAGATTTACACAGACTGTGAAACTTAGGGACCATCTTAGAATTCTATCTACCACAGATAGGAAAAGAACTTTATTAAGTCATTTATAAATGCTGAGAGCTTATTGTTCTTGGTGCTGGGGCATAAAAGCATACAAGATGATTGACACCCCTAGACTCATAAGGCCAAAGGAAGCCATCATGTACAACCAAAACAATCACACAAATAAAAAAAAAAAAATCAGACTCAGTAATGTCACACCAAAACACCACAAATAAAAATAAAATAGGACAAGAGATGGAGATTGGGGTCTACTGTTTTAGATGTATTGTGTAGAAAAAGAATGGGAGATCCAAAAAGAAAAAGAACTCCTTCCTCCCTGGATCTTGCTCTCTTGGGTCTGAACCCTAGAGGATAGGAGGATAGAGTCTATTTCATAGGCAGTCAGTAGCCCCCTGAGTAGAACCCCCACACCAACATCACTGTAGCAGTGCCCAGGTCATCTGGGGTAGCCCTAGAGCTGAGTTAGGAGGCAGCCCTGTAGGCAGCCAGGAGAATATGGGATCGGTCTGTGGACTCCACCTATGAAATGCCGAGTGACTCTGGCTATAATTTTCCTCCGGCTTTCAGTCTTCTCCAGAGTTCTATCCTGGTTCCTGAATGGGTTTGGTGGTAATACTGTAGTTCACTCTGGACGAGAATTGTTAAGAGAGAGGGCATACCTAGAGACTAGTGTGGTAATGGCAAGTCTGAAATGTGAAGTCATTGTGGGAAAGATGGTTCTAGGAACTGCAAATCCTAGCTCTTGCAACATGGAAATCTCCCCACTGCCTTCTTTGAAGAGAGGTTATTATTAGGCAAACTCTAGATATGCTGAAGGAAAAGGTAATAATATAAGTAGAGAATAATGTGAACAAAAGCAAGCAATAAGCATACAAAGTACCCTCATCCAATGGTGCATCCAAATTCAGTGTAAATTATGGTGCTGACAAGCAAGATAGGCTAAGGCATGACTGTGCCCAAGCTTACAGGAAGTGGGTGGAGTGGGTATGTGGAGTTTTCCTGTCTTGTGAATTGTTTTCATAATAGGTTTTTTTTTGAGATATAATTCACATACTATAAAATTCAGCCCTCTAAAGTGTAGAATTCAGTAGCTTTTATGATATTCACAGAGCTGTGCAACCATCACCACTATTCACTGTCTTGTGAATGGCTTTGTGTTGGAAAACACAAACAGGGTCAAGACCTGCCAATAATTCAAGAACAGATGGAAGATGTGTGGAAGGTCTTTGAGGAATTCCTTTGTAAGCCATACTAATGAGGGCATGGTTAAAGTCCTCAAGAAAAATGTTCACTTATTTCACGCCAATTTTAAATTCTTATCAATTTCCATATCATCTTTAAGACACAATACCTATGGTGCCTGATAAATTGTTGGAGTTCATTAAATATTTGTTGAATGACTGAAAGAGTTTACATACCTCTAGTCAGGGAATCAAGCTTTGGTGTATGTTTGAGTGTTTTCAAAATGCAATCAAATTGAAGAAAGGAATCAGTCAGTACTTTCTCCTACCATATACCTTGGACCATTAGTGGTAACTGTATTTTATTTTAGATTTATTTTCCAACACCATAGTTAAATTAATTTTACAATAATGACTTACGGTTCCCCTCATTAATTTAACACCTCCTATGCTAGGTATTTCCTCTGAGATTGTTTAATGCTGTCCTGACTTTTCTCTCTCCTTTTCTTCTACATAAGGTTCATATATCGCCCTAAATTCTGTCATTTTCAGACCTGTGTCTTTGAAAAGAGACAACACACAAGCTAATGTTGAATTTTGCTGTTTGTTTCTAAGATCTTCCAGCTGTTCTTACTTCTTTAAAGTTCAGTATCTGGATTCATAGATTTGGGATTTCATGTAATCCCTATCTTATATCACGATTTAGTCTCCTTTTCAATATATTTTGTCTTGGATTAGGTGTTCACAGATGTGGGAATTAGCTAATGAGTTAGTGCAAATATGGAATGGAGCACACAGTGCAAATATGGAATGGAGCACACACTGTTGGTTGTCAATCCAACATCCATTTCCACCTGTTCCTCTTCAGTTCCAGAGGGAAGGCTTATATATTGGTTCAGGGGAGGATTTACTCACTCCTTTCTATTTGAAAAAAATAAATGCAAAGCTCCCATTGCTACTGGCATCCATACTATGAATAGGAGGAAAATAAGTCTCTTGATGATATTGACTCCAAGTAAGGCAAAGAAAGGAATCTGGGTCTTTTTGACATAAATAAAGATTTTATCATGTCAGGCTAGAAGTCTGCTCTGCCTTTCTGCTTTTTATTATGTGAGAGAATCCAACTTTTGTATTTAAACCAGAAAGTAAGAAAGTGCTCAAAAAACAAAACAGTGGGAATATATCAAAGGCACAGAGGCCCCAAATGAAAACACTCGGAATGACTAATGCTAGAACTTCTTGAGAAACAAAATAAATAATATAATATTGGATTAGAATCTAAAGAATAAAATAAATATCAGTGGGTCCACACTGATATAAATAAATGATTACACAAATAAGCAAATGAGGGAAAAGAAACAAGACCAAAATAGAGAGTAGAGAATAGAATTCCAAACAATTTATGTAGATACCACCCCCCTCAAGAAAGTAACTCTGTACCCCTTCAGTGCAGGCTGCACAGAGTGACTTCTCTCTGAAGGAAAGGGGGAAGAGGGTAACTCTACTGTGCAGAAACATGAAAAACATCTGGCCTCAGCCAGATGATCAAGCTTAACCTCAGCAGTGACAAGGTATGTTGATAATAGGTACCTTTAATGTGATGTGATATCTCTGTGGTCTTCCTCCACAAAACCAATACCCCAGTGTAACACTGAGAGAGAACATCAAACAAGCCCAAGTAGAGGAACATTCAACAAAGTTAATGACCAGTACTGTTCTGCACTGTTGAGGTCATCAAAAACAAGGTAAGTCTGAGAAACTCTTAAAATCTAGAGAAGTCTAAAGAGACATGATGATCCTGCCTGGGATCCCCTAACAATGAAGGGCATAGGAAATCTGAATGAAGTATAGAATTTAGTTAATAATCATGTATCAATATTGTTCCATTAGATGTGACAAATATATCATAATAATGTAATATGTCAACATTAAGGAAACTGCAGTGCAGGGATATAAAAGAACACACTATACTATATTTACAAATTTTCTGTAAATCTAAAGCCCATTGTAAAAAAAAATTTAAGTAGTGCAAAGATTTCCATATATCACTAAAGGTCTGTTCTTGATGAAGAGCTACTGTTATTTTTAATGTAATCAAATTTATCAATCCTTTCCTCTGTCATTAGTAATTTTTTTCTCCTTTTTAATCAACTTGTCAGCTTGCCCTTCTTCATGTCATGAAGAGACTCTCCTGTGTCTCCTAAGATGTTGATTCTTTCTGGATTTCACACTGAAATAGGTTATAATGCCCAGAATTAATTTTTGTGCATGTTATAAGGTGAGAAATGATCTCATCATTTTTCTGTTTTCAGTACTTACTGAAATGTTTTTGTCTTTTGCCTACGCTATGAAGTGTTAGTTTCAAGTTTCTTCATGAGGGATAGTATTCCCATTTCTGAGGAATTAGGAGAGTAACTCCCAGAAAGTTGCCTTAGCACTCCATTCAGCCCACCGGCCATCCAGAAGGCCATGCATTCATTCTTTGCAACTAAACAGTGTGATAAAGTCACTTCTTGATGGGATTCAGGCAGGGTCCTGAATGACTCATTCTGTGACTGGCAGCTCCTGCTCCTGGAAAGGCACATGAGCCAATGCAATTGTTCGGACCCTTATTTAACATCTCTATTTCCTCCTAAGAAAAGACCAAATCTTCATAAATCTTCAAAGCTTTCTGTAATATGCTTGTAGCCTATCTCTAGCCTCATGTGTCATGATTCTTGCCACTAGTTCATATTGACCTTCTGTCCATCCCTCAAAGATATCACTTGAGTGACTTCAGATATGTTATGCTTCTATCAGAAAACATGTCCTGGAAGAGATTATGCTGAGTGAAATAAGTCAAGCAGAGAGAGTCAATTTTCATATAGTTTCACTTATTTGTGGAGCATAACAAATAGCATGGAGGACATGGGGAGTTAGGAGAAGGGAGTTGGGGGAAATTGGAAGGGGAGGTGAACAATGAGAGACTATGGACTCTGAAAAACAATCTGAAGGGTTTGAAGAGGTGGGGGGGTGGGAGGTTGGGGGAACCAGGTGGTGGGTATTAGAGAGGGCACGGATTGCCTGGAGCACTGGGTATGGTACAAAAACAATGAATACTGTTATGCTGAAAATAAATTAAAAAAAATGATTAAAATTAAAAAAAAAAAAGAAAAGAAAAGAAAACATGTCCTAGTATGAGTTTTCCTGTCATGGGCATTTTCTGTTCCATATTTTTCCTGACTAGTTCTTATTTTTCTTTCAAATTTTAGAATAAATAATATTTCTTCAGAAAATCCTCCCATAATCCATCAGAATAAGTGGCTTCCCCTATTACAATTCTCATAGCACCATTTTTTGTTTCGTTTGTAGTCTCTGTAAGAGTTATACCTGGTTAACCATTTGCATATTTATCAGATTAATCTATTTCTCCTAATAAAATTTCAAGTTTCAGAACATATGTTGTTCAGCAATATTCCCACTGTTATTCTATGATGACAGGGACTTTTCTCTCTTGTTCTTCACAGTAGGCCCAGAATCTAGATGACTGCCAGGTGACCCTTGAACAATGTGTGGGTTAAGGGCAATGACTCCCATGCAATTGAAAATCCATGTATAACTTTTTTTCACCAATTTTGAATTCATTAATTTAAAAAAAATTGAAGTATAATTAACCTGCAGTGTTACATTAGTTTTGGGTATACAGTATAGTGATACGACATTCCTATGCATTGCTAGTGTTCATCAAGATAAGTGTACTTACTTTTAGCCCCCTTTATTATTTCATCCCTCGCCCACCTACCTTCCCTCTGGCAACCACCAGTTCTTTGTATTTAAGAGTCTGGGTTGGTTTGTTTGTTTTTCTTTTTTTCTTTGATCATTTGTTTTGTTTCTTAAATTCCGCACATGAGTGAAATCACATGGTATTTGTTTTTCGTGGACTTATTTCATTTAGCATTTATCCCTGTAGGCCTGTCTATATTATTGCAAATGGCTGAGTAATATTCCCTTATCGATCTATATATATATCATCCAAATCTATATCATCTATCTATCACATATTCTTTATCCATTCATCTGTGGATGGACACTTGGGTTGCTTCCATATCTTGGCTTTTGTATATAATGCTACAGTAAACATAGGGGTGCATATATCTTTTCAAATTAGTGTTTTTGTTTTCTTTAGGTAAATACCCGGTAGTGGATTCTGGATCATATGGTAATTCTAGTTTTTTTAAATATTTTAAGGAAACTCCATACTGTTTTCTATTGTGGTTGCCCTAATTTTCATTCCCACAAACAGTGCATGAGCATTTCTTTTCTTCACATCTTTGCCAACACTTATTATTTATTATCTTTTTGATTTTAGCCATTCTGATAGGTATGAGGTGATATCTCATTGTGGTTTTGATTTACATTTCCCTGATGATTAGTGATGACTCTGATGACTCCCCCAGAACTTAATCATAGATAACCTGCTGTTGACCAGAAGCCTTACCAACAACATAAATAGTTAACAGGTGTATTGTGTGTGTTATATACTGCATTCTTACAATAAAGTAAGCTAAAGAAAAGAAAATGTTATTAAGAAAATCATAAGGAAGGGGCACCTGGGTGGCTCAGTGAGTTAACCCTCTGCCTTCAGCTCATGTCATGATCTCAGGGTCCTGGGATCGAGCCCCACATTGGGCTGTCTGCTCAGCAGGGAACCTGCTTCCTTTCTCTCTCTGCCTGCCTCTCTGCCTACTTTGTGATCTCTCTCTCTCTGTCAAATAAATAAATAAAATCTTAAAAAAAAATCATAAAGGAAGAGAAAATATATTTACAGAACTTTAGTGTATCAAAAAGATAATCTGTGTATAGAAGGGAGGGCAGGGGAGGGGCAGGGGAGGCAGGACAGGGAAGGCCAGGGCAGGGGAGGGCCAGGGAAGGGGTGGCAGCCACCCAGGGATGGTGATGTTCACCAGCCTGGTGGCCTCAGCTTAGCAGCAGCAGGTAGGCCTTAAGGGAGAAACAGTGCCCCAGAAGTGCAGTACAGCTAACACACCTTCCTGAAGGAACACCACCTGCAGTGGCCATCAGCAGCTGCAGCCACATATGAGTGCAACTGCCTCATGGAGGTCTCAGTGGTAGGGGTTGGGAAGCCTTGTATAAGGGGTCCATGCCAGCCTGGGAAGAACCCAGGCTCAATATTATCCTGGTGCAGTCTCAGAGCTGAGCAGTGGAGGATTAAAGGCCTAGAGCTGTGGAGGAGTATATGTGTGTGGTGAGGCACAGAGGGCTCCTTGCACAAATCCATCTGTGCCCTCTGACCACATTCCTGTGCTTCAGGCCATCCTCCTGCCTGTCAACCCACCTTCTGCCATGCTGAACTTGACCACCTGGGTGGCAAACAGGGTTACCAGCAGACCTGCCTGGTACTGGGGTCTGGGGGATCCTGAGCCTCCACAGGCCTCCCTCTACTAAGAGGGCAGCTGGTACTGCCTCTGTACCAGTCCCTTTGATATGGTCCCTGGAGCCTGGGGTGGACAGTTGTTAATGAATGCTCTCCTGCTCTCTGGTTTGCCTATCAACTCCTAAAAAATTAAATAAATAAATAAATAAATAAATAAATAAATAAATAAATAAATAAAATGTGTGCCTTAGTGAACCTGCCCAATTCAAACTTCTGTTGTTTAAGGCCAATTGTAGTAGATTATGTGTGATTGTTGAATAAATGAAAGAATCTAGGTTAGAAGTGAATAGTTGAATTAATGAATGAGGAGGAAAGAAACAGACTAGTAAGATCCTAGATAATTTGGATTTTCTTGAAAAAAAGAGAAATTAGACTTAAGGAAATAGTGCATTTGTTTTTCAATGTTTCCCATTTTCCTTTCCTCTCTGTCAGTCTGTGCTTGCAAGCACGCATACCTAGGACTATAGACAAAGTGATTGCTACCTTGAGTACTGATCTGGAGCCCTGCACTGCAGGGTCCCATGGTTTTAAAGTGGGGGATCATTTGTATGTCTGTGCTGGGATAGCGACCTACACCTTTCACATGATAGCTTGAGGCAAATGTTGTAGATATAAGGCATTAGATTCCACACCCTTTCAACATTTTGGGTGAGTGAAAGCACTACATGGATGCAAAATTATGTTATTTTTAGAGTTAGAAAATGTGTAACCAGAATATTCAATATGGACATCACTAAATAAGTGACATTAAAGACATATGTGTAAGCCTCATATGTGTATATTTGAGTTCTCTTGGGCTGTTAAAAGGAAATTACCTTTATTTTTTTTTGTATCAATTTTTTAAAGCATGTAGCTCTTTAGCCATGATATACACAGAAGGTCTTACTTTTTCCTTCTGTGACAGTGTATTTTTAAAACCTCCTGTTTTCTTAATTAAGAAACATGAGAATATCAAAATGATGAGATATTATTTTGACAGTTTTGTTATCTTAGGAGAAAAAAAGTTTGAGCCTCAATACAAACATTTAGTTAAGCATATGTTCTTAGTTTCCAAACATTAATTTAGGAGAACATACAGGGAAAAAATGAGAATAAATGAAGTCCATCAAAAATTTTAAGCATTTCATTTGTTATATAATACTCTTTATAATTATTAAGTAAGGTAATTTTAAGAAATTTGCTTTTTTCTTAAGATTTTATTTTTAAGTAATCTTTACACCCAGTGTGGGAGGGTCACAACCCCAAGACCAAGAATTACATGTTCTACCTACTAAGCAATTCAGGGACCCGGAGAAATCTAATTTTTTGGCTATATCTTCCTAATGTCTATTTCCTATATCATCAAGCAGCACCTAATTTAAAAATGATTTCAACAGCTCTATTGAACATCACAGGTATATGCAATATGTATCTTTTTTCATAAACACACATAAAAATGTTAAGCCAAATGGTTGCTTAAATTTTCATAATTCTAATTAATGAGGAAACTTGTCACAGAGTTTGCAAAGCCATTTAAACTTCTAAATGGGAGAAGGAAAATATTAGCAAGAAAAATTAGAAAATTAAAGCAAAGAGCCTAAAAAATATAATTTCTATAAAATATACATTTCAGAGAAAGAGAACTGAATACAGAAATGAGGAAATGATTAAGGAAAATATTTCAAGAATATTACTCAGTCATATAGAATATGAAGGCCTAGCTCAGAGGTCAGCAAACTTTCTGTAAAGGACCCAATAGCAAATATTATAGGTTTTATGGGCCACATTCACTCTCTTTGAACTACTCAATTATATATTACCAGCTACAGATAATCTGTAAATAAATGATCCTGGCTGTATTCCAGTAAAAATTTTATGAACATTGAAATTTGAGTTTCAAACAATTTTCAACTATCACGGAATCTGATTCTTTTTTTTTTTTTAATGATATTTGATTCTTTTGGACCTCCTTCTCTTCCTCTTTCCCATTTAAAAATATAATCACATTATGGGGCATCAAAATTCAAGTGTGCGGACAGATCTTGCCCATGCCATGTATTTTCCTAATGCCTGGTCTTGTTCTAAGGATCACTGAGAGCCCAGAACAATATTCAGAAGTATAGTGATCCTTGGACCTACCTTTGTGAAATATCAGATACTAGGGACAAAGGGAGGGCTTAAGAGCTACTGGCTACATTTGTATATAATCCAAATTGACCATGTAAAGATAAATAAGGAGAAATAAAAGTTTAGTTCTATTAACCCTATAATCCAGCTGAAAATTCTTATTAAATTGCCAAACTGTAGAAGGAGATAAGATGTCCTTCAACAGACGAATGGATAAAGAAGATGTGGTTCATATATATAAAATGGAATATTACTCAGCCAGCAGAAAAGATGAATACCCACCATTTGCATCAACATGAGAAGGACTGGAGAGGATTATGCTAAGTGAAATAAGTCAAGCAGAGAAAGACAATTATCATATGATTTCACTTACTTGTGGAACATAAGGAATATCATGGAAGACCACAGGGGAAGGGAGGGAAAACTGAATGGGAAGAAATCAGAGAGGTAGACAAACCATGAGAGATTCTAGTCTCTGGGAACCAAACTGAGAGTTACAGAAGGGAGGAGGGTCAGGGGATGGGGTGACCAAGTGATGGGTATTAAGGAGGAAACATGATGAGTACTGGGTATACACAGCTAATGAATCAGTGAGCACTACATCAAAAACTACATGTTGGCTGAACATAATTTAAAAAGTAAAATAAAATATAAAATAATTGAAAGTAAAAAAAAAATCCCTAATTATTCATAATGGAATTTTGGTTCTTGTTATATTGTTTTTAGAAATTCTAAGCAAATACCTCATTTGTGCTTTCTCTTTCTCTCCCTTTCCATATGAACTTGATAAATTATTATAAAATTCATATGAAATATCAGGCCAACCATAGACAAACCAATTTCATTTTTTATTTACATTTCAAATTTTTTTTATTATATTATATTAGTCACCAAATAGTACATCATTAGTTTTTGATGCAGTGTTCCCAAGATTTATTGTTTACTTATAATACCCAGTGCTCCATGCAATATGTGCCCTCCTTAATGTCCATCACTGAGCCAACCCATTGTCCCACCCCCTCTCCCCTCTAAAAGCCTCAGTTTGGGAGCACCTGGGTGGCTCATAGGGTTAAGCCCTCTGCTTTCATCTCAGGTCATGATCCCAGGGTCCTGGGATTGAGCCCCAAATTGGGCTCTCTGCTCAGCAGGGAGCCTGCTTCTCCCTCTCTGCCTGCTTCTCTGCTTCCTTGTGATCTCTGTCAAACAAATAAATAAAATCTTTAAAAAATAAAAAAAAAATTAAAAATAAATAAAAAACTAAAAACCTCTGTTTCTTGGGGTCCACAGTCTCTCATGGTTCATTTCCTCCTCTGATCCTCCCCTTCATTTTTCCCTTCCTTCTCCTAATGTCCTCCATGTTATTCCTTATGTTCCACAAGTAAGTGAAACCATATGATAATTTACTTTCTCTGCTTTACTTATTTCACTCAACATAATCTCCTCTAGTCCCATCCATGTTGATGCAAAAGTTGGTATTCATCCTTTCTGATGGCTGAGTAATATTCAGTTGTGTATATGGACCACATCTTCTTTATCCATTCATCTGTTGGAGGGCATCTCGGCTCCTTCCATGGTTTGGCTATTGTGGATATTGCTGCTATGAAGATTGGGGTACGTATAGCCTTTCTTTTCACTACATCTGTGTATTTGTGGTAAATACCTAGTAGCACAATTGCTGGGTCATAGGAAAGCTCTATTTTTAATTTTTTGAGGAATCTCCACACTGTTTTCCAAAGTGACTGCTCAAACTTGCATTCTCACCAATAGTTTAAGAGTGTTCCCCTTTCTCCACATCCTCTCTAACATTTGTTGTTTCTTGCTTTGTCAATTTTTGCCATTCTAACTGGTGTAAGGCGGTATCTCAAAGTGGTTTTGATTTGAATCTCCCTGATGGCTAATAATGATGAACATTTTTTCATGTGTCCATTAGCCATTTGTATGTCTTCATTGGCGAAGTGTCTGTTCATGTTTACTACACATTTTTTTTTACTTGATTATCTGTTTTTTGGGTGTTGAGTTTGAAAAATTCTTTATAGATCTTAAGCAACCCAATTTTAAATAGGAAGAGCAAGAAAACAAGTACAAGGATAATAAATCAGTGTAATTTCTAGCAATTGAGAATGAATATGCAAATGGTAATGTCCAGAACATGTATAAAAATAGAACTCTGACCCATACATTGCAATCATCCAGGAAGTCAACCTGTTTATAAGCCACAGCTGTAGAAAATCAAACCACTATCTCTAGCAACGAGTGCAGGAAACCTAATAACCCCTATAACAACAAGCCCCAAATGACCAGGACTTGATTAATAATTGACAGCTTTCCTAGTTTTTATCCCTGCCTCCTTCCAGCTGAGGCCCAACTGAAGAAAGCAAAATACACACAACACTCCTAACCAATCACATTGGTTGCTCTGCTCCTAGTTCACTTGCCAAAAGCCTCCTATCAGGGCACACCTGGACCCTTCCTCTGGTCCACTACAAAGCTTCTGCTCTCCTCTCCCTGACTTTTAGTCTTTTCCAAAATGCAAGTGATGGTGGTTTATCTACTTGCTATAGCAATTCTAGATAGCCATTTTTGTTCTCATTTGAGTGGTCTTTATTTATATCTACATAATGAAATTTTGGAAATAATATCCATTGATTAGTGTACTTTGCAAGTAAATTGTGATATGTCCCTACAATGGAAATAAGCTGAGGGAGGAGGGTTCTGTGGTAATTACAGTCCAATAAGACACCCTTGACTATTCTTTTTACAGGTTTCCCTTAGAATATTCTTAAAAAGAAAAGAAACTCTGGTATTTTCAAGGTGCTTCATTGTCCCACTCCAACAATGACCGTTATGAATAAGCCAAGTAGGCATTTAAGTTTCACTGGGGAATGCTAACCCCAAATACACTACACTCTGTCTCTACTTCCCATTCTACTTCAGTGTTCAGAAAGTAGAGAATCTTCAAGGAAAGTTATGAGGAAGTCTGAAGAATTATCCCGTATTCCTTCCATACCATAGCCAGATTTCCCACAGTGCCAAGTCCAAAGCTCACGGTTTAGGTATTTTATATTCAAGGAAGCATCAGGCAAAAAAAAAAAAGGAAGTAAAGTTTTCAGATTAAACACAGTTAAATTTGAATTTTGGGTATGCAACAAATACTTAGTAGGATAAGTATAACCCAAATATTGCCCTAGATAGACCTATACTAAAAATTATCATTTGCATATCAAAATTCAAACCTAACTGGGTTTTGATTGTTAAGTTGGGCAACCCCAGGGGAGAGGATAAACTGACTGTTTTTTTTAACTCATCTTATAGAATTCTTACAATTCATGTTGATATTCTCACTATGGGCTATTTAAAAATGTGCTGTTCAATTTCCAAATATTTGTTTGTTTGAGATATCTTTTATTACTATTTTAATAAAGTATTAATGACCCTTCACTTTCCTTTCATATTAAAAAAAACTAGAAGTAAAATATAAAGGTAAAAAGTAACATATAAAATGAAATCAACAAATATGTAGTAAAAATCTGCTATTATAGAAGGTGTAAACTGGAATAGTAAAGAAATACACATGTTGGGCACTTTGGATTCTGTAATGGCAAATAACTTATATAGGTATGAAATTCACAAAGATAACAAAGGCACTGAAGAGCTCACAGCAGGCAGAGACTGACGGTTGTCCCATGAAAAAAGAGAACCGCACTCACTCATATTTATGGACTTCCTCTCTATAGCACACTGCAGTAACCATGCATGGCAGAACCAGAACTCATGAAGAAAGCCACAGTATTGATGTGTCAGAAGGCAGTCCATGGATCTTGGAGTGTTGAAAATTGAGGGGGAAAATCTTGAAAAGAAGGGTAGCAAAGAAGGCAGAAACAAGTAGACAAAATTCCAAGGAAAACAAGATTTTCCAACACGGAGAAAGAACTGTGAGTTTAAGTTCTCCCAAGTTAGAGGGTCTTGGTAAACATTTGAGCTTTCCACAGATCTTCCCCATCGAAGTGTAAAACCAAGCCTCCACCTCAAGAAATGGTGAGAGGACGTGAACAGACATGTCTGCAAAGAAGACATCCAGATGGCCAACAGACACATGAAAAAGCGCTCCACATCACTTGGCATCAGGGAAATACAAATCAAAACCACCATGAGATACCACCTCACACCAGTCAAAATGGCTAAAATTAACAAGTCAGGAAATGAAAGACGATGGCAAGGATGCGGAGAAAGGGGAATGCTCCTACTCTGTTGGTGGGAATGCAAGATGGTGCAGCCATTCTGGAAAACAGCATGGAGGTTCCTCAAAAAGTTGACAATAGAGCTACCCTACGACCCAGCAATCACACTACTGGGTATTTACCCTAAAGATACAAATGTAGTGTTCTGAAGGGGCAGGTGCACCCGAATTTTTATAGCAGCAATGTCCACAATAGCCAAACTACAGAAAGAACCTATATGTCCATCAACAGATGAATGGATAAAGAAGATGTGAGATATATATATATATATAATCAGCCATCAGAAAGAAATGAAATTTTGCCATTTGCGACGACGTGGATGGAACTAGAGGGTATTATGCTGAGTGAAATAAGTCAATCAAAGAAAGATAATTATCATATGATCTCCCTGAAATGGAGAATTTGAGAGCAACGTGGGGTATTTGAGGGGTAGGAAAGGAAACAATGGAACAAGAGGGTATCAGGAGGGAGACAAATCATAAGAGACTCTTAATCTCACAAAACAAACTGAGGGTTGCTGAGGAGAGGAGGGAGGGAGCTGGTGGTTGGATTATGGACATTGGGGAGGGTATGTGCTATGGTGACTGCTGTGAAGTGTGTAAACCTGGCAATTCACAGACATGTACCCTGGGGCTTATAATACATTGTATGTTAATAAAAAATAAAAAAAAAATTTAAAAAATGGCACCAAAAAAAGTGTCTGAGCAGTAATAAAATGGCACCTTTGAACTTATAAAAGAAAAAAAAATCATTTTTTCAAAATAATTTAATTCAAAAAATTGAATTGAAAAATATTTGGAATCTTACAGAACATGTTATGTGAACACAAATTAAATTGAACATAGCATTGTAAAATATCTAGAAGTACTTGAAAGTACATAGTACACTAGCAAGTAGACCTAATTTAAATATGAAATCACAGGGGAAATTAGAAAATATTCTAAACTAAATATTAACATAAACACAACATATCAAAATTTGTGAAATAGAGATAAAGCACAGCCTTAAAAAACTTACACCTCAAAATACTTAAATAGAAAAAAAGTTTTAAAACCAATTAACTAAGTTTACATTTCAAATTATCCCTCTTAGGGAAGATGTAATGTATAATTGCAATCAGGTACTATTTAAAGCCATTAGTATGATCAAAATGAAAACACCTGACAATAAAATCAAATGTGGGTGAGACTGTGAAGCAACCAATACTCTTATAACATCACTGATAGAAATGTGTAATGCAACTACTCTTGAAAATTTTGGCAGCTTCTTTTTTTATATTCTATTTTATTATTTATCTAAACACCCACCTACTTTGTGATCTTCCAACTCCTCTTTTCGATATTTACTTAAAAAAATAGCATTACATTTCTACAAAAAAGTATGTGCAAGAATGTTAATAGCAATTCCATTTGTTATACCCAAAGTGAAAAACAAAAACAAAAACACAATTATTTATCAATATAGGATAATGGAAAAACAAATTGTAGTACACAATAGAATATTACTCAACAATTCAAAAAAATGAGTTATTAATACGACGTAACAACATGGACAAATCTCAGAAGCACTGCATTGCAATGTCAATAATAATAATAATAATAGATAAATAAAGACTATGGTGATTGAAATCATAAAATGGCTGACCATGGGAGACTGGGATTTATTGAAAGTGGGCAGAAGATAATTTTGTATTTTCATGAAAATGCTCTATCTTGATTAGAGTGATGCTAGTAGTTCTAAGGAAACAAAATTGTAGTTGTAAATTTACCAACTTCAATCCATCCTTTCAAATTCTCATAACTCAGAGCTTGTACATGCTTTTCTGAATAGCCCATTCATTTAAGGCTCTACTCTGCTTTTCTGTTCCTTCCACATTTCATTTCCCATCTCTACGTCAACATACAACCAACAAAGGTTTCTAGATTCAGCCACCACCTTCTCCATAACTTCTCTAGAAATTTGTTTTTATTTAAGAGTGAGAAGAAAGAAAATGATAGAATAGCACATAATGACTAAGGGGATCTTTTGACTGTAGACCTGTATAATTCATTATTTTCATTATTATATTGTATAGTAGACAATAGAGAGAAGGAAAAAGAATAACAAAGGTAATAACTTTAATGATATATAACTTTTGCAGCACCTGGGTGGCCCAGTCAGTTAAGTGTCTGCCTTTAGCTCAGGGCATGATCTTGGGGTCCTGGGATCCAGCCCTGTGTGGGGATCCCTGCTCAGCAGGAAGTCTCCTTCTCTCTCTCTCTGCCCACCCCCCCACCAACTCATGCTCAATCTCTTCCTCTCTCTTTATCAAATAAATAAATAAAATCTTTAAAAAAATAATAGGTAAATTTTATTTAGTATTTAGTATGTGCCACGTATTATCTCAGCACTCTGCATTAATACAATCAAATAATCCTCATCACAGTCCTATGATGTAGGTACAAAAATCTTCCCTGTATTAAAAATGATAAAATTAAGTTATAAAAAGAATAAATTGCCCAAAACTACACACCTAGTAAATGGGAGAGAACTGGAGATTATGACTTGGCATCTACCTTCAGAGCCTATATTCTTAACTCATTATATTCAAAATATGTGAGTCCCCCACAAAAGATTCTGGTCCCAAGTGACTATTTAAATTTGGAATTAGTTGATTAACATTAAGTAAAATTAAAAATCAAATTTCAGTTACAATGTCCACATTTCAAGCACTTGGTAGGCACATGTGACTAAAGACAGCCATCTTGGACAGTGCAAATTTAGAATATTACCTAATATAAGTGTTCCTCCCAAACCACAGTCTGATTTTTACATAGAGTATGTCTGTTTTCATGGTGAAAGTAAGATCACATTAATGCACTAATTCAAAATTGACTATTCTCCCCTGCTCACTTAGGACCTCATCTCTTCTACTAAGAATCCCTTTACACCATGGTTCTTGGAGGTGCCTTCCATATGCTGCTGGTGGGTGGCCACCTTAAAATTGCCATTGCTTTTATGGAAGGCACCATTAATTCTCCAGGTACTAACTTGAGAGTATCAATGGTGAATCAAACTTAGAGAAATGCATTAGAAATCTATGGCTTGGGTGCCTGGGTGGCTCAGTTGGTTAAGCAACTGCCTTTGGCTCAAGTCATGATCCTGGAGTTCCAAGATTGAGTCCCACATTGGGCTCTCTGCTCAGCAGGGAGTCTGCTTCTCCCTCTGACCTTCTCCCTTCTCATGCTCTCTTTCTTTCAAATAAATAAATTAAATCTTTTAAAAAAAAATCTATGGCTTGCTCATTTTCTGTCATATTTCATTCACATCATCCTAAAATAATATTCTTAGATTGAACACATTTCAGAGTTAATATTTCTTCTACTTTTAAAAATTTCTCTTTGATTTTATATTTCTCTCTCCCTCTGTGTTCCTCTTTTATCATACACACACACACACACACACACACACACACACAGAGGCCTGTATGCATGCACACATACACACCAGTGTGTATACAAGCATGTAGTTAACCTATAATGATGTGAGAAAAAAATGAACATGTTGTTTTAAGAATCTCTACATCTGACTGGTAAACTGAAGTCCCTGGGTGACAAGCATATATTGCTCCAACATCCCATATGTGAATTCCTTCTCAGAAGGGCCCTCAATTTCCATGATCCAAGACTTCTGTGGGATCTACCTTCCAACTCACTGGATGTGCAGTGACACGCACTGGCTAGAGCTGAGAGGTCATCTTATAATTAGTCTCATTGGGCTCATAATGACATAATTCCTTCCAAATCCATTTGAAGAGGGCTTACTATACTTCATTCTTAGGTAAGTTGATAGTATGTCTTTAAATATCATTAACCCATGCATGTCCTATAGGTCTGATAGTCAATAGAAATAAGCATTTATACTTCAGTGCCACCCAAATGGCAATCAAAGTGGTTTTTGTTTGTTTTTGTTTTGTACCTATCTTTATTTATCCATTCCCTTTCTTTTCATTTCCCCTTATTGTCAGCCATAGGTCTTCTCTTCCCAGAGCTTGCTCTAATTTGGTTGGGGAAAGATTATAGAATCAGATTTCTTTTCTTTTTTAAAATTTAAATTTTTAAATTTTTTTAGAGAGAGAGAGCAGGGATGGGGGCGAGGGAGAGAGAGAATCCTAAGCAAGCTCCACATTCAGTGTGGAGCCTGATGCAGGGCTCAGAATATAAATACCCTGAAATCATGACTTGAGTGGAAATCAAGAGTTGGACACTTAACTGACTGAGCCACCCAAGCAACTGTTTCTCAGATCCCTTAGGAATACATTACCTTATAGTATGCCTGGGTGACTCAGTTGGTTAAACATCTGCATTTGGCTCAGGTCATGGTCCTGGGGTCCTTGGGATGGAGTCCCACATCAGGCTTCTCCTGCTTTGCAGGTGGACTGCTTCTCTCTCTCCCTCTGCCTGCCACTTCCCTTGCTTGTTCTCTCTCTTTGTCAAATAAATAAATAAAATCTTTAACAAAAAAGAAGAATACAGCTTATAATCTTTCTTCTTTTGGCCCTCCTAATAACCCTGTGTTTCCAAAATTTAGTAAGCAGTATTCCACTATAGAATGATATACACTGCAGAATTTCCCTGGTTCCTTCAACTGTATTGGTGAACAGCAGCCACAGCTTATTGCCAATGATACTTCTCAAGGAATGTTCAGGGAAGCAGCACAATCACCCAGTAAATAAAAAAAATAATATGGCTTTGTGTTTATATATATATATATATATATATATATATATATATATACACATACACACACATACACATGTGAAAAACTTCAGGGACAATCAGTGACTGATAAAAAATAAAATAAGACTAACTCAGCTGGGGCAGAACCCGCATGGATGGATGATGCATCTTGCAATTGTGTTGTCTATAGCTGACAAATGTTGACTGAATTCCATCAGACTCATTAACAGAGGCCAGTGTTCTGATAACTGTTCCACAGCAAGTAACTGGAAGAGGAAAATGCATGTTGAAGATTAGGAGACGTAGTTTGTAAAAATAGTATCCGTGAGAAAAATATGAAAAATGGGATGACTTGACTTAATGAGGAAAAATCTAAGAAGCAATAAAAGAAATAAAATTAGGAGTGGGGGTCCCTTGAGTCAGACTTTTGGGAATATTCTTTCCTTCCTTGCCTACAAATCTCACAGCAAAACCATTCTTGGAATAGGTAGTTTTGTTCTTGTTTTATAGAAGAGAAACTGAGATTCAGAAAAACCAAGGGCAATATTCTATGGCCAATGAGCAATGGGTCTAAAATAGGCACTCTATTTTCTGGACCCCAAAGCTCACACTTTCTTCACTGTGCACTGGCTGGAACTGTAGCAGATAGAAAAGGTTTAAAATTTTAACATACTCTGAAACCCAACCATTGGCCATGTAGAAGGAAATGGTAACTACCTCCTTTCTTATTCACAACTTTGCATTAAGTTAGCTTCATTCTAAACTGAGAAAACAGAGACTGAAATATTAACTGACCTTCAAAAATGCACAATTCTGACTTAGCTGGTAACTGAACCCATTCCTGCCTCCTAACATCAAAACACTATGCCCTTTTCACTGTGCTCTGTTGCAGTCACTAAGAGCAGAGGTGCTCAAATATTTCTAGCTTGGGGAAAATGTGTGTGTGGAATGTGTAGTGTATTATAGGAGAGTACAAAATATTGAATAAATGAGATGGTATCTTTTCCTAGATTTGCAGATATAGAGATGTTAAGGGTTTAAGAAAGATATGTGGGTATTAAAGTCAAAATATTATATAAATTGACTTTTTTTCCTATACGAAAAAAGTCATTATTCAATTTTTTTTAAGATTTTATTTATTTATTTGACAGACAGAGATCACAATGTTGTGCCCGAGTTTTCGCGTCCAAGAGACCACCAAGGAGCCAAGCACCGATGCAATCACAGGAGGGTTTATTCAACAAGCTTAAGCTTGGGCCCAAGTATACCGGACACAGCTGAGTAGGAACTTGGACCCCGAGCTTAGTTAAGGCAGGGGTATTTATGGGTTCCTGTTACTAAAGCAGGGTGGGGGGGTCTCTGGAACCAAGGCAGGGTGGGGCTTCCTAAAGTAGGGTGGGGGTCTTTAGAACTAAAGTAGTGTGGGCTTCCTGGAACTAAAGTAGGGTGGGGGTCTTTAGAACTGAAATGGGGTAGGGCTTCCCGGAACTAAAGTAGGGTGGGGAAAGTTCAGCCCCTGGGCACAGCGGTCTGAGATGGCTGTACTTATGCTAAGGCTAAACCTGAGGTGGGATGGCCTTAATTTTTCTCGGCCTCCACAACAAGTAGGCAGAGAGTCAGGCAGAGAGAGAGGAAGGGAAGCAGGCTCCCTGCTGAACAGAGAGCCCAATGCGGGGCTCGATCCCAGGATTCTGGGATCATGACGTGAGCTGAAGGCAGAGGCTTTAACCCACTGAGCCACCCTGGCGCCCCAGTCATTATTCAATTTTATTTTATTTTTTAATTTTTTTTTAAGATTTTATTTATTTATTTGACAGACAGAAATCACAAGCAGGCAGGGAGGCAGGCAGAGAGAGAGAGGAGGAAGCAGGCTTCCCGCCAAGCAGAGATCCCTATGTGGGGCTTGATCCCAGGACTCTGGGATCATGACCTGAACTGATGGCAGAGGCTTTAACCCACTGAGCCACCCAGGCACCCCCATTATTCAATTTTAAAAGGAGAAAACCATCAATGGTTTATAAATATTAACTCAGACATTTGATACTGAGAGATCCACGTGGCTTATCACTGTCAGTTATATCTTCCATATTTATTTCCATTTTTATTTTGTGTATGTTTATGTATGTGTATATATATATATATACATATATATATACATATACTTTTTTTGCCATAATAATTAAGAGGACATCAATGCAAAATAATATTCTAAGCCCTTATGAAATTATTTTAGATATATATGACATTTATTCATCCAGTTGTCCAGTTAATGTTTATTAAGCACCTACTCTGTGCCATCACAATAGATGTGGGATTAAAGAAGGAAAGGATATCTTCCTTGGTCTCAGGTGTTTCATAGTCTTGCAGAAATTCTTTAAAAAAGAGATACAGCAGGCATATTGACAAGAGAAAAGATATGGTTAAGTCCATTTGCTGTTGAGGTGATTATCATTGCTTATAAAGTTGCACCCATTGCAGGGTCATTTTCTTTTGGTAGGAGATAAAATGGTCAGCTGAAGAAATTCCCATTGTTGTGGGAATGGTAACGCTTAGCCCACATCACAGAGATATTTGCATAAGGGAAAGCAGCAAAAACCAAAGTGACTATTTAAATCTTGGCAGCAACTTCATTCTGAAATGTCCTATTAATGCTCTAATTTCTCCTTTCATATGCTACTTATGTGGGGCTCCATATAGAGATCATTTAATGGACAATAGGAAAGACATGTGGCCATGGAAAAACACGTGGAGAAATATTCTGAGTAGTGTCTATGGGTCTGGGTCCTATTGAATTCTTTTGTCCATTCTCTTTCTCTTCTTTTCCCCTCTTCTTCAGTTTCTGATCTCCTCCTCCTTCTCCTTTTCTTTTATAAAAGTTGTACATTCTTCATTTTCCATCCTGATATTTTTTCCAGCCTTGTTATTTTGAAAATTTCAAACCCATAGAAAGCTGAAAGGCAAATACAATGAATACTTGAAAATCTTGCCACTTTTGCTGCTTTTTTTAAACTTTATTTTTGTTAATATATAACGTATTATTTGCTTCAGGGGTACAGGTCTATGAATCATTAATCTTATACAATTTACAGCACTCACCATAGCACATACCCTCCCACTGTCCATAACCCAGCCACCCTATCCCTCCTCCTCACCCCCTAGCACCCTGCAGTTCATTTCCTGCGATTAAGAATCTCTTATGGCTTTTCTTCCTGCCTGGTCCCATCTTATTTAATTTTTTACCCTCCGTACCCCCCAAAGACTCTAGCCCTGGCTCTCAAATTCCTCATATCAGAGAGATCATATGATAATTCTCTTTCTCTGATTAACTTATTTTGCTTCTTTTACTGCTTTTTAAACTCTCCCCTCCCCCTCTCTTCCCTCTTGCTTCCACTTTCCGCCCCTCCCCCACCATCTCTTTCTCTCTCTCTGTCTCTAGCCTGTCTCTCTGTCTCTCTCCATTTCTCTCTCTGTCTCTCTGTCTCCTCCCTCTCTCCTTCTTATTTATTTAGTTCTTGTACCTTTCAATATAAAATTGAAAACACGTAACTTCAGAGGACAAAGGCATTCTCCTTAATAATGACAACACCATCATCAAATGAACTGAACATTGGTAGATAATACTACCTAATATACAACCTATGTTACCATTTCTCCAGTTGTCTCAATAACATCTTTATAGCAGTATTTATTAGGGATGGATGTTCAAAATCCAATCAAGAATCTCACCTTTCATTTGCTCCCCAAAGATTTTAGCTTCCTTTAACATGTGACTATTATGACATTGACAATTGCAAACACTTCCGTTTTTCTTAATTGAGTGTTTCATATTACAGATTTGTGTCATGATTAGATTCAACTTAAACTTTCGTGTTGTCATGTTCTGTGTTTCCCATACCAGAACAGACCAAAAGGCACACAAGTTCGGTGTGACCAATTATTAGTGATGTTAACTTTGTGCAATTGGATAAAATAGTACCCATTAGATATCTCCATCAAAGAAGTACTCCTTTCCCTTGTATTTAATACACAAATTTTGGCATAATACTTTAAGACTCTGTGAAAATAGTTTGACCCTAAAGTCTTTCACACAATCATTTATCATCAATCAATAATCCTTGCTTAAATCAATTATTTTTTTAGAGATTTTATTGATTTATCTGACAGAGATCACAAGTAGGCAGAGAGGCAGGAAGAGAGAGAGGAAGGGAAGCAGGCTCCCTATTGAGCAGAGAGCCCGATATGGGGCTCGATCCCAGAACCCCGGGATCATGACCTGAGCCGAAGGCAGAGGCTTTAACCCACTGAGCCACCCAGGCGTCCCATTGATTAAATCAATGATTATAATGGAGGTTTAAAATGGTGATTATAGATTCTTTCATTTCTTCTATATGAGTAACCGTTCTGTAAAGAATTACCCCTCAGTTGGGGCACTTGGGTAGCTCAGTCAGTTAAGTGCCCACCTCTTGATTTCAGCTCAGCTTATGATCTCAGAGTAATTAGATAGAGCCCTGCATCAGGCTCCATGCTTAGCTGGGAGTCTGCTTGAGATTCTCCCCCTATGCACCTCCATTCTGCTAGAACACACGCTCTCTCTCAAATATATAAATACTGACTTTTTAAGAAAAGATAACACCTCAGCATTTTTCCCTTTTTCTTTTTAGAGATAGTACTCTACAGACTTGAATTTTTGTTTAACATTTTTATAATCTATTAATATCAGTATCCTTTTGTATTAAGTTATCTGGGTTTTGATGATTCAGAGTCCTTGTGAGTGAATCTCATGTTTATTTATTTTTTAAATGCATCCTCATATTGGCAACATTCTCTAATTTTTTAGCAAATGTTATGTTCCAAAGCCACTGTGCTTTTTCCCTGACCCAGACCTGGAATCAGCATTTTCTTCCAGGAAGGTTCCTGAAAGAATTTTTTTTTTTTTTAAGATTTTATTTATTTATTTAACAGAAAGAGACAGCAAGAGAGGGAACACAAACAGGTGGAGTGGGAGAGGGAGAAGCAGGCTTCCTGCTGAGTGGGAGCCCAATGTGGGGCTTGATTCCAGGGCCTTAGATCATGACCCGAGCCAAAGGCAGATGCTTAACAACTGAGCCACCCAGGTGCACCCAAGAAACCTGATTCTTGTTAGTGTGTGATTTAAACGAAGATCTGAGCACAAAGTGTGTCATTGCTACCAAAGCTTCTTTCAGAATCTCTTCAGTGACTTCTTAGTGATACTTCCAGTTCCAACCTTGCTCTGATTTGCATTCCTTTTCATCCATCAGGGGAACAGCAACATTTATGTTCTGTCTCTCAGTCTTATCATCTATCTCTTTATCCATTTCTATTTACTCCATCCTACAATCCACCATAAATAAATAAATAAATAAATAAAATTAAAATAAAAAGAATAGCTTGAGAATTACAACATCATGACCACAACTATTCTACTAAAATAAAATTCTCTGTGGTTCAACAATTACTTCAGGTCATTTGGATAAATCTCTCCAATGGTGGACAATAGAAATGCTCTGCTCAAATTTATCATCAATTAATTCTTTTGACTGTGTACTAAGGCTATCAATTTGATATATAGATATATTTTTCTTATTTTCAATATTAGGAATGTCCTTACTCATCTGTTTTACTTGAATTTTTAATGAAATAATTTAATATTAATATGGTTCAAAAGTCAAAATTATGAAAGCATACAATGAGAGAAGTCTATCTCTATTCCATCTATGCTCATATATCTCAGGGAACCGTTTCAATATTTCCCATTTTATCCTTCCATATTTATTTTTGAAAAAATTTTTAAAAAGTTTTCCTTTCCTTACACAAAATCTGCATATGCACATATATGTGTGTATTCTGCTTTTTAAATTTTACTGTACTTTTCTTAAATCTCTACATATCAGTTTATAGGTATATTCCTCATTCCTTGTTCTTTAAACAGTGCCAGTATGGGGTGTCTGTGTAGCTCAGTCAGTTAAGCACTCAACTCTTCATTTCAGGTCAGGTCCTGATCTCATGGTCATAGGATAGAGCCCAGTATCAGGCTCCATATTCAGAGGGGGTTCTGTTTAAGCTTCTCTCTCTCTCTTTCCCTCTGTCCCTTCTCCCCACACCCTCAAAATAAATAAATAAATCTAATTTTTTTATTTTTTTGAGATTTTATTTATTTATTTATTTGAGAGAGAAAGAGAGCACAGAGGGAGAGTGAGAGGAGAAGCAGACTCTCTGCTAAGCAGAGAACCCAATGTGGGATTGGATCCCAGGACCCTGAGATCAGGACCTGGGCCAAAAGCAGACACTTAACTGACTGAGCCACCCAGGTGCTGCATAAATAAATCTTTAAGCAGTACCAGTGTGCCATTGTTTTTAAAGCACTTTCCTAGTAGTAGCTTTTTTTTTTGGGGGGGGTAATAATTTACTATTTGACATACACCACAATGAATAACTTTCTGCATATGATGTTTCATATTTTAAGAGGTGTATTTCCAAGGCAAATTTCTAGAAATGGCAGTGCCTGGCCAAAGGATCAATGTCTTTGCTATATTTTTAGATACTGCCAAATCCTCTTCCTTAGGATGGTTTTACCTTGCATCCACATCAGCAGTGTAGAACAATGATAACTACACATCTACACCAAATCTCAAACAGTGTGTTGTCTGTGTTGTTGAGCCTTTGAATATTTGTCATCTAATGGGTAAGAGCTGAAGCATAATTTTCATGTGCACATGTGAGTGAAGCTGAACACTCTCCCATATTTAAAGCATTTGTATATATTTTCCTGTAGATTGGCTGTTTGTGTTCTCCCTCATTTTTTTTTTTTTTTGTATAGGGTCTTTTTATTTTTTTTGTTTTTATTTATTTATTTTTTTATTTTTTTAAAGATTTTATTTATTTGACAGACAGATCACAAGTAGGCAGAGAGGGGGAAGCGGGCTCCCTGCTGTGAGCAGAGAGCCGGATGCAGGGCTGGATCCCAGGACCCTGGGATCATGACCTGAGCCAAAGGCAGAGGTTTTAACCCACTGAGCCACCCAGGCACCCCTAGGGTTTTTTTTAATCTATTTTGTTATTTTAACAGTTCTTGACATATTTGGGAGCGAGCTTTATATATTTTGTCTGAGCTGAAAACATTTTCTCCCTGTATGTCATTTGTCTTTTTGACTTCTCTTATGTTTAGACACACATACTAAAACTTTTCTACATGATCAAGTTTTTAAAAACTAATTTATAGGATTCCAGACCATTAATATAAGGCAAGTAATCTAAGTGGATCCCTAAATCCAAGACATTGATCTTCCAACCAGAGAACCATAGAGATAGAAGAAGGAGACATTCAGGTTGAATGAGTGGGGCCTTGGAGCAAGTATCCATCCTATGCTTAAGGATAGAAGGATGAAGAAGCTTGTGCAGATGAGGTCTTTATTATGTTAGAAAAGTCTTAAACAAAGGTAGAATTCCCTGCATGAAAACAGGTTGTGGGTGATAGTAATGGAAATTAGATCATTAGGGTGGAAAACAGATGTGTGCACATCTTAAAATCAAGGACCCAGGCATTCATCTTTGTAGTGCGTATGTATCTAGCACTTGGAAAATACTCCATAAATATTTGTAGAAGTGAATGAATTGATTCTTAAGTGGAACAACAAGGAACAATCACAGCAGTGGAGTAAAAAATATTAACGGTGCTAATTTAGATACATCCTTGTCTATGTACTTTTAAGTAAATTGGTTTGCTTGAATGTTCAATACAAAATTCATTTAAAAAAATCAATCACCATGTTAACTTAAACTGTCCATGCAGACAACAAAGCTTTGTTCTTTTAACAATAAAATATCTCGCAAATGTTATCAGGGTATGGTAGTTGGAGAAAGCTACTATTTTTTCTTTACTCCCACAGCACTGAACATTTTAAATACCTACAAGAGACTATCAATACATATTCTTGGATTACTAAGATTATCTGATCACCTAGATGTTGAGCTCTTTGCTTATACCCCCCTATCATTCTGTTAAAAATCAGGCCAATTTCCTGAAGACATACAATAGGTAAGCCCACTTGACGGAAACATAGAGTCTTATGGGGAATTGGCAACCAGTGTTCAAAAGGGAGCATTTCACAGGAATCCTTTTTCTTTCGATACCCAAGTGCTCAGCTTCTGAAATAAGAGAAACTTTTGTTCTGTTGTTATTTGGTCAAGTGTGTGGAATCTTGCACAGCTGGCCCCAAGACCGCTTCAAGATATAATCAGCACAAATACAAATATTTGCCAGCCCATCTCATAAGCTAGAGAAAAACAGAGAATACCTCCCTGTCAGACCATTGCTTCTGTTCCTTCTTTGGCTTGATCTCTTCCTAATAGACAGAATGCATGCTGTGCCCAGCTGGTTCTTATGTCCTTTTAACACGCATCAGAGAGTAAACGTGTGATTAACCAATCCTGACAGCCTTCAACAAACCACATCAGATAATTCATTGTTCCTTTGTGGGTATCAAAGTATCAGCCCATGGTGCTGACTCAAAATATCACCTCCAAGAAAAGGCAGTGGGGGGAGGGAGGAAATTTCCAGCCTGTTTATGTTAGCAAGCTCTGTCAATCCAAATGTCCCCACCTATAAACTCCTATCTTTGCAGACCAGATTCCATTTCACCAGACCTCACTGCCAAATACTAAAATATAGAGAGAAAATAGATGTGGGACAATCATCATGTGGAAACCCTTCTATTAATAGCACTTACTATGTTGTTAGAGAAACAAGTTTCACCTCATATTTTATTTTCTACATGATGAAGTAGAGATTCAAAATTGCAATTGCATAATAAAGGAGTTGTTGATGTGATATCTGTTATTTTTATTGAAGTCAGACTATGTTTTATTCGGTGCTGGCACCCCTATGATCTAGTAAGAATAGGCGCATCCTTCCAGGTTCATGCTCATCGGTACCTACTAAGTGGTCTCAGAGAGTCAGTCCTGTTTTTACAGTAACATGGCACCACTGGCAATGAAGATCCCTAAGCTCTTTCTAGATGTGCTGGATTGTGTTCAAAAAAATCCTCTGGGAGCACCTGGGTGGCTCAGTGGGTTAAGCCTCTGCCTTTGGCTCAGGTTATGATCTCAGGGTCCTGGGATCAAGCCCCGCATCGTGCTCTCTACTCAGTAGGGAGCCTGCTTCCTCCTCTCTCTCTGCCTCTCCCCCTGCTTATGCTCTCTCTGTCTTTGTCTGTGTATCTCTCTGAAATGAATAAATTAAAAGAAAAAAATCCTCTGGAAGTTTGGTGCATGCTCCAGTGTGAGAATCACTGGTTTACTAAAAGGAAAAGAAAGCGATGAGGAAAGGGAGTGGGTAAATGTCAAGTTGAATTTTGAAGTGCACCAGCTTTTCTGGGACGTTCTGTCTAATTCCCCCTGACTGCTACCAGAGTCCTTGTTATCTGACTATATTATTATCTTAACTGTAGTATATTGACTCTTTGTTTACATGTTCTGTCTTCTATAACAGGACATCTTAGCAACTCTATTAATTTTTATAGTCTCAATGATGAAGTTCTAGAACATAGGTGAGGTTCGGTAGGGTGAGGTCCGGAGCCGATGACCAAGAAAGAATTCTTGAGACATCTTTGGTGCAAAATGGTGGTTTATTAAAGCACAGGGACAGGACCCATAGGCAGGAAGAGCTGCTGCGCCGGGGATGTGAGGAGTGGTCTATTATATACTAGTAAGTTGGGGAGGGGATTAGGGATGATGTAAGTCTCTGAGGAATTTTGATAGCAAGGTTTCTAGGACCTTGAGGGGCTAGCTATTGTCTGGGAAAAAAGTTATTCATTACCAGTAATAAAACCTTCTAGTGAGACCCTTTAGATGTCTATGGGCCATATGTTTGGGAATGATTGTTGACACTATCTTGGAGGTTTAGAGATAAAGTTTCCTAAATGAATTGTTAAAGTAGACTTACAGGATCCTGGATGGGGGTAGGGGTTGGTCAGGCTAGGATTGTCCTTTGCCCTTAGCAAAGCCTTAAGGTGGAGGTCACTCTGCCTGTTTTAAGGGCTTGTCAGTAGGTAAGGAAATTTAATAATTATTATTCTGCCTCTGTGTCCCATATCATCAACACTAGTATAGCTCACAGAAGACAAAGGGCATGTGCATTTGTTGAATGAATGGATGACGGATGAATGAGTCTACACAATGTTCCTTTATCAGTATGCTTACAGTCATAGCCCTCGTTTTTTGGTTTAGGAGTGTGTATGTGAATGAGAAAAGGGAAAAAGAGAAAGATCCTTTTAGAGTTACCACATGGAAAATTTAAGAATGTGTCAATACAAATGTTTGAACTGTGTTTTTTTCTTTCAGATGGTCATCCATAAAATACATAGAATCAGGGAGACACATTTCTCCTTCAAATGTTTAGAATGATACAATAAGCCTATTGATGAGTGCCTGTCGGTTAAAGCCCCTGCCTACGGCTCAGGTCATGATCTCAAGGTCCTGGGATCGAGTCCCGCAACAGGCTCTCTGCTTGGCAGGGAGCCTGCTTCCCTTCCTCTCTCTATGCCTGCCTCTCTGCCTACTTGTGATCTCTCTCTTTCAAATAAATAAATAAAATCTTTTTAAAAAATAAGCCTATTGATAACTGTTTATAACACACCCTTTTATTTTATTGGTTATTGGTTTTCTGGGTCTACCATAGGAAATACTATGAACTGGGTCACATAAAAACAACAGGAATTTATTGTCTCATAGCCCTGGAGGTAAGAAGTCAGACATTCTTGTTGAGATTGATTTCTTCTGAGACTGGGAGGGAAGGACCTGCTCCAGGCCTCTCTCTTTGATTTGTAAGTGGTTGTCTTCATGTTCACATGTCATTCTCCCTGTATGTGAGTCTATGTTCACATTTCCCCTTTTAAAAGGACCCTAGTAGTATTGAATTAGGGTGCCTCTTATTTTAACTTGATTGCCTTTGTAGAGACCTTATATCACATAAGGTCATATTCTGAGGCTCCAAAGATGGAGACATTAACATATGACTTTTGGGGAGACACAGTGCAACCAGTAACTTACTCCAACCTCTTGTTCTTGAGGTGTCCATGGCCTGAAAAGGAGCAAGTAGCAAAACTCAAAGTCTGCTTTGTTTGGGAAAATGACATGTTTTGCATGAGTATTTCCTTCCTGACAGAAAGCATTAAACCCTATGCCATTCACAAGTGTTTGGTGATCTAGAACCACTGTGCCTCACCTACTTTATGCCCTGCTGTCCTCTCTTCTCCTGACCACCTAGGCTTCCAACCTTACTGCCCAGATGCCTTCTATCTCCTTCTTTTGGTCCACAGGCCACATTTCTCAATTATGAATCAGCTTTCCTGATAGTTCTGCTCTTTTTTTCCCTCCCTGTCAGATCTCAGGCTCCCCTCTCTCACAAGGTCTAGCTACCTTCCAGCAGGCAGCCTGGGGAAGGACAGTATGGTGCTGAGGTCATGGGTTCCTGGGTGAAATTCAGGAACTGGCACATTCTAGCTGTGAGGTCTTAGCCAACTTGCTATTTCCTTGTCTGTAAAATGCAGATGTCAATAGGCCCAGCCTGGTGGGGTTCCTGGGAGGATTAAATATTTGATGACAGTGCCTGGCACATAGTAAACTCCAGAGAAGCAATTGCTACTGTTCTTCTGCTTATTTATCCTTCCATACTAGACCTGATGATATTCCATGTCACCCAGTCTAAAGCACTTCTTGTTCACATTTTAGAACTTCTGAAATGCAGACTTCTATTACACTGAGATGTAGATTATGATGAAGATTTTTTTTATTTCCCTACTGAAAACTTTCTATTAATTCAAGAGTACATCTTAAGATTGATGTCATTTTAGAATTGAAGAAATGTTAAAAATCTTGCTATATAATGAGAGCCTACCCAGCACCAGATTGCAGCCACATCTTCATAAATCTTAAATCAGTTCTGCAAGGGAGGTTTTAGTATTTCCACCTTGTAGGTGGGAGCAGGGATTGGTATCACAGACTGAATCTGAAGGCCACATAGTCAATCAGATGGTAAAGCCAAGATCCTCAACCAGGTCTGTCCAATGCCTGGACTCTTACTCTATATATAATGCTGAGAGGATAGCCTGTTTTTGCTTTTACTTATTTTTATTTGTTTTTGTTTGTTTGTTTGTTTGTTTTTGTTTGTTTGCTGTGTGGTGTTGTGTGGTGTTGTATTGTGCTGTGATGGTTTGTGAAAGAGCCCAGCTCTATTCAGTGTATGGATGAACCCGTGTGCCTCCAATGCCCTTTTGGTCAGTTCAGCATCTGGCGTACTATGGAATTAACATTTGTTCATCAGACCACATAATTAAGGATTTACTCTCTTCATTTTCTTTATTATATCAGTACATAATTCTGTCACAATGAATAATGCTATGATCATTAATTGTTGCTTGCATATATACTTTATATCCCTAGTGAGAGTATAAGCCACTTACAAATGGGAATGATATCCTGTGCTTTCTGCATCCATGGTGTTTCGTGAAAGCAGAGTAAACAAAAATTTAAAACAAAACCAAAAAACAACCTATATGACTCAGTAAGTGCTTATTTTCTATGATGAGGTTTAAAAAGCCTTCTAAGACAATGGTTACACAGGTAACCTGATATATCCTCATATGCCAATACAACAGGACACTCTGTTTATTATATGTGTATAGATGAATAAAGGTCATCTGAAGATTATACTCCATGTTTACTGAGTTATTCAAAGATGGCAAACCTGTCCCATGTCTCGCCATTCCTCATTCCCAGCATCCACAGTAGACAATTGATCATGGAGATTTTACTGCTAGGGTCAGATGCAGACTGCGTTTGCAACAGAGCACTCTAAGTAAGCAATCACTACTAATCTATGTGAGGTTAACTTCCAAAATGAAGCCAGTTTGACATCCCTTGTCTCACTCATCTGTGGTTTTGAAAGTGGAGAAGGCAGAATATTTAGGAGAAGGAATTATTACACTGGAAGATGGTCAGCTGAAATATATGACCTGGGGGTTCCCCCCAAGTGGTCACAATATATACATTATCCTACTTCACCTAGGGTAAGACTAGCCTTGACTTCAAAATCACATCAGTATTGGAGCAGGGGAATCTTATTCAGAAGTTACCCAAGAAGAATTTATTCCGTGATATTCAGCTCTGCAGGAGTTCTATTCCTTCAGGCTTTTGTATGCTGTCTATGCTTAGGCTCTACCCCAGACCTCTTAAATCTGCCAGCTTAATCAGAAATCCCAAAGAAGGAGTCCGGATATTGGTCTGTTAAAAATAGTTAAATAGTTTAATCGTTTAACTGATTTAAAATGCACACTCAGGTTGGAGAACCAATGTGCTTGGGTATTTGGTGAGAACAGTGCTTTCCAGGGGTATTTACATGGAGGCTCCTGGCAAACAAAAAGTCCTTAGTAAACGTCCACGAATGTATACATAATAGTGGGATTTCAGGCCATAAGTTCCCATGGTGATCCTTGGATTGCCCACATGGATGACCTTGCAGTGCTCACCTCCCCATGCCCAACTATACCACAGCTGTTAGATAGGAGCACATCACACATAGTAATGAGCTTCTAAAGTCACAGAGTCTGTGAAGTTACAAGTTATTTACACGTATTTCCAATAACATTTGGCCATTTTTTTTCTGTCCTATTAGAAGCTGGTTGCCAGAGGAAAAAATAATTAGTTGCTTCATATTCACAAATTTCCATAAAGTACTTCCTTCAGAATTGCTGCTTGCATTTTTTTCCTAATGGTTTGCTGGTAGCTAGTCTCAGTGGGTTTTCTTGAGAAAAGAACATCTCAAAGCTTTCATGAAGAATAAATTTTAAGGGCGCCTGGGTGGCTTAGTTGGTTAAGCGTCTGCCTTCAGCTCGGGTCATGATCTCAGGATTCTTGGATCAAGTCCCTGGTGGGCTCCCTGGTCAGTCTTCTTCTTCTTCTCCTTCTGTCCTGCTCCTGATCTCTCTCTCTCTCTCTCTCTCATAAATAAATAAAATTCTTTTTTAAAAAAAAAGAGTAAGTTTTAGAAAATTGTATGGGATTCCTTTATCTCTCTGAGGCAAAATTCACAGAGCTCTAGTTCTTAGGTTTCATTTTGTTTTAGTAAATAAAAGTAAACTGCTCCCAAGATTTTCTCATCTGGTTACATGGATATTCTTCATCATCACATATACTTTCTCAGCAGTCGGTTTACGTGCACATGAACTAACAGGATCAAGCAGCCACTAACAGAAAATAACACAAAGTTAGAAGACAACACAGAAATAGAGGTGTAATATCCATTTATGGACTCCTCTACTTGTTTTGACCTTAGCATCCCCACCTTCCCACTAAAGCCTCTCAAGATACCCTAATTCCATCCCCCATTCCAAATGCTTATGGATGAAGTCATCATTTATATTTCTTCTGTAATCTTGATGTTTGCCTCTTCACAAAATTTCAATCCACTGTCCACTCTCTTGCCCTTGTCCTTGAAATGCTTGAGCAAATTTTACTTTGGAATTGTCAAACACTACAAACCGGAGCTCCCTACTCTCACCTGGTCAATGCTAGTTGATAAACATTCACCACCCTATAATACTGAAAGAGAAAGAAGTCCAAATTTTGGTGGGGAACCCATAAACAGAGCTAAGGCAGTAAGAAGTGATAGCAGATCTTAGAGAAAAATAAAATAAATAATGTTGAAACTATTTTGCCTAATTATGAGATAAGATTTGTGTTAGGTTTTGCCCCTTTGTGACTATGGGGTGCCTTTTTCATGTTTATATCTCAAGGGAAACTCAACAAATTCTTGAGGTTAAATCTACACAGCCCCAGAGGAAAATAACTTCCTACAACCAGAAATGTTTAAGTAGAGGCTACAGATCTTCACTGATTCCTGAAATCCATGTCTCTGTTAGTTTGAAGGTGTACTGGATAGTCGTGAGCTTTGAAGTATAGGAGTAAATGCCAGCTCTCACACTTACTACTTGATGTTGGGATAGTTGACAAAATATCTCCCCACAATTCTCAAGGAAATTCTTCAAGGAAAGTATCCAATAGCTGTGTGATTCTTGAGTCATGGTACCTGGTCAGGGGGTTCAAAATTGAATGTAGGACTCTGACTGGTAAGTAGACAACCTCATGTAGTAAAGTCCTGATATAGCAAAACACAGGATCTTCCATGGATCCACATAAGGCACTCATCTTACACCAGAGGCTAAGAGAAATTTTTTTAGAGAATGTTAATACTCACTCAGAGTTACCAGAGCAAAAGACAGGAGCAGGGCCTTCAGGGCAGTCTGCACTTCAAATACCCAAAATCTGGATCCCTGGAACAAAATATAATTTTGCTCAGGGCTGGGATACTTAGCAGGCAAGAGTTGCTGAGTTAGACTCTCAATGGGGCTGTGAAGTTTTGCTCTCCTCATTGCTTAAGCACAAACTGTGGTAGAAGTATGAAGACTTCATCTCTTTTCAGAAAATGACCCTGAAAAGAAGTCAACTGCTAATGCTTGCAGTGGCAATGAGGAGAAAGAGGTGATTCCTAGCCAGAAAATAGCTTTACAAATTACTTTAGTTCTATATTTATAGAACAATTCAGGGCCTATAGGGTTCAACTACATTTTCTGGTTATATTTACTGGAACTAAGGTTGGAATTACATGCTACAGTGTATGCAAATTTGGGGAATTTAGAATATTGTGAACATTTCTCGTAAATGACAAAGGTCTTCTCTAGTTCAAATCATTATAGCTCAAGTATAAAGAAAATCATGCACTGAATCCCAACTTTAAGCAGTGCAGGATGTTCTGAAGTATTACTCCCCATCTAATATCACAGCTTCTGTGGTGGTTTGAGGCTCACAGTCACTGAAGGAAACACACCCAGGCTCACCAGCACCAACCATGGTGGCCTTTTGCTGTTCTTCACACTTATGCCACATGAATAAAGCCAAAACTAATTTTCTGAAAATAGAGAGAAGTTCAGATGAGTTACTGAACACAAACAAACATCCAGAACTTCCATCATGATTTCAAGATTTAATATGTTGCATCCATTTCTTATTGGTTTCTCAAAGTTGGACATTTAAGGGGCACCAGGGTGGCTCAGTTGGTTAAGCATCTTCCTTTGGTTCAGGTCATGATCCCAGAGTCCCAAGATTGAGTCCACATGGGGCTCCCAACTCAGCAGGGGAGTCTGCTTCTCCCTCTGACACTTTCCCCTCTCATGCTCTCTCTCAGTCTCTCTCAAATAAATAAATAAAATCTTTTTTAAAAACTTGGATATTTAATAGGACTAATTACTTGATCAAAGGAATTGCAACTAGTTTCCTGTCCCAGGGTTTGAGGCCAGGCCAGGAGGACATTGGATTTAGCAGCCATGGTCCTTGAGGCTGAGATAATTGTGGGTGAAATTAATTTGTGAAGCTCAATATAGGAGTAATACACAGGACAAGGGTGAGAAGATGTTAACACTGACAGGCTCAGTGGTGAGAGAAATAGGGGTTTATGTATCGATTTGGAACATAACGTGAAATAGTCACCACTCCATGAACTTTGCTCACATGTGCTCAGGGGCTGGAGGGTTAGTTGAGGATTTTCTCTTACCATGTGGGGGTGGGAGTGGGTTTTGTGTTTATAACTCAACATCATCTTACTCACAGAGTTCCTGGTCCAGGATGTTGAAAAATAACCTTTCAGAAGACTTGGAATGCTGGACTCTATAAAGTTCCCTCCCAGAATTCTATCCTTCCTCTGGGGGCACAAACTACTCTCCATTACAGCCAGCCCACTCCTTGTAGTTTAGTGTAAAAATATAATTAAAATGCCTATAAAGAAATGTGAGTATGAATGATACTTGCCAATCCTAGGCATGGCCCATAAGAAATCCTCCACAGATATAGCCTCATGCCCTTTTGCTTCTGATGGTAGGATGCCAGCACTGTTGATACAGTAAGAGAAGCTGGAGTCATAAACCAGACTCCTGAGTCCCTGAATCACTGAGTGGAGTAGAGGAACCTGCCAAGCAGTAAAATCCATGCTGGACTAGAACCTGAGGAAGAAACAGACTTCTGTTGCACTTGAACAGTAACACTTTGGGGTTGATTTCTGTCAGCTGTGCTGCTGTGCTGGTGATCTTTGATTGCTCTCTAATCCACACTTAGACGTTTTGTGCCCTGCTGTGTACCCAGACAGGCTATCTTTATCAACTGCATCCCCTAGACTCCTTTGCTCTCCAGCTTTTGGTTGACTTTAACCAACAGAACTCACCAGCAACAAATTAGAAGATGAAATGCCCAGTGGGAGATAAACAGAAAGGAAAAGGCAGGAGGAAGGTGTTATCCTTATGCTCCCTCTTGGTTTTTCTTCAGGTAACGACTCTAACCTGGTTATAACTATAACCAAATCCTGGGAACAGGGACCCCCCCCCCATCCTCTTTCAGACCAAAGGACTCCCACTGTCATGGTAACTGGCCATGTTTTATTTGTTACCTTAGCCCTGCCCAGAACTTTGTAAATAGGTCTTTCCTTAAAAATCTATTCAATTAAATCATGTTGACCATGTCATCTATTCCCTCTGGGACTCTGGCAGATAGAAAATCTATTAACTCCCTCGCTACCTAACTATAACTTTGTCTGGTCATCTCCCTCAACCTGCAACCTCTTACATTGCTGATTTACAGAAAAATAGAAAATGAAAATGCTTTCTAGTCTATTCCTATGCTCACCACAAAGACTGTGATAATAAAGGCCCAGAGAAGGAGACATTCAGAATTTTAGGCTTGGAACCAGGACTCTCATGGAGAAGTTGTGAGCATGAAGGAGAGAACTTTCTAAAGAAGAACAGAGCTGGAACTAGACACATCATAGTTTCTCTCCTAGAGACACTTCCTTGTCTGGCTGCTAAGGAAGGGTCATCCTGGGAAACATCCCCTGCCATCTACTCTCATCCAGTTAAAAATTGTGTAGAAGTGTTGGCAAGAAGTGTGTTGGAAAGGTCCATCCCAGACCTAGGAAACTTCCCACTGTGAATCCACATGGGTTTCCTCAGAGTCCCTGTCCCTTGCACTGGTCTTCTATGGCAGATGTGCCTGACATCAGCATGCAGGGTTGGCTTGATTCCTTCCCAAGAGAGTTCCCTCCTTTGCAGTATGGCGCTAAAGACATTCCTGCCATCATCAAGAATAAACTTCATAGGTGGAATGCACTTTGAGAAAATGTGATAACTAAGCCATGGTTATCATGGCTAGCTGGAGGGAGAAGAGGTAGAGATTTACGGTTTCTGGTCCTCTTAGGTAGCAGATAGGAAAACTATGGCAAACCCATTGTGTAGTTCTCAAAGGGACTGTGATTGTTTTTTTCTCTCTTGAACTTCCTCCTCACCAGTTCTGTAATTCAGGAGCTCTGGGGCAAGAAAGAGGTAAATGGGGGTCCTTGGATAGACTTGGCCCACTGTGCTTCTAGGGCATTCTTTCCTGAAGACCTTATTTTCTAGTCCTATTTCCCTGACATCTTCCAAAGAGCACACAAAATAAGTCCTGAGAGAAGGCGCTGTGGGTTCTTTGGGGGTAGGTCTGCAATTTATAAGGGTCTGTATCCCCAGCACCCACACCAACACCTGGCAGGCAGCCAGTATTTACAAAATATTTTTGTTCTTAATGATATCCAACAATACAGTTGAGAATGCCAGAAATATCCAGAGGCAGGAGTTAATTTTAGCATATATTTTCCTCAAATTGTGAGTTTTAAAGTTTGCCCATCTTGAAGACTATATTTAGAAAACTTCTTAAGAAAAAAAAAATTCCAATACCCTTTTATAGAAGATTTAATGTTATAATAAAATATATGTGCCATTGCATTTATAGAGATCAAAACAGCAATAATTTGGGCACCTGGGTTGCTCAGTGGGTTAAGCCTCTGCCTTTGGCTCAGATCATGATCCCAGTGTCCTGGGATGAGCCCCCCATCTGGCTCCCTGCTCAGCAGTGAGCCTGCTTCCCCCTCTCTCTCTGCCTGCCTCTCTGCCTACTTGTGATCTCTGTCTGTCAAATAAATAAATAAAATCTTTAAAAAAAAAAACAGCAATAATTTTTGTGGCAAGTTGTGAAAAAATTTACTGCACTTAATATGTCAAATAATTAACCACTGATTCGATCATCTATTACTTTATTCTTATTTTATATCTTTGAGGTACCCCAATCCTGGGAATCCTCTGCATCCTTATTATGTTTCCAGATAATTCAGTTCTGAGTGTCCCCCTTCCTGATCACCTGCCTTACCCCATACTCATCAGATTTTTTATTTGTTTGATTCTGAATCTTCACCAGACTGAATTATTTAAGATATAACAAACTTTTAACAACCTTAAGGAAAAAAAAATCTATATATATATATATATATATAGCTATAGATATAGATATATCTATATATATATACAAAATCACCTTCCCTGACCACTTAGCTTCTTCCAAACCTGAATCTAAACACCTAATCAAACAGTTGTCCTCTCCATTAGCCCCATCTTCCACTGTGGTTCATTTGTTTATCTGCCCTTCTCTCTGGAATAGCCCTTAGACTGTATTCCAATCCCATTTCATCTGAAATCTCAAGTAATATTTTTCTGGTTGAATTTATAATAGATGTCCTACTTTTCTAAGTAGAAGGGAGTGGGAGAATCAGAGTCAGAGAAAAATAGTTGTTTTTTGGTTTTGTTTTGTTTTCCTTTTGGAAAGAACCATGAGATATATAACATAATTTTCTAACTAAAATAGAACTAAAAGATCAAAGAATCTAGGTTCCTGTTAGATAAGGAAGCCAAGATTCAGAGAGGTTAAGTGGTTTACCTAAGCTCACACAGCAAGTTATTAAAAATATTAATTATATTAAATATTAATTATATTAAATATTAATTATATTAAAAATATAAGATTATATCAGGGTATCATAGGTCCCATCAAGTCCTCATTCCACCCTTTTAAAAGTCTGTTTATCATTTATTCAGAAACAATAAAATTATAGTGTAATAACTAGATATATAAAACAGCTAATAGAGGATCCTGTCTTTGAAATACATGCAGTCACCTACAACTAAATAAGACAAAAAAAACCCACATTACTTTAATTTGAAAATAATTTATACTAATATCAAATAATTTATACTAATATCAAAATTAAAATTCCCAGTAGGTATATAATGTTTTATAGTTTTTGAAGTTCATATAACCCCATTAGCTCCATGGTTTCATTTGACCTTGTGGAAAATCATTCCTTATTTAATTTCTCTCTGGGTCACATCCTTTTGTAAACCATTCCTGTCTAGAATTTACAGCGGTAATACTGACAGTCCTGACACTCTCCAAAAAGAGTCATGAGTTCAGCCATGCAAGTCCTCACTCTGATGTAATTTTGATCAATTAATTTCTCCCATCAGGGAATTTAGAGTAAATCATGCTTTCCCAGACTCAGTACTTGATGCCTCAATCTATGGTTCTCAAATTTAGTATTCATGCGAATGCTTGGCTACACCCGCCAGAGAGTGACTGATTCTGCAGGTCTGGGTGGGGCCTGGGAATTTGCATTTCTAAGAAGTTCCATGCTGCCGCTGCTGCTGCTGCTGCCGCCATTGTTGGTCTGGGCCTGCACTTTGAAAACTACTCTTTTCAAAGCATTGTTTTCTTGCTTGTACTTAGGACTCAGCTCAGAAATCTGAATGTGTGAACTAACTCCCCTCAGAGGGTTCTTGGGAGAAGGTCTGGACTTCCTCCAACACCTTGGAAGGGTTCATCCCCCATTTCCTGCTGATGCATGGGCTTTCTGGGGGATGGTGTCATCACTGTATCTTAGCAGACTATGTGTTTGTCTCGTCCACAAGGAGTCCACAAGGAGTCCACAAGAACTGAGGCAGATTTGCTGGTGCTGTGCCCTGACTGGCACTGTTCCTGGTACAGAACAGGTTTTATCCATACAGAGATATTTGCCAAAGTGAAGAGGAATACATTCAACAAGCCTATGTTGTGTGAAGATCTGGGAGGAGACTAGTTGGAGGGTGAGGTGATATTGGTGACTGATGCTGAGATAGAGAGCTGCCAAAGAAGGCCATCAGTAGCTCCTTCCCTCTGTATGTGCATGCCACTCTACCTCAAGTTCTGGGTTCCATCTGGGTTTGGCCTTGTGACTACCCTTGGTCAGTGAAATGCAGCATAAGTACCACTGAGCCAGTTCAGGGCCTAGTCTTGAAGAAGTTCTGTAGCATCTGCTTTTATTCTGTGAAATCAGACACCATTCAGGAAATCCCACCACCCAGAAACTTCCATCTGAGGTAGCCCAGGATACCTACCTCTGTGGTAGAGCTGTGTGGAGAAACAAAGACTCCTCACATGACAGTGAAGGCTTCTTTGACTTTCTAGGTCAGACCAGACACCAACAGCATGCCAACAAATGAGTAACTCAAGCTGACATCACATAGATGCAGCAGACACCAGTGAATCAACGGAATTCTGAGAAATAGCAAAATGTTGTTTTAGGCCACTAGTCTGGGGGTGGTTTGTTACACAGCAAAAGATAGCTAAAAGATATGATACGTAGAATTTGTATATAAGTCCCACAAGCTATGATATCAGCATTAGTCTCTGTAGACTAATATTATGCCATAAAATATCACATCATTTTGAAACAGAATTGGATTCACACACAATAAATGCAGTCAAAAAGATAAGTTGTTTCTCTCTAATTTTCCCCCATTCAAAAATAGTTAATATGATATTCTATTTATAATAAGAGATAAAGTGATATAGTGCTTAAGATTACAAAATCAGGAATGAATATTAATACTAACCATAGTAACAATTTTCATCATTGTACCCTTACTAGGTACTAAGCTGTGAGCTTTGAGCAACAATTTTCTCACTTAATCTCCACCAAATGTCATTACCTAGGAATTTATTGATCACAATTTAATTCAAGGGAACCTGAGATCACATATTAGGTAAACAAAAATAGTGATTCCAAATATTTAAACGTATTTTTTCATCTTCTGTAAACATAGACATTGATCATGTCCATCCTCTTAAGTCTGCTATTTTTTATTTTTAGATATGAGCAATCATCATACCTGTGCCAGGAAGAAAATATATTAATAAGATTTTAGTGACAAAAATGGGTGGACAAATTTTTGACTCAACCGAGAGAACAACTTGGTTAAAAAATGTTAAACGCATTTTTCTATTCAGTAAATCTCAGAGGTTCTTTAACACTAATGAGCTCTGTGAGTACTACATAACCTTTCTGGAAATGATTTGACCTTGAAATCCTTTCAGACCATCAATTAACACCACATTTAGATAGTGGTATTCCACAAAATACAGATTGAAAAATGCTGTTATAGATAAAGGAATGAGGTGGTCAATTCATTGACTCTTAACTGAAAGAACTTGGGGGAAAAAAAATCTGCCAGTGTGGAGACAGAGCTCCATTTAACATTATGTCATTTAATTTTCTATTACGGTTTTTGTCAGCATATATTGTGCTTTTAAACTAAAAATCATTAAACCTGTGCAGATACAAATATTTTAAAAATAATTTCTAGTATGGAGGCCCCGGGAAAAAGGAGACCAAATTCCAAACACAAACCTGTGTTCTCAGAAGGATTCACAAATAATGGGTTTTAATTTCCCTGTAGCCTGTGCTGTATTACCTGCAACTCCAGGGAAGACATTCAATGTTGAGAAAGAAGACATGACATGGATACCTCTGTCTGCCCATTAACGGAATCTCTTTTTGTTCAAAGTCCATTCTAGAAGTGGTTCTTCCTGTCTGAGAGAATAGAACAAAATATCTCCACCGTAGTTTGATAGAGAGCAAACATTGCCCGAGCAATGGGACAAAAGAAAGACATCATCCTTGCATGGTTAGTAAAGCAAATGGCTACTTTACAGAGTACATTGGAAGAATCTTTCAGAATATGTATATATATATATATATATATATATATATATATATATATATAATTTCTGGAACTAAATTTCAAATAGCTGTTGTAGTGGAAAACAAAAATAAGCTTGAGTCTGTGACAAAGACCTGCCCTAAAATAAGAGTGGCATAACTCCAGTATAATAATGTGAGCTAGGAAAGAAGTTGAAAAATATTAAAAATCAAAATTTGATAGCTGTTTCTGTAGACATTTTTAAAGAAGAAGTAAATGTTTATATCAGAACCCAATCTATATTATTTTGAGAATGTGTTTATGCATGTCTGAGAAATCATATAAATTTCTCATTCTACATATTAACTGATTATCCTTAACTGTTTTTTTAATGATATCACAAAGTCCTTATTTTGCCTTTCCAAGTATTTTTATGGTCAGTGAAGACCTTTTCTGAAAATTGCATCTGGGTTCTGGGGCCCAGTATGTTCCTGTCTTTATAATGTTCTTCAATACATTGTATTTTCACCTGTGTATACATGACATTACAATGGCTCGCTTTTGGGCATTTGGGTTGGTGAAATATTCAAAGTGCTCTGTTGCTAAAGGGTGGTGAGGCAATAACTGAGAAAACTGTTAGGTAGTATTATGAACTCATAGATAGAGTTGTATCTGGCTTAAGTTGGTTTGCATATTTTATCCTCCAAACAATACTCACTTATTATCTACTGTCATGAAATAGTATACAGAGAATATATAAACAGTAACAATATTTTGACACATATACGCACACAAAAAGACATAGTCTTTAAATAAATAAAAGACCTGTAATTGAACATACTTATTTAAAATCCCAAGTTTAGGGGCACCTGGGTGGCTCAGTGGGTTAAAGTCTCTGCCTTCAGCTCAGGTCATGATCTCAGAGTCCTGGGATTGAGCCCCGCATCAGGCTCTCTGCTCAGCAGGGAGCCTGCTTCCCCCTCTCTCTCTGCCTGCCTCTCTGCCTACTTGTGATCTCTGTCAAATAAATAAATAAAATCTTAAAAAATAAATAAATAAAATCCCAAGTTTATTTATTAAAACACTGAACTGTAATTTCCATATTTCACAGTGTCTACATGGAAACACCAAGTCAATAATTAGGATTTAGGAACTGTGTATCCTGTGTACAGAGCATGGGTGTTAGTGTCCAATGGACTGGGATTTATAACCTGGTTTTGCCCGCTTTCATAGAAAACATTTGCTACTGTAACTTGCCTCCATCCACAAACTTGGCACTTCAAATGCATCTCAGTCCAGTTCCCATAAGTCATGGTGATATCAATGTACCACAACCAGCAATTCGAATAACTTTGTTTATATAATGTTTCAGTGTGCAAAGATTTATGAAATATGCTTAAGAAATATTTTAAGCACTATCAAAATATATTGATTGCTGTTATTTGGGTTGATTTTATAATTTAATTGACATTTTTTAACAATAAAAAATAAGGGAAGTTTTTCAATACATTATGTACTTTTTGGTAGGGAAAATAATACGAATATACGTTTAGATGGAAATGGATTTTTAAATTCTTTTTAATCGAGGTATAATTTATACATAATAAAATTAACTGTATTCATTTAGAACTTATCCAATTATACAGGTTTAAAAGGTTTTTACATCATGTTAAGATAAATTCCAAATGCATGAAGACTTATATGCAAAAAATGCAAGAAAATCTGTGAGAGTCTATGGACATTCTCTGGGCAAAGTAAGTATGAACCTACTTGAATTTATGAATAAGATAATATTATGTATGGCAAGAGATAAGCCAAGTCAAAACACAAAAGAAAGCATAAATACTTGGGAAAGTATTTGCAATGAAGAGAACATATAGATGCCCATTTTTAATAATATACAAAGATCTCTTACAAACTTACAAGGAGGAAACAAATAATTGAAGTGAAAATAATGGGCATAGATTTAGAAGAGGCTGTTTAAACAGAAACATAGCCCAATGGCCCACAGATACGTGAAAAGATGCTCAAACACAATATTTACATGTGAAATGTAAATGAAAGTAACAATGAACATTTCTTTACATTTATCAATCTCGCATTTTTTTAAAGAGAGAGTTCACACAGGGGGGCGGGTGGTAGAGGGAAAGGGAGAGAGAAAATCTCAAGCATACTCACCTCTGAACATGGAGCCTGATGTAGGGCTCCATCCCAGGCCCCTGAGATTATGACCTGAGCTGAAACCAAGTCAGACACTAACTGACTGAGCCACCCAGGTGCCCCATTTTCTCCTTTTAAAAGAGGAATGATTATACTTCCTGAAGACAGATGAGTAATAGGGCACCCTCACATTGCTACAGTAATGTTACCACCTTTGAGATACAGTTTGTAAGACTCTAAAAATTAAAAACCCAGGTCCCCTTTGACAGAAAATACAGCTCTGAGAATCTGTCCTACTGAAATAAAAGTGGCAGTACACAAAAGGACTCCATCAGGAGAGAATGTTTGAGTAAAATATTGTATATCTATAGCATAAATATTAAGACATCATTAAAAAGGAGAAATTGGAATCCTAACAATTGACTTGGAAAGGTTTCTAAGATTAAGAATAAAAGTGTGAATAAGATGTCACTTTCGTGAACTAAATAATGATACTGAGCAGAAGAAGAATGCTTTGTGTGTATATATGTATATAAAACATTATATAAATACATAGAAAGTATGGAAGAATAAATAAATCAAAGAAATTTGGTTTGGTGTGCTGACAAGTTCTTCTGGTGGAGACAGGAAGGAGAGTAAATAAGTAGACAAGTATAAAGTGTGAGGAAAACATTTAAAGTTGTACAGTTCCCCATCTCTATATATGAGATGATCATGGCAATAAATTATATGAAATTTTATGTGTATGTGTATACATAAACACATATCCATGCAGATATGTTTATATTTATATGCACACATATGCAGATGTGTTTATATCTGTATATCTACATATATGTGCACATATATCGATGCACATACCTACATACACGTTTGCTCAGAAAGACCAAGAAAAATTGGTGAATGAGTAGTATAGCCTGAGGGCCTTCCCTCCGCTGAGACCTGAGTTTTGAGGTCTGTCTATCACCTTTGCCTTGTTGCTGGTGTCACAGTGGCTTTTTGTTGACCCATGCCAAGTGTTAAGCCAGAAAGCCTACTCTCTCTTGCAGTTCATATGGCTCTTTCTAAACAAGCAATGGGATTAATTAGGATGTATGACACTGTTGATCTTTATCATTTAGTTTAGTTTGTGGTTTTCCTAAGTGATTACTCTAAGACTTACTCAATTACTTTTCTCTCTCCCTTGGGTTTCCCTGGCATAAAAATCATTTGCATCCATTTTAGAAGCACCAAGAAAGAAGACATCAGCCTGCTTAGGCCTTGGTTTTTTCATCTGTGAAATGAGAATAATGATACACCTTCTTTGTCCCTGTCTTGAAGGGTTGTGGTGACAATTAATAAGATAACTAACAGGATATCAGCTTCTAGTAGAGATATACCATATAAATATGGCCTTTGTTGCTCACAATTTTTCAGCTTGATGATGTCACATGCCTTTTCCTTTTGTAAGTTTCGTGGAAGCAAACATAGTCCACCAGAGCTGCGATAATTAACCAGAAGGTAATAGAAGTAAATTCACCTATTTGTAGACAGATATTCAACTATTTTGCAACAAGGCTTTTGTAACTTGGAAGACAACTTAAACCTCAAGAGAGATTTTAGTAGTCTGCCTGAAAAGAAACAAGAAAAGAGAAGTCTAAAAACCACCTGCTCTTCACCTTAATAGCCATAGGCTGTAATTCTAGGGCCTCATTTTCTGTTAATGCAATCAATTCCTACTTTCCAGTTCTCAGGGATGTAGCAAGCCTGTTCTTTGCTTTCATCAAAGCAATTCTTTTTAAAACTCCATCTTTCTAAAACACAACTCTGAAAGCCTATGCTGAACACCTTTAAACGGTTCTTCTTTACCAACCAGACAAAATCCAAGTGCATTTACAGGGTATTAGACTGTCCTCCATAACTGGACTCCTCCCCATTTCTCAAACCTTGTTTTTATGACCACTCCCTTGGCCATTGTTCCCAGCCAACTGTAGAGGGGGTTGGGGAGGTGGCCCATCACTGGCAGTGCCCAGGCAGCACCCTGGGTATACTGTGTGATTGATTCCCACCTGCCCCCACCCATGGCATTATCAGTGATGAAACTGAGGCCCAGGTCAGGCTTGTGTGGCCTGGAGGGAGCTTAGACTGTTCTGAGCACCCTGGGCAAGACAATGTGTAAAAGGAACATACTGAGTTGCCTAATCACACAAAGTCTGAAGAGAAGGGAATTAATAAGGAGTAGAGTCTGAAATAGAGAGCTAGGAGGTTTAGAGACAAGGCATGTTGTGTGCAGGGAGTCTCTCAGGATCACTGCGTGGCATATTTTCCAGTTGACTTAACATTTATTTTCATTTTCTTTCCTTAGGGTAAGCACCATCCCTATCAGTGCCCTCTGTCTCCCCAAAAGCTGTTCTTGGGACTAACAGTGTGGCTCAGCTAGTGTTTAGTGTCCATGAGTCTTAACAACGAACAAGGGAACTTTAACCTCAAATCCCTCAATGCAAGTCCAAATGGAAAAGGATGTGCATATGCACTTGGGTATGTATATGTGAGGTGCAGTTACAAACTATGGCTAAACCAACAAAGAAAGAGCCTAAACCAGTAATGCACTGGCAAAGGCTTACCAATTGACCATCAGATGGGTAGCCCTGATTTGTAGTATCTGAACATCACCATCTGTAAATATCCTTATTATAACCCATTTCAAGCTACCAATGCTTTTCAAAAATGGCCATCAAAATTCCTGATCATTTAAAATTAGCTGCCCACAATCAATATGAGCCAGCAACAGCATACCACCCAGCAAAACAGGGAGCTCCTGAGACAAAGACAACAGTCTTCTGATAAGCATAGTCAGGAACTGTGAAATTAAATAACTAAATAAATCAATAAGCACGGATCAAGATTGGAGGCAAAGGCAACCCAAATCTGTAGGAAGCATGAGTAGAATGTACTCTGGGAGGGAATGGCCGATGTGATCCTTAATGACGCAAAATCCAGGAAGATGAAGAGATTCCCTAAAGATGCTTCACCCGTAGCCATGAAGATGCTGCTGCCCAAGCTTCTCCTTCATCATTCCCATGGCCACCAGCTATTTGGGGGATTACTCTGATGTCTCTCTAATACAGATATGTTAAATTACCCATCTCTCAGTCCTCACAAAAATCCTGGAATCATTCTGCACACTTTGCCGGCAGTGGAACGGAGGCTCAGAGAGCTCAAGGAACTTTCTGCAGCACCCAAGCTTACAAATACCCTCAAAGTATGTCAGGATACCTACATGCCTGTGTATACTTCATGGCTTTGTTCTGATCTGAGTGATTGTGATTTATGATTTCACTAACTCCCAGAACTTGAAATTAGTAACTGTTGTCCAGTTTACAGAATAATCTGTATTCAATCGATATTTTCTGAATCAATTAATTTTATTTTTTAAAATTTTTTAAAAGATTTTAATTAATTAATTATTTATTTATTTATTTATTTGACACAGAGAGAGAGATCACAAGTATATGCAAAGAGGCAGGCAGAGAGAGAGAAGGGGAAAGCTCTCTGCTCAGCAGAGAGCCTGATGCGGGACTCGATCCCAGAACCCTGAGATCATGACCTGAGCTGAAGGCAAAGACTTGAGACACTGAGCCACCCAGGCACCCCTGAATAAATTAAGTTTACGTAACATTTTCAATGGACCATAGAGAATAACAGCTGGCTAAAATAAAAATTGTTCCCACTTAACTGCTGAGTAGAAATAAGGGGTGACTGAGCTAGGTGACAACCACTGTTTGTTTCAATGCTGAAATTATAACTTTTTGTTCTTATAATGTCTGCCATTTACTAGGCCCCTACATATACAAGCTGTGTAGATATTTCATGTTGCTTCATCTGCAGGAGACTGGTAGAAGAATCAAGATGTCATCATCACTATACAGCTGAGAAAGGGAAGCTCAAGATAAGTGACTTGCCCATATGCACACAATTTATAAGCGACGGAATCAATACCCACACTCAGGTCTGCCCAGTGTTAAACTGGGAACCCTTCCTTCCTGATGACATAACCCCCTTAATTTCTTGCCTCTGCCACCTCCCTGCCTCAAGTGCACTCCTGCAGCTTCCTCCTGTCTCTGCCCAACAGGAACACATGTGTATGAATAACAGCACTGTGGGCAAAGCCATGTTTTTCATGTGAACTTTGCTGCTTTCAACACATTTAAGTCTAAAATCTTGAGTCCAAATGTGTGACACTCAGCACAATAGTCACCTCTGGCCCGTTGGACTCTGAGTGCACAGCTATTCAATAAATGCTGATCAGAAAGTTCAGGGAGTTATGACATGGCATGACCCACTAGACCCCATGCTGCAGTCTTAATCATAATTGGAACTTGTCTAAAATCCCTCCGTTCATCTGTACTAACATATAGGGTTTTAATCACAAATTTGCAGCTCCATCTCATTATGAAAGGGAAAAATCCCTGGCAACGTTGTTAATTGACCTTAATCTAATGTGATGTGTAATACACTCAGCTGGATCCTCAGGCACCCTAGAAATAGAACAGTAAAACACCTCTTAAATCTAAATTATATTTGAAATAGCAGATTAGATTATTCCCCACATCCTCAAACAAACCATAGCCTGCTGAAATTTATCTTGTGCTTTCCAAACAAGGCAGATACTCCAGCCTGACATGCTGAATGCTTTATGAGTTCATCCACCTTGAAAGTCACACCAGTGTCTTCCTAATGGACCACAGGGCTAATGCCTGCAAGGACATGAGTGGTCTGGCATGAAGATGCTGACCCACATCTGTGCTGGCTCTTAGGTCCGGCTGACCTGGGAGAAACAGGTCGTACGTTTCAGAGTCAGGCAGACAGGGACTCATTACTAGTCTGGCATTGACCAACCCTGTGACCTTGGGTAAGTGACTTAGCATGGCTGAGTCATAAAACTCCGTTTGTACAGTACAGAAAGCTGTATGTGCCTCTCAAGACTTGTGATGTTTAAGTCTTGTTGTGATGTTTAGAGAGAATGTGTAGAAACCACCACGTTCCTAACAAGCCTCGATAAATTATGAAGATGATTAAAATCATTATTATTTTTATAAGAGGAGACTGAGGATTTTGGAAAAGCCTACTCACAGCCATAGGAAATGACTGAAATTGATGATATAACCTTGTGAAATCAACTTTTCTTCCCTATCTGTTTTTAATTAACATTTTATTTAGGGTTAATATAGATGAGCTTACAGGTATGAGAAATGATGCTGAGACATTTCGTTTAGCCATTACTCAGTTTTCCCCAAGAGTAATGTCCTGCAAAACTGTATCACAGTCCTACAACCAGGACATTGGCATCGTCACAGTCAAGATAAAAAACAATGCCATTAGCACTGTTACGTCCTTATTCCCCCTAGTGTCCTGGAAACCACGAAACTGTACTCAGTTTCTGTAATTTTTCCTTTAAAATTTTTATATAAATGGAACCATGTAGTACGTAAGTGTGTGGGATTGGTTTCTCACATTCATCATAATTCCCTAGAGAGATAGATCCAAGTTGTTTTGTGTATCATGATTCCTTCCTTTTCATTCGTGGGTAGTACACCATGACATGGATGGACCATGGTTTGTTTAACTACCTACTTACTAAAGCACAGTTTTTGTTTTCCAGTTATTGACTATTTAGGGTAAAGCTATATGAACATTTTTACATGGATTTTGAGTGGAAATGGTTTAATACCTCTTGGATAAATGACCAAGAGTGCAATTGCTAGGACATATGGCAGTTGTGTGTTTAGTTGTATAGGAAACTACCAAACTTTTCCAGACTGGTCCAGCCATTTCTATTCCCATTCACAATGCATGAGTCATCTACTTTCTCTGCATCCTCTCTAGCATTTGGTGTTGGCACTGTTTACTTCAGCCATTCTGGTAGGTGTGTAATGATATATGATTTGGGTTTGGGTTTTAATAAGCATTTTTCTGATGACCAAAGAGGATGAACACTTCATTTGCTTATATGCCATCTCAATAGTCTCTTTGGTGAAATGTCTTTTGCCCATATTCAGATTGGATTGTTTGAATTTTTACTGTTTAGACTGACATTTGTATTCTATACTGTATACGGGCCCTTTGTCAGATACATCATGTGCAGATATTTTCCTCCAGTCCCCAGTTTGTCTTTTTATCCTCTGATCAGGGCCATTAACAGAGTGAAAGATTTAAACGTGACATTTCCAATTTATCAATTTTTCTTTTATGGATTGTGTGTTTGGTGTCAAGTCTAAGAACGCTTTGCTTCAGACTAAATACTAAAGATACTTTTCCTGGGTTTTGTCTAAAAGTTACATAGTATTACACTTTATATTTAAGTCCCTAATCCACCTTTAGTTAATTCTGTATAAGTTATGATATTTAAGTTAAGGTTCACTTTGGAACCATGGCTGTCCAATTGTTTCAGCACCATTTGCTGAAAAGGCTATTCTTCCATTGGGTTACTTTTGCACCTTTGTCAAAAATCAGTTGGATGTATCTGTGTAGGCCTATTTCTGGTTCTTTATTCTGTTCCTTTGATCTATGTGCCTGTATCTCCACCAATACCACACCTTTGATCATTATAGCTATATGGTAGGCCTTAATATTGGGTGGAGTGACTCTTTCCATTTTTTTATTCTTTCACAATTTTTTTTTTTTTTAGTTATCTAGGGTTTTTACCTTCCATATCAATTTTGGGGTAAGCTCATCTATATCTACAAAATTACTTCTTAGGATTTTCAAATGAATTGGATTAAACATACAGATCAATTTAGAAAGAGCTGACATCTTTATGATGTTGAGTCTTCCAATGCATGAACATGTGATGTCTACACGTTTATTTATGTCTACTTTGATTTTTTCAGCAGGATTTTATATTTTGAGTATACTGATAATTGGCATGTTTTATTTTAAGTGTATACCTAAGCTCTTCATTTTCATTGGCATTATTGTAAATGATAATGTGTTTTTAATTTTGGTTTCCCTATGTTCATTGTTAGTATATAGAAGTAAAATTGATTACTTGGTGTTGCTCTTGTGTTTTGTGACTTTGCTGAACTCACTTATTAGTTCTAGGAGCTTTTTGTAGATTCTTCAGGATTTTCTACATGGACAATCATATCATCTGCAAATAGGATGATGCAGCAACAATGGTTGCTGACAAAAAAACTTTTTTTACCCCTTTCTTACTGGCCGATCTATCCTTGTGTACATCAAACTCCAAGGTGTGCTTCCTTCCCAAGGCTCACACATATGCAGCATGTAGGACTTTTCAAAACTCAATTTCATTAATCCCTGTACATGGAAGGAAGTAGCCCAGATTTGTTTTCCACTGATGTGTATTATTCACATAGGACACTTTCATCCTGAGTAGGCAGAATTAGCTACAGTCAGTTTGATATTTAGATATTACAGTCATCTTGACATTTAAATAATAAAAATACAAAAGAATTCCACCTTATAGATTTACTGTGAATGACAAATGATGAAAAGTATATAAGAAATATCTTTGCACATCATAAAAACATTTGATAGCAATTGTAACCAGCCCAAATCGTCATGAATCTGCAAATACACAACCCCTATATTTTCAACTGCGGGACACAGGGAAGGGGGAAACTTTCTTGGTGACTAGAGACTCCAGGATCTTTGAGACTCTCTCCGGGGTAACAAAACAAAAGCATTTCTTAGTATGTAAGAATCTCCACAAAGACCTTGTTATCTTCAAATTTACATAGTGGTAGTGTTTAATGAATGGGTAAATCAACATAAAGAAATTATACTGAATCAATGAACATAATTTATTCCACTCGTTAGGGACCTTTTACGTAAACATTGAACTGGACAAGACACTATAAAGTGTATAAAAGAAGATTTTAGGAAACTTGAGCTTTTTAGGGATCCCTTTTTCATCTAAATAGTCCACTGAAATCCTTAACTCTAAAGGCAAATTATGTCATAAGCAACTGGAAGTTTCATTTTTTTTTAATTTTATTTATTTATTTGACAGATAGAAATAACAAGTAGGCAGAGAGGCAGGCAGAGAGGAGGAAGCAGGCTCCCTGCTGAGCAGAGAGCCCGATGCGGGGCTCAATCTCAGGACCCTGGGCTCAATCTCAGGACCCCGGGATCATGACCTGAGCCGAAGGCAGAGGTTTAACCCACTGAGCCACCCAGGCGCCCCAACTGGAAGTTTTCAAAAAGCAGTTTCTGAGACCACCCTATCTGATACCTCTTCTTCTTCCCTACTGCTATTAGATTCTTGCTTGTTAGCTATTGAATTTTGTCATGGGTTCTTCATTTTAAACTAATTCCTAGGCAACACTGCTTCACAGGCATACCTACAAAGGTTCAGCCAACATCAGCTTCCCAAGTTGAAAATTTTACAACACAGGTCAATCATTCCTTGGGGTGGGGATGAAATTCAGGGCACATGGAGATCTGCGAATGATGCAAAGAGGGCATCTTGTTGGAGTCTTGTTGGAACGCCTCAAATAGAATATAGAAGGAACCAAACAATCTCTCCTTTTCCTGTAGAATCAGAATGCACAATACTCTCTCCCAGTCTAACCCTCTATTAACAAAAGAGCTTGTCTATGAAGTGACTTCTCATCCCTGTTTCATTCCCAAAACTGCCTTTAGAAATGAAGCTATAAAATGAGGGGTACAAGTTCTGACCCTCTGCTGGAATTAATTATCTTGGGCAAGTATTTCCCCATAATAAATCACAAATAATTGATTAAACTCAGAAGGAAAATAACTTAAAAAGATGAAAATAGAAAGTTGAATTTATTATTTTAACTACTAAAAAAATCTCATTTCTTTTTTTTGAACACCATATTTTTTGTGTAAGAAAAAGACATATTACATATGCATGAAAATCAATGCATCTATATTGTATCCAAACAGTGCCGATGGAACTAACAAATGCATAATCAGTCTAGCCTATTTCTTTGAAAATAAATTGATTTTTCAGCACTTTTCCCCAAACTCCAGTTGCTTTGAAAATAAAATCATTTTCTTTCTTTCTGACACCAGTGCATTCTAAATGTGAGCATTTTCTCATCAAATGATTGTTTTTGTGGTTTTCTCCTACTGATTGGACATATCTAATTATCCAAATAGCTATTTAAATAGAATGCATTTTCAGTAATGTCTTTAAAGTGCAGCTTGAGGAGCTGCGGCTTTCTGTGACCTTTGGACTACAGCCACCTACCTCAGCTCAGCCCAAATGAAATTAGGCACCACAAACAATCCTGAAGACAATACTTATAGATTGTTATTGGAATCTACATGTTTTAATTTTTTAATTGCCAAACAAGGCAACTCCATGGCTATAAAAGGTGATTGAAAGTACTTGTACAAGATGTGAAACTGGCTGTTTTCCACTTGTAACAGAATATGAACCTATATTTATCACTGAAGCTTATTTTCCTTTGACATTTTTATGAAAATAAATGTAGTTTGGGAGACTTTGCCCCACTTTGTACAACCTTGACTGGAGACCATGTAACATAGTCCCTGTAACATGTCCCTGTACCTATTATGTAACATGTCCCTGATGTGCTCTCCACTTTGAAGAACAACCTAAGTGGAAGTATAATAGTTTTTCTCAAGTTATCTTTTATGACTTTGGTGTGAATTCTTAATTGTTGGTTATTAAGTTACCTCATATTTATTTATTTTTTTAAAGATTTTATTTACTTATTTGTCAGAGAGAGAGTACAAGCAAAGGGAGAAGCAGGCAGAGGGAGAAGCAGGCTCACCATGGAGCAAGGATCCCTATTCAGGATTTGATCCCAGGACTCTGTAATCAATGATCTGGGCTGAAGGCAGATGCTTAATGAAATGAGCCACTCAGGTGTCCTGTTACCTCATAGTTATTATTTTTATTTGTATGTGTATGTTTGCTAAAACCCAATCTTTTCCTAAGCACTTAAAATGTGATCATTTTTTTCTCTTCCCTTATGTGTAATTGATATATCTACTGCCCTTATAAGGAATTCTGTTGACCTATTATTCACATAAATGATGGAATAAGAGAATGAATATATATTGTGATATGACAGTTGGGAAATTACTACACTGTCATCATTTTGAATGAGAAGATCTGGATTGAATTTCAGTTTTTGTGTGGTGTTTTCTTATTTCATGGACTGAAATGTATAACAACAATAATAATTTTCTGAGTTTATAAGCAGCTTTCTCTGATGGCATCCTTTCTCTCAATTTTTGATTCCAGTCATACCAGTCTTCCTAGGATTAAAAAGAACAAAAAAACTCCCTCCTGCCACAGGACCTTTGCATATGCTGTTCCTTTTATTCAGAATGCCACCATGCCCCTTTATACCACTTTCTACATTTTAATTAACTTCTACTCACCCTGCAGATTTAAGCTCAAATAAGTTTCTTCAGGAAACTCTTCCATATTCTCTATCACCTTATAGTCAATAACACTAAAACCTCTGCATAAATAGTACTTGTCTCAGCTACACTTTGTTATTCATCAGATGTTGAGGCCAGGGTGAGAAAAGAGTAACTGGTAGCAACTGGAAGAGACCTGAGTGCATAAGTTTTACCAGTTGTCAATGATTTTTACCAGAGGAGTGTCATGGTCAGATTTATATTTTAGATTCTTCATGTTGGCCAAAATAAATAAATAAATGAATAGAAATTATAGATAAGATAACATTGTTTAGGGAACATTCAGGAGTAAGACTGGTGACTAAACTTTGATTACTGATATGGATAAAGGGAGAGGAAGGAGTCCAAGACAACCTGTGGACTTCTGGCCAGTGACTGGGTGAATGGTGAGGCTCTGAGACAAGAAGGGGTACCAGTGAGAATGGAGGGAAGCATGAGAAGTGACAGTTCCGACAAAACAGAACTTCTTAACCTGAACAACACATAATGTGAACATTGAGACAGATACTGGTGGAGATACAGAGCCCACAAGTAACAGAGTTCAAGACAGGAAAGGGGACCTCCAAACTGTGTCCTGTCAAAACTTTAGAGTAAAAGATTTTCAAGGAAGATTGAGATGGAAGAATGAAGAGTAGTTCAAAGAGAAGAGTGTTTCCATGAAACAAACAATGTAACCTAATCGCTGTGTTGGAAACACAGTGCTGAGAATAGTTTTCATGCTGAAAAAAGAAAGGTGAGTAATGTGGAGTATCAGGTTCCTCTTCTCTGGGTGTCCCATGAACCAGTACTGTATACAGTTGAGACTGTGACAAAGAGTCCTTGTTGGACTAAACATTGCAATCCTATTAGTGATCTGTGCACTTCCTTGTAAAATTCAGTTTCGGTAAGAACCCTGCTAAGTCAGTTTAACCAGAATCCTCAACCTTGATAGCTTATTAGGTCCCTCATCCACCATCCCTCATTCACCAGAATGGTGAAATCTGATATTCTGGCATATCTTCAGCAAGAACATGGTAAGTCAGTTTAGCCAGAAACCCCTTACCCCTGATGTCTTCTCTCAGTAATTTTGCATGCCCTGCTCTTCACCTGCCCCTTGGCTAAAATTCCCATTGCCTATTCTGTGCTCAGGGTTGGGCCCAAATCTGTCCCCCACTGTAATATCCCACTGCAGTGGTCTCTGTAGCTATCATGATGGTCCTGAACAAAGTCTCCCTTGCCATATCTAGGAAGTGCCTTTGAATTTTCTTTAACAGTTGTCCCATGGTTATCAAAAGTTCTAATTGTCATTTTAATATATATATACACCAATGTTATAACAAGAATGTCATGATAAAAACAACAGTATGATAACAAATTGTGGAGACTTGGCCAGATAGTCACTGTGCAAATGAAGATACTAAACTCCAGGAAAATTTAAGCTTTGCTCCAGAATCTTGTGTCTGGTGAGCAGCAAAGCCCCACAATTTCCTCTGTGATAAAAATTCAATGTCCAGCGGGTGTTCCTTTCCGGTTTTCCTTACCTTTCCAATCTCATTACCTTTTGCTGGTTTCTTCATGGCATTGGTACATAAAAGGTAACTGGACACAGAATCAAGTCAAAAATAAAAAGAAAACCTTTCAGTAAGGCTTTATGAATATCATTACAATGTTCACTCAAGATATTCTCCACATTGACAAGTCTCCATCAACACTGCAACTCCTACCCTACCACAAATACCTGTTTCTATTAACCAAAGAGACAGAGAGTGAAGATTTTTATGACTGCATTTCAAAAGGTGTGTTCAAGACTTGACATCTTATTTAATATATCTGACTTTTCAAGACTATTTTCCAAAGCAATTCTTCAGCAACTTCCAGTATTTCCTTCATGCATGCTACCTTTCTTGCATTCAGCATTTTACAAAGAAAGGCTTGATCTTGCATGAGTCCTTACGAGAGAGAGGGAAGGCATAGGAAAACTAATGCAGAATGTAGATTCCATGACATTAAAAACTTGATTTGGAAGGAAGCAGTTCTGGAAAGGTGGGGTAAGAGTCTTCAAACTCCTGATCATCCATTAAAGTAATGAGAACAGTGGGAAAAACTGTCACAATAAACTTCCAGAGCTCTGGAAATTAATGAAGTGTAAAACAATTTATAAGAAAAGTGACTGAATCTCTGTAGGAACAGCAAGCTTTCTGGTAGGTTAGCTCATCCTACTCCCACCCCCTTCATCCCGGCTCCATGGTCAACATGAAAACCATCAGCATCCCAGTTAGACTAGCTCTCAAACCAGCAACCTGAGAGCACCTGGAATGACCAGAAAGGATTTGGAGCTGCAAAAGAAGTTCAGTTTTCAACAATTACCATTATTTAACATATCCAGAAGTTCCCTAGAAATTCTCTACTCAAAATTTTTCTTTACATGTTCTGACTCTGAACTTGCTCAGGGAAAACAGCTATTTCCACATGACATTTTTTTTTTTTTAAACACAAGCTGCAATGGTTTAACATTAGAATGGTCTGAGGTCATGATAAAAGTTGGGGAAAATAAAAGGATGACCAAAAACCTTAAAGGAGAGCTGGGGAATGAGATGTCCATAGTGGACTTTGAAAAGTTTTGAGATGTTCCTGGGAATCTAGAGGATCAGGCACATGCCTAGGATGGTGTGCATGCCCAGAGTTCTGTGCATGCATGGGGAGAAAGCCTAGCTTTCATCACTGAATGACTGGCGGTTTCTGTGCAAGCAGGGAATGAAGACTAAGGCAGATTTGGAAGCCCCCGGAGTGTTGAAGATTTGCCTTGATATGAGCACAAAGGCCCTCAGCAAGGCTAAGAGATTTGTTCATTCAAGGTATTTAATGAAATATCTGCCTGTTAAGTTATTGGCCTTAAGTTAACTGAGCAGAGCCAAAAATCACACATAAAAAAAAAAAACACAAAGTTTACAGAATTAATTCAAAAGTCCTTAAACAAACAAACAAACAAAAAACAATGATAACTCTGGAGGGAGGGAATATAAAGGATTTCCAGACTTGTCAAGTTATTTTAATTAAATGTTTCAACAAAAATTATGACACATACAAAGACCTAGGAAATGCTGACCCATACACTAATACTAATAACTTGAATAAGGCAAGGTTGTCCACTCTAACCATTTCTGGTCAACAATCTCCTGGAAGTTCCCATCAGAGCAATTAGGAAATAGATAACAATCAAAGGAATGCGAACTGGAAAGGAGAATGTAAAATATCTCAACATACAAGACTTGAACTTCTATATAGAAAATGTAAATAAATCCAGAAAACATACTCTTAGAACCAGTAAAAGAGTGCAACAGGTTGCAGGATAAAAAGATTAAAATACAAAAACCAATTGCATTTCTGTACCCAAGCAATGAACAATTTAGAAAGGAAAAAAGAGAACAATTACATTTATAATATTTCCAAAAGGATAAAATACCAAAGAATACATTTAACAAGAGAAGTACAAGATTTGTATAATAAAAACTAAAAAATACGGTTGACATAAGTTTAAAAATCTTATATAAATGGAAATATATCCATGTTTTTGCAGGAGAAGTATAAACACTGTTTATATGTCAGTCCTCCAAAACTAATCTACATATTCAACATATTCTCTATCAAAATCTTGGTTGATATTTCTGCAGAAAGTAACATATTCATATGAAATTCATATGAAAAAATCACATGAAAATAGAATGGACCCAAAATAACTGGAACAATCTTAAAAAAAAAATAGGACCAAATTTGGATCATCTATACTTCTCAACATAAAATCTTACAAAGCTATAGTAACCAAGGCAGTGTAGTACTTGCCTAAGACTAGATATGTAGATCAATAGAATATAATCGAGAGTCCAAAAATAAAGAAACTCTTAAGTTTATAACAATTAATTTTCAATAAGGGTGTCAGGACAATAAGATGTCTTTTGATAATGGTACTGAGACAACTGAATATTCATATATAAATGAACAGAGCTCAACTCTTACCTTAGAAGCAAAAATAACATTGTTCATAGACATAAATGTAAGAGAAAAAAATATCTGTAGGGGGAAAAAAAAAACAGAGCTGTAAAATGTTGGGACACTTGATTAAACTATGGACCTTCGAGATGCAACACTAAAAGTATATTTACCAAAGAAAATATAGGTAAGTTGAACCTCATTAAAATTTAAAAATTTTGTGCTGTACCATAAAAAATAGAAGTCAAATTGAAATCTCAGTTTACAGAATGGGAGGAAATATTTATAAATCATACAAGTATCCAGAACAAAGAATTTTTGCAAATAATCCAATTTAAATATGGGTAAAAGACTTGAATAGATATTTCTTCAAAGAACATATACAAATGACCAATAATCCCAGGAGAAGATGCTCAGTATCATTAGTTAGGAGAATTCAAATCAAAATCCCAATAAAATACTTTTTCCTACCTAAATGATGACTAAAATAAAAAAGACGGCATAGCAGAAGGTTATAGAGTTGTTGAGTCACTATGTTGTACACTTGAAACTAAAGTGATATTATATGTCAACTATACATTTAAAAAGGGATGAAATACTGATCTATGCTACAGCATAGATAAACCCTGAAAACTCGTTATGCTACAGGAAAGAATCCAGATACAAAAGACAATGTACTGTATGATTCCACTTATATTAAATGGCCAGACAGGGCAAACCCATAGAAACAGGATGGATTGGTGTTTTTCAGGAAATGTGAAGGGGCAAATTGGGATTGACTGCTAATCTGTACAAAGTCTTTTGGGGGGCGATGAACATTTTCTGCAATTAGAGACTGGTGTTGGCTGCCCAATTCTGTGAATATAAAAATAAAAACACACATTAAATTATACACTTTACAGGGTGAGTTTCAGAGGTTGTGAATAATATTTTAGAAAAGGTGTTAGTTGGGAAAATTGAAGGAGAGAGAAGTATTCTCTGAGTCAGGGAAGATTGAAGACATCAAGCCTTGTGATCTCTTGTTATGACACCGCGAAATGGAAATGGGATAGTGGCAAGAGCATGCTTCAGGAGCTTCACTTCTATTTATTTGACATTATAAATTCAATCTATTTGACATTAGAAATTACCCTAATCACTATAAGGCTTAAAAATAGATTTTGATCAACAAAAAGTCTGCATTCTTACCCTTTAAATTTTTCTAGATAATAAAATTTTAATATAATCCCCATGGCCGCCTTCTGTTGTCTGATCTCTCACATTACAAGCTGTCATTTTGGGGATCTGTAAAACACAAGCATTAAACATAAAAGTTGCTCTCCAGCACATTCTTGAGAATAAACTTTATATTCACAATTGAAAATTCAGCATCAACCCCTATTTTATTACACCTAATGGTTATCATAATTCGCTTCTTTTAAACCCAATTATTTTTCAATTAGAAATTCAAATGGTTTTTCAAGTTTCTATCTTCACCTTAAAATGACGGAGGCACTCCACACAGATTATTTCAGCTACAATTTAAAATACTGTGTAATGAGGATATTTTTAAATGTCAATTAAAATATTGTGATAAGAAAACCAATTTCATTAATGAAATATAAGATGATAAATATCTAATTATTTCTTGACGAAAATCTCCATTAGATGCTTTTAGCATTCCATTAATGTGTAGAAGAAATAGTTTTTTTTTAATCCCTCTGTTTTTAATCATCTCCTTCTATTCTCCAAGAGCTGTTAATTCATTTATGATCTGCCTAGACCTGTTGGTAGCAGGTGAAGTAGGGGAAGGACTTTGAGGCAGGAGGAACAATATGTGTTAAGAGGACTGAGGACAATAAGGGAAAGTATGTTAACTCCAGAGAACTCAGTTAATTTAAAATAATTGGAACCTGTAGTGCATAAGGAAAAGCAATGAAAATCTTTTTTATTTCTCTCATTGAATCCTTTAAAAACAAAATTTGTAAGGCTGATATTACCTCTAGGAGGAAATTACAACTCAGCCTGTGCAGGTGGCTTGCATCAACTCTCAAAGTCCTTGAATAATAGAGCTGTTCCTTATTTCTAAAATTCCAAGTAAGTCTTCGACATGAACAGATATTTCTGCAAAGAAAACATCCAAATGGTCAACAGACACATGAAAAAGTGCTCAACATCACACAGCATCAGGGAAATACAAATCAAAACCACAATGAGATACCACCTCACACCAGTGAGAATGGCTAAAATTAACAAATCAGGAAAGGACAGATGTTGGTAATGAGGCAGAGAAAAGGGAAACCTCCTACACTTTTGGTGGGAATGCAAGCTGATGCAACCACTCTGGAAAACAGTATTGAGGTTCCTCAAGAAGTTGAAAACAGAGCTACCCTATGACCCAGCAATTTCACTACTGGGTATTTACCCTAAAGATACAAATGTAGTGATCCGAAGGGACACGTGCACCTCAATTTTTATAGCAGCAATGTCCACAATAGCCAAATTATGGGAAAAGTCAAGATGTCCTTTAACAGATGAATGGATAGAGAAGATGTAATACACACACACACACACACACACACACACACACACATATATATAATGGAATTTTATACAGCTATCAAAAATGAAATATTGCTATTTGGAATGACCTAGATGGAACTAGAGGATATTATGCTAAGCAAATAGTCAATCAGAGAAAGACAATTATTATATGATCTTACTGGTATGTGAAATTTGAGAAGGCAGAGGATCATAGGGGAAGAGAGGAAAAAATGAAACAAAATTAAATCAGAGAGGGAGACAAACCATAAGAGACTCTAAATCTCAGGAAACAAACTGAGGGTTGCTGGAGTGGAAGGGGTGGGGGGAATGGGGTGGCTGGGTGATGGACATTGGGGAGGGTATGTGCTATGGTGAGTGCTGTGAATTGTGTAAGAATGATGAATCACAGACCTATACCCCTGAAACAAATAATACATTATATGTTACTAAAAATTAATTAAAAATAATAATAGTGATAAAATAAATAAAAATTCCAAGTCTTTTGTAAGCTCATGCCTTTCCCATGGCTGCACTTCTCAGTGTTCCTGCTGTGGAGAAAATGTCCTAGAAGAATAAGGTGGAAAATGAATGGAGATTTGGAAAATAAGGGGCATTGAAGGGATGTGCATATCATCCATCCTTAATGATGAGTGGTGTTGTTGATCCCACCATGCTTGACTAAGATGCCATTCCTGTGAGACCCTGCTGAGCAGAAAGGGGAATTTCAGATTACATTTCTATGCAGTTGGGTACTTCCAGAAGGTGGATCCTTTAGTCAAGAGAAAATTTCAAGCAATGACGGGTAACTACATTATGCTGCCTTGATATTTGATAAATAATCATACTGTATTGTCAATCAGAGTTGAGATGCATGTTCATGCACAGATAGCCCCAAACTTCCACATTAAGCCATCTCTTCAGTAATAGTTTAGCAAGGATAACATTTTCTATCAACTCTGAAGAAGTAGAGAAGTAGTATATGAATGTGGGGTCATGACATCATTTTTTTTTTTTCACTGAGGGGTCTTTCAAAGTACAAATTGAAATATCTACTAGTCTTTTCAAAGAACATTTATTAAACATATGTTGCATATCTAGGTGTTAATTGGATTATTTTGTTAGATAAGTACATCAAAGACCCAGCTTACCTCTACAGGTCATTTATAATATAGAGTTAGTAAAAATCAGCACATATTTAGGGGAAAAAATAGAAATAACATACAAATTCCAAGTAAATACTTAAGGGAACTGTGAAGTTTTAATAATGCTGGCCCAGGGCTCCATCACTTATTACTCATGAGATTACAAACATGCTACTTAATCATCTTTTCTCAATGTTCTGGTTGTATAAAATGGAGATAATACACTCTATTGCATATGTTATTATTGAGATAGTTGATATGCATGCAAAGTGTCTAACACAACCCTTACCACCCTTAGCAAATATTAAATACTCAATGAAAATGAACTATATATTAATAGTCATTTATTATTTGTTATTTACTAATTCTTTAATAAGTAATTTTGTATTTATTAAATAATCTAGTAATTAATACATGAGTTTTTTTTTAAGATTTCTTTTTTTTTAAGATTTTATTTATTTATTTGACAGAGAGAGATCACAAGTAGGCAGAGAGGCAGGCAGAGTGAGAGGGAGGGAAGCAGGCTCACTGCTGAGCAGAGAGCCCAATGTGGGGCCCGATCCTGGACCCTGGGATTATGACCTGAGCTGAAGGCAGAGGCTTTAACCCACTGAGCCACCCAGGTGCCCCAAAGATTTCATTTATTTATTTGAGAGAGAGAGAGAAAGACAGCAGGAGCAGGGGGAGGGGGCAGGGACAGAGGGCAAGGGACAAGGAGACCCCCTGCAGAGCAGGGAACCTGATGTGTGGTTCAATCCCAAGACCCTGAGATCATGACCTGAACCAAAGGCAGATGCTTAACCTACTGAGCCACCCAGGTGGCTCAGTAAATACACAGATTTAATTATGGCTAAACTGTTTAGAATCTCAAACAAGTCACTAATCTTTGGTTAGAGTCTAGTCAGTGTAGATGTTGTATCAATCTCAGCAGAGGATCCTGAAGATTTCCTCTAGGCAGAAGTCGTCTGGCCCCAGTTGAAAAGATACAAAAAATTACATAATATCATATGTCACTTTGCCTCTGATTATCCATACCCTCATCAGGCCTTTGAGTACTTTTTCTCCTCCTTTCCTTTAGTATATTACATTTGTCAAACATCTGCCCTTGTGTGCTGATAAGTGTAACTTGAACTAGGACACAAATTACCTTGACACCCTATTACAGAGATTGGAAATGCTATTTTCGTGTATCTGCTAATAGCTGTCCTCCCCAATAGTGCCCATGTGACCTTTAAATATCACAGAAGCTAAGTGGCAGAGGAGAATAATAATGGCATTTTAATTGATTGGTAAATTATTGAGCAGCATTAGCTAATACACTGTAACAGTTCTTCTCCCTGCCCCACTCCATCTTACTGGAACAAATCATTATGCTCTCTGGAGGGTTCCTATTTTTCTTACATGTGAATCTATGATCCATTTGACCCTGTCTTCTGTGGTGTAACATCTAGGTTATGCAGATAAATGTTAGGGATATAGTTATGTGGAAATTGTATGCTAAAAAGCAAATGTCATTGTAGACGACATTTCACTGCAGTTCTAATAACTCTGAGTAAGCAGTAATAATATTTTGAATTTGTTCTTGCTGTTTTTAATATGATTTTTTAAATGAGTTTAGTAATGAATTTGAAGTTCCTCTGGACATTATTCTCTGGGTTTTCTAAATTCCTGACCCTGATAGTAATTACCAATTTTTGATACTGATCTCAAGTGAGTGACTACATCCATAATATGGCATTACTACTTTTGGAAGAATTTTGTTTATAGAAATCCAAATATAATCCTCCCAGCCCAATAAAATTCTGACCTCATCGAAAATTTCCAAACCATGCTGAGCTCACTTCTTTCTGGAAATATTTAGAATTTTGTAGTCCACTAACAGGAAAGTCTTACAGGTCTTTGATATTTTTCCTGTTGCTCATTTCAGGGAGCAGTGGGAAGTGTGGTGTAGGTGGCAGACACTAAGCCATCAGGAGCAGCCTTTGTGACCATGAGTAATGGATTCTCATGATTCTCAGTTTCTTAATCTGGACAGTTTCATGTAGTTGTGAGGAAGAAATATGAAAGTTTGCTGTTCCCTTTATTAGGTGTTTTGGGTTAAGGCCTGAACTATGCGACATAGATGTCTTTGGTGCCCAGCTGGTTAGGAGTGTAGTCAGCAGATAGTACATAGCCCCAGATGCAAAGAGCTTGTCCAAGGACACACCTGTCCAGAGCTGCCCACATCCAGGGACTGACTGTCAATCAGTTTCAGTCCAAATCAGTAACTCTCTGATTGTCCTTATATGTCCTATATGGACCCCCAAGGCCCTAGCATGTTGGCTAAGACTTTGTCAGGCTTCTGTCACAGTTCAGCTTCTCATTCTCCACAGTTCTATTTCTCACTCCCTCTTACGGATGGGATGGTTGTCCCTAAATAATACCCTGCCTTTCACATTTTGTCTTATCATCTGCTTCCAGAGAATGAAACCTGGAATGTGCTTGACATACACTAATCTTATAGTTGAATCTTTATGTCCTCCCCCAAGGACTGGAGACCAAGCCTTCTGCATTTCTCCCTGTTTCTCCTCCGATGAGACCCTTCAAGCTAATATCACTCTCCAACCTCATCACCCTCCATTCCTAAAATACACACCCCACACCTCCATCCCCACCAACAACCTAAGCATCAAACATCTTTGGGCACCCTCAGCAGTCTCTCATATCCCTTTTCCCTATGTGACGTGTCCCTTTCCTCAAAATGCCATAATTTACCTTCTTGAAGATTTAGCTCTGCCTTCAACTCCTCTGAGAAATTTTCTTGGGCCCTTTAGTTTGTGTTTGGTGTTCCCATGATACCTGGGGGCTTCCTCCTGCAAGTAATGATGGTGCTGTGATATACATTTTTATGTTTATCTCTCCTATTCATCTATGAACTCATACTGGGGGGAGTGTGTAGGGCAGTGAAAAAAACACTCTTCTCCATAGCCACAGTTCCTAGTATGGGGTGTGCTAGGAATTCAGAATCATTTGTGGACAGCTTGGATGGATAACCAAGTGAGATAATGAACAGTCAATACTTTTCCAGTGTCAGATTATTCATTTCCCCATATTTCTCACCCTAATGTTACCATTAGAGTGTTTGAGGTGAAAATACTTCTACATGATTCCAAACCAAGAGGACTCAACTATGTGTCTGTATAATAATTATGCAGTCCAACTCCCAAGAAAGGATGGGAGGAAGAGAGTGACCATGTGCTATTTCTACCTGCAGAGTATTCAAAAATATGTGCCATAACTAAAACTACTATATCCACAGATGCACTTTTGCTGGCAATATGTATGTGAACTTCTCTCCTGTTTGATACCAAAATTAGCTCATTGAACAAATAATCCAACTTCTACATCTTATAAAAGTTCAGTATCAAAATACTATTGGGATTTAGAAAGTTCTGGGGAGCAACAACTTGAGATGAGTTTATTGGGTGGGCTCAGAGGGGAAGCAGGTGTTCAAAAGTGGGTCATAAAGCTGAAGAGAGGCAGCATCAATGCAGGGGGGTAAAGATGGCAATTTAGAAGCAGAAGAGGAATAAAGAGAAAGATTTCCACTCCAGAGGCAGGTGATTTATGTTTGAGCCTCATTATGCTCATCTGAAAATGGGAAAGACAATATTTAATTCATAGAAATGTGATGAAGACATAAAAAGAAAGAAATGTAATGAAGAGTATTTATCCTCGATGGTGAGGGTTGGAAATAAGTTTGGAATTGCTAGCATAAACAATATGACCATCAATGAGTACTTTGTATCTGCCTGATGACAAAATGGTTGAGAACAACTTTGCTCACTTCCCAATGCAAGAACAGCCCTGTTATGTAACCACTCATGTTTGGACCAGTGTCACCAGCCTTGAAAAACATAAACTCTTGCAGAACAGGCATTGCCAACAAGTCTGCACTCCTTCTTACAAAATGAGCTGGAGGTCTTGAAGGACTTCCCCAACTGAAATTTCGAACATTTAAAAAAAAGTGGTGTTTCCCCGCCCCCTTGAAAGTAGACTGAGTTGTTTGTCTTGGATTTTATGGTTTCCTTGAGTATTTATCATGAATGTCAAAGAGATTACAGAATTATCCCAGAAGCCCAGCACCAAGCCTCTGGAGAGATAAGGCTTCTCTCTCAGCATTAAGCTAAGGTTTTAAGAGATCTGGGCTCCACACACCTTCATGGGTCATTCATAGAGTGCAGGAAGTCCTTCTATCAGCTTTAAGAAATATAAATGGGGGTGCCTAAGTTGCTCAGTCAGTTAAGTGTCTGCCTTTGGCTCGTGATCTCAGGGTCCTGAGATCGAGCCCTGCATCAGGCTCCCTGCTCACCAGGAGGTCTGCTTCTCTCTCTCACTCTTCTCTTGCATGCACACACACACACTCACTCTCTCTCAAATAAATAAATAAATAAATAAATAAATAAATAAATAAAATCTTTAAAAAAAAATACAAATGGAAGAGATGTAAGTGCTGTCCTGTCCTGCCAAGGACATAAGGACTCAATCAGAAGCAATAGGAGAAAAAAAGCAGAATAATAATAACAGGGATCTTATTCAGCACTCAATTATCTTTTTCAGCCCATGTTGACCAGTTAGAACAATGACAACCAGTTCAGATAACATGTGAACTGTAGAGTAACCCATCTACACTGACTTTGGCAATAAGCTTACAGACTAGCAATCTAGATGTCAGTAGACTCTGTTCGCATTCCAAATTAACAGTACAATGAGTTGGGGGGACAAGAGGTGTGGATAGGGATTTGAAAAGGGTCTTGAGGACACTTTAAAATTCCAACTTCATAGAAGATAAGTCCTGGCTCGCCCTGATGTAAGATATAATGGACCCTAATATTTATTACATGCCAGACACCCATTCTGGCAGTGGGATACTGAGAAGTAACACAGTGGTTTGATTAAGGGCTGAGATTCTGGAGTTAGTGTGCTTGGGGATGAGCTCTGTCTCATCTCCTGGCATGCTATAAGACTTGGGCAACCAACTCCTAGTCTCTGCCTCAGATTACTCATCTGTAAAAGGAAGATAAGAAAAATACTTGCCACAGGGTTGTTGCTAGGATAAATGAGTTAATACAAATTAAGGACTTAGAACAATGCTTCAGTAACTTCTCAATAACTGGTAGCTATTATAAATATTAATGAAGAGAAAGATAAACTGAACACCTCTGGTTCCTCTAACCTTCAAGTGAGCTCCAGATGCTGTCCCCTGCCCCCAGCCCCTCACTGCTTCCCTCCCCAGAAGTACCATTTAGTTCCCCTGTTAATCTTTGCCATCATTGGTGACCTTGAATTTTGTAGCTGGCTCTGTTTCCTGCATCACTATGCTCCTCAATACCTAGTCTTGGAGAAATCCTCCCAAATCCAGATTCTTCCCCTCAGTCCACTCAGATGCAGCATTTCCAGGTTCTCATTCTGACAAAGTCGGACTTCCTATCTACGATCTCAGACACATCAGCTAACATAATTTGGCCTCAGTTCTCCATCCATGATAGAGGAGCTAGAAATTAATTAGGAAGTTAATTAATTAATTAAGGTCTTTCTCCACTTTAATTTCCTGTGATTTTATGGCTATAGTCTCTTAGTCAATAAAATAATAATAATAACAATAATAATAATAATCCTGTTCTACCTTTTGATTCCTAAACAAAAATACCAGATGTTCCCCCAAGATGAAAGTGAGGCTCAGCATTATCAAAGTAAAGAGCTCTGGACCCAGGTCATGAGGGAAGAGGTGTGTTCCTGTGGCAAACTGACGCATCACTATCATGGGGTAAGCCTGACTGAGTGTCAAAGAAAGTCAAGGATATACGGAGAAAAGAGGATTGACAAGACCTGTGTGACTTGATTGTTCTTGGGGACAAAGTTAACAATGGATTTGATGCCAAGACAGCAGGCAACAGAAGAATAACCTGGAAGCAGTGCTCTCGGAAAAGGCTGGAACAGAAAGACAGGGTGGGAACTCTTTGTGTTAGGGTCTGCTCTAGGAAGATTTTATTTTCAAAATGCTTAACAGAGTTGAATGACTTTCCCAGAAAAAAATGAGATCACAATTCAGTCAGGAATGAATAATATCTCATCTTAGATTTTAACAGCACAAACATCCGTGTGTGTGTGTGTGTGTGTGTGTGTGTGTCTGTGTGTGTGTGAGTGCACACCCATAGGCACAATCTCCTAAACTGAAGCCAAATGAGATGTAAAAAACATTCAAGATAAAAACAATTTGGAATACATTAAACAGAGTTGAGTCTGAATCAAGAATCCTGACATTTTGTTGTTTCTCTCTCCTTTTAACCTCGATGTGGTCATTTTAAAGATCTCCACAGTGTTCGATGCTTTAATTTTCTTCCCTGTGTATAAGATAATTTGTTTTCAGTTGAAGTAACATCTGTTTCTGTAGATAATTAAGTTATTAGATGCCGATCAATTTAATAAAGCCACAAGGCTTTCCTGACCTCTTTATGCATAATCAATGAATTTAGATGCAAAATGTGAAAACTTTACTTTTTAAAAAATGATCTAAATCTTCCATTAACACAGTCATTTTGTAATTATGTGGTGCTTGCAATCAGAGAGCTATGCAAACATGACATTATGGAAACAAAGATTATTCAATCATTACGGAGTAGCAAGAGAGAGACTGGGAAAGTAGCTGATCTTCCCTTTGTCCTTGAACAACAGTTTCTGTCTTTATTACCTGAAGCACTTTTATATCTCCTACAGTTAATGTTCATATCCCACCTGTTATATAGGTGTCATTTCTAGAGTGTTCTAGGCACTTTGCATATATTTTCCACATTTAATTCTCCCAATAATACTTCAAATAATTAATATTCTCCATTTTACAGATAGCTGAGAGATGCAGGCAATTCACTGGGTCTTCCCAAGTGGAGTCAGAATTTAAACCTCAGCATCTGGACACTGGAGTCCACCTCCTCTTTACACCACTAATTGGATGTATGTTTCCGGAGCCTGTACCCAGCTCTGTACCCTGCCTCTTGTGTGCTGATCTGTGATAGTCTGGTGGTTAGCAAGCAACTTTGATTCCCATAGATTTCAAAAGTGATAATGCATGCAAGGTTCAGAATTCTGTTTCTGGGGTTTCAACAATTCATAGGTAGACCATCTTCACTATGAGAAGAGGAGGTAAATTTTCAAGTTTACATGAGACCAGTGAAAGAATGAATCAGGAATGCAATTAAACACCGCAGGTCTCCATGATGACCTTCTAGTCATTAGAGAATCCAGATTCCTTTTTTAAAGCTAAAACACATTTTATGACTTTCTCCTTAACTTTATGTGCCAAGCGAACATGGAGACCCAAATTAGCAAAAGACACTATTTGTGTTTTTGCTGCCAAATATAATAATTTGTTTTCACTTAAGATATTTTTTATATCAGGGGCGCCTGGGTGGCTCAGTGGGTTAAAGCCTCTGCCTTCAGCTCGGGTCATGATCCCAGGGTCCTGGGATCGAGCCCTGCATCGGGGTCTCCACTCAGCACGGAGTCTGCTTCCCCCTCTCTCTGCCTGCCTCCCTGCCTACTTGTGATCTCTCTCTCTCTGTCAAATAAATAAAATAAAATATTAAAAAAGATATTTTTATATCATTAATAAAGACAATAACATAAAAGCACTTGTGCCATATAATTGACAAGACAGAAATCACCAGAATATAAACCTCCTTAAACTCCTTCCAGACTCAGAGCGTCTGGGTGGCTCAGTCTGTTAAGCATCTGGTTTTGGCTCAGGTCATGATCCTGGAATCCTGGGATCGAGTCCCATGAAGGGCTCCCTGCTCAGCAAGGAGTCTTCTTCTCCCTCTGCTCCTCCCCCTGCTCCTTCTCTCTCTCTCTCTCTCTCTAAAATAAATAAGTTAAATGTGAGAAAAAAAAAAAGGTCTTTCCAACCTGAAGATTTTAGCCTTAGTTTTCTCAAACGTGTGAAGAGGAGAGTGCTATCCTGTCTCTTACACAGATTTATTTTGAGGATCAGTGAGGTAGTATAAAACACAGACACTCTGAAAAGTCTGAAGAACCAGAAGAGTATAAAGTACTATTTGGTAATACTGTCTTGCTAATTTTCATGTGACAAGAGATTTCCCTCTGATGGGAGTCATCACTTCCATGTGCTCTTTCAAAAATCAACTAATAATTATTTTATCTATGAAAGTTAAATGCATACAAAGCGTACTTTTATTAATATTTTTTTTTCTTTCAAAACAGAAATACAAAAAGAACACTAATCTGTAAGTTAGTTAGTTGCTATTCCCTGGTCTGTCACTGTGCCACATCTTTGAGAGGCAAGATGACTGAGCATGACCACAGCACAATGATACGTTCTTTCTCTAATTTTCCAACAACTCTAGAATTAGAATATAGAAGTCTTTGGAATTAACAAATGATATTGAGAATTTGACATTCAAATGTATCTTACTTTAGGCATTAAATATATAACAAAAATTTTACATTTCAATACTAAACATTGAACAACTGGTTCAGAAACCAAGGATCTTGTCTGTGGATTCTTTAGACCATGTACCCTGCAGATAAATCTCTAATTATCCCTGACATTCTATCTACGTAAATCTTATTTTTGTTGTAAAACACACCTGTACACGTAAAGTTTTATTGCTGTGTTTGGTTAGAATGACTTTTTTTTTCTTTCCAATTTGTGTGTGTGTGTGTGTGTGTTTTTAATTAATAAATTTTATTTATTTTTTTAAACATATAATATATATTTTATCCCCAGGGGTACAGGTCTGTGAATCGCCAGGTTTACACATTTCACAGCACTCACCATAGCACATACCCTCCCCAATGTCCATAACCCCACCCCCCCCAATCCCCCTCCCCCCATCAACCCTCAGTTTGTTTTGTGAGATTAAGAGTCACTTATGGTTTGTCTCCCTCCCAATCCCATCTTGTTTCATTTACTCTTCTCCAACCCCCTTAACCCATCATGTTGCATCTCCTCTCCCTCATATCAGGGAGATCATATAATTGTCTTTCTCCGATTGACTTACTTCGCTAAGCATGATACCCTCTAATTCCATCCACGTCGTCGCAAATGGCAAGATTTAATTTCTTTTGATGGCTGCATAGTAGAATGACTTTTTTTTTAAAGATTTTATTTATTCATTTGACAGAGATCACAAGTAGGCAGAGAGGCAGGCAGAGAGAGAGAGGGGGAAGCAGGCTCCCTGCTGAGCAGAGAGCCCAATGCGGGGTTCGATCTCAAGACCCTGGGATCATGACCTGAGCCGAAGGCAGAGGCTTTAACCCACTGAGCCACCCAGGTGCCCCTGGTTAGAATGACTTTTATTTGGCATGTGAGATGACAGAAATTTCTTTTAGGGGAGGTAAAGCACTGAAAAATTAAGAGAGATCATGAACGAAAAGAAAAAAAAAAGTTCTTTTATACAGGACTTTCTTATATCTTTCATACAGGAAAGATGAGTATAAACCTCAGTTTATCCTTTGATTGGTATAATCTTGATTTGTTCCTATTGTCCTGGTATTCCACTTAGTTCAGTGCCTTTCCAATGACTTCCCATATTTACCCTCTCAAAATAACTATAGTTTAAAGTTAAAGCATAAAGTTATACACAGGAAAATATAAAAACCTTCCAACTACTTAGAGACTCCTCCGGCCCATTCCAGCTGATGTCTCCCCAAAGGAAATCATTATCTCAGCCTCTAACACCATAGTTTTGTCTGATTTTGAACTTGATATAAATGGGATCATAACCAAATGTCATTGTTAAAGTTACACTAAAATACATTAGGAGGGGTTGCTAAGCTTCTACTTTGTATTTTAAGCTTCTTTCATGGTCTTCTGCAGTCATGTATGAAATGTGTAGGAAATAGTTTTTGTTTTATGCATGGTTAGATCTGAAAGACAATCACACAGAATCCATTGTTCTTTTCCATATCCCCTTCAGACATGAAGGTACTAGTGACTCCCTTCCAAGGAGCACATGCAGGGGACATACACTGAAACAAATTGTCCTTAGGCAGGAGCAGCTGGCCATGTACAATTCTTTTGCCTCTTGGGGCATGGATGAGGAAGTATTCACTATGCTTGTCTCTGATGGCTACTTGATGACTTCCCATGGCCCCTGTCATAATAAGATGCACAAAGCCACTAGGCTCACAGTAGGTGGTGTCAGTGGGAAGTGAGGGGAAATTACAACTTAGTATACCTTAAATGTAGTGGAAAAAATAAAAAGCTGAGCAATCCTGCTGTGGAGATGTATGGCAATTAATCTGAGCAGTCTTGCTGTGATGGTTTGGTCATTTATTATAAGGTGCTTAACTACAACTATTTGTTGTTTGGCAACACCTTTTTTCTTATCTTGTAATGAATGTTTTCAGTAATAATGAGCTCAAAAGAATGAGAGTGTGGTTTTGAAAAATTAAAAGCTAAATTTTCATTTTTCAAGAATGTTGATGATGAGTATGTAACACACTAAATATGTGTCAACATTTACTATCAACCATGAGAGATCATAGTGTTATCACCAAGACATGAAAATCAAAACACAAAGATTAGCTGACAAGCTTCATCATCTGTTTCAATAATTAGTAATTATTATAAGACGATGCCTGGAAACAATTTAATATTAGTATCTAGAGAAGGTGTGCTAAATATTACTTTAATGCAATATTACCCTTCCTTTCCAGGATTAAATGAATATTTGTTGTAGCCAACATCCAAAACGACCCCCAGTGATTCCTATTTCTTGGTATTCATGCCCTTGTGTAGTTCCCTCTACAGTTCAAGATTAGGTTATTCAAGACTGTGTTTTCTACCATAAATTGTCTCTGTCTTTCTCTCTCATGTTCTTAGTTCTGCAAGGGAGCCAGGTGTCATGTCATAAGAGCAGTAAGGAACCTTAACATTTTATGAAGAAGCACTTCGTCTTATGGTAAAAACCTGAAGTCTGACAAATAGCCAGAAAAGAATGAATGCAATGTTAGAGTAACCTTAATAATGCCTTGTAAAAATCTCCTAGAATGTACACCAATATGATTCTCCACTTCATAAATAGCCCAGAATCCTTCTCTAAGTATATTTGACAGTTTGATTCTGGACTTAGGGAAAAAAAATTATATATATTATATATATAATATATATAATTTTATAGCAGAAGAAGGAGTGTCCAGACCCCACTGGACCATCTAAACCATTTCATCTGTAGTTCTAATTTAACATCTTTTCCCTTAAATTAATTTTTGATGAAATGTTGAGATTGTTATTTTATTCTTGCCAGTTATAAAATACAGATGTCAAACAACATGTTTCAGTGAAGAATATAGAGAATAAGAAGAAAGAGAAAAAAATGATTATTTTAAACAGAAGCCTTTAAAATAACCAATACATTAAGACTAAAGGCATTCACAACTAGTGCTAACTCCATTATCCAACAACAGACTTTGTATCCTCATCAGGACTTAGCCATTGAACACAATTCAGCGTATTTCTGTATCAGCCTGGATGTTTCTGCCTTTTCCAATGAAAACTATCAATCTCTGGTACAGACATGTGTTTTTGTGGTATTGATTTCTCCTTGATCATATCTTCTCATGCATTGTTCATATTTATCTATTGCTGTGTAACACCAAAATCCAGGAACATAAAGCCACAAGCGTTAATTATTTTTCATGATTGTTTCCATTGACTGGGTGCTGATGCATGATTCTCCTGCTCCATGTTTGGTATCACACTACTCTTCCTTATGGCCTCTTCTACCTCAGCAGCTTGGGCTTCCTCACATCATGACAATATCTGCATAAGTCAGACTTCCTCCTTGGCAGATCACTTAAAGTGCAAAAGCAGAGGCAACTGGGCACCTCATTCTATTCATCAAAGGAAGTCATGAAGCATACCTAGATACAAGAGGAAAGTAAGGCATAGATTCCATTTCTTAAGGAGTAAGACAAGCATCCACATACAATGAAAAAGTGTTGCTGACACCATCTTTGGAGACTCTAACATATTCATAGATACTCCTAACTCCCACCTTATTCCTCATCCAAACTTTCTGACTTTCCTCTGTGTTCTTGAGCTTTTAATTCCCACTCTTCCAATCAGTTAAAAAACTTAATATCTCTGGTTTAAGTTTCTCAGAGAAATAATTAATCAGTAAATTACTATGGTCCTTAGATGGAATGAACTTTCAAAGAAAAGCACCTCACATGTCACTGATCAATTTATACAGATTATTCCTGAATTTGGTGTTGGTTTTTCAACCAATAGGCTATGACTATCAAGGGCAAGAATAGGTGTTATAGTGAATGGCAGGCATCGATAGCTTTATCAAAACAGGGTTGGTAGGGGTGGTCTTTTCCCTAAGAAGAGTGCAGTGACTTTGAAGAATGCACCTTGACTAGCAAACTACCTCTTAACTAATGAGCTAAAATTGGGTATTGATTTTATAGTTACCTGGTTATTTTATTTTCTCTGTCTAAAAGTGTCCCTTTGCTAATCTGAAACCCCTCTGCCCATGGGGTGAGACAAAAGCAATCCGTCACAGAAAAATCAAGACTGAGTTAGGTTATTTATCAGCTTCTAGCATACTGGGATGGTTTTCTTAATTTCTCACATTGTAAACAAGGTAAGCAAGAGGATTTCCTGGAACATATAGGTTCATACATTTGAAATATATAATTTACATAATGAAATAATCTCTCCACTGTAGTATGTTACCCAAACTTCTTTCTCCCACACATATCTTTTCATTGCAAACTTTAATTGTATTGTGTTCATTTTTCGGTATTTTTATGATAGAAAACTTAATAATAAATTTGTCCAAGTGTACCTGTGATGGAACTACCTCATATACATATCTAGAAGTTCTTGACAGTCTGATGCCCAGAAATAATAGTATATGACAGTAAAGAATAACAGAGAGAAGAGAATCAGTAGTTCTATCAGAAACCTGGTACCTAAGAAGATTGAGATTTTGTCCCAAAGGTCTTGAAATTATTAGTATAGCTAGCCAATTCATTATTTTTTTATCTCTCTTTTTCTAAACAAGCAAAGATACTGTATTTATGACTCTGGTACACTCTGATGCTGCAAATTTCAAGCTATTGATCCTAAGCCAATAATAAATGGAGGAGTTTCCACTCACCTCATTTATCATTTATTATTACTATGTATTTGAGGTTTTACTAAATAGTTGAGATACCTGCCCTCAAGAAGCTCAGATATGTGAAGGAAACATGTATGTAAATTACTATGCTTTGTAGGATTCAGATAGGACACAGAGAAAACAGTGCTCATTCTACTGAAGAAGAAAAGAGCAGAAAAGTCTTCATGGAAAAGAAGAGATGAAATGTGAAGTTGTATTTTTAATGGAGGTCCTGTTACTCTTCATTATTGCCAGCACTTGATATTGTCTCTCTTTTCAGTTATAGCTATTCAGGTAGGTGTTTTATGGGATATGATTTCCATTAAGATATATTTTTGTGGCTCAGTTTTTTTAAGTATATTAATTCATTTTTCTTATTTTTTCTAGCTTAATTCCACTCAAGTCAGAGAACATACTTTATATTATTTCAGTGATGAGTTTATAGACTAGCATATAGTCAATTCTGAAAATGTTCTAAGGATGTTTTAATATTCATATACATACATATTCTTAGGTTGCTATATAGTGTTTACATATATATTCATTACATTAAGAATGTTCAAATTGTTTATATGTCATTAATTTTGCTTATTTTATTAGTTACTGAGATAATTATATGAAAATATCTCCACTATTATTTTGGTTTTGTTTTGTTCATTTTTTTTTCTCCACTATTATTTTGGATTTCTATTTCTTCCTGTAGTTACATCTATATTTTCTTTGTATACTTGGCAAGAGGAATTTACATCAGTACTTGTTTTGGATAAAGAAACACTTGCTCATGTACATCAAGAGATATGTATAAATAATTCAAAACAGTGATATTCTTAACAGCCCCAAAATGGAGATAATACAAATGCCCCTTAATAGTAGAATGAATAAATAAATTGCAATATATTCATCAATTCACTGGTATACCATAAAACAATGAAAAATAACTATTGATATCTATACTTTGTGCAAATATCACAGACAAGATTAAGGAAAATAAAGTAAATAAAAATGAATGTGTACTATATGACACTTTTTTAAAATTAAATTTATTTTTTTTCAGTGTTCCAAGATTCATTGTTTATGCACTACACCCAGTGCTCCATGCAATATGTGCCCTTAAAACCCACCACCAGGCTTACCCAATCCCCACCCTCCTCCCTTCCAAAACCCTCAGTTTGTTTCTCAGAGGCCACAGTCTCTCATGGTTCATCTCAACTTCTGATTTCCCCCAATTCACTTCTCCTCTCCAACTCCCGATGCTCTACATGTTATTCTTTATGCTCCACAAGTAAGTAAAACCATATGATAATTGACTCTTTCTGCTTGACTTATTTCACTCAGCATAATCTCCACTAGTCCTGTCCATGTTGATACAAAAGTTGGGTATTCATCCTTTCTGTTGGAGGCATAATACTCTATTGTAAAAATGGACCATATCTTCTTTATCTATTTGTCTGTTGAAGGGCATCTTGGTTCTTTCCACAGTTTGGCGATTGTGGTCCCTGCTGCTATGAACATTGGAGTACAGAAGGCCCTTCTTTTCACTACATCTGTATTTTTGGGGTAAATACCCAGTAGTCCAATTGCAGGGTCATAGGGAAGATCTATTTTTAATTTCTTAAGGAATCTCCACATTGTTTTCCAAAGTGGATGCACCAACTTGCATTCCCACCAACAGTGTAAGAGGGTTCCCCTTTCTCCACATCCTCTCAAACACTTGTTTACTGTCTTGTTAATTTTGGCCATTTTAACTGGTATAAGGTGGTATCTTAATGTGGTTTTGATTTGAATCTCTCTGATGGCTAATGATGATGAACATTTTTTCATATATATAACACCCTTTATATAAATCAAAACTAGGCAATAAAACATAGCATTAAAGTGCTGAAAAAATCATTACTTTAGAGAAGATGGTGGGAACAGTAAGTGAAAAGGGACATGAAGGTTGCATTTGTGTGATAATTTAATTTTATTAAATTGGTGTTGATTAAAAAAGGTTTTAGCTTTCCATTAGTTCATTGAATGGAACATTCATAATTTGTGCTTATCTCTGTGTTTTTGATCAATTTAAATTAGATAGAGAGACAGAAGATACAAGAACATAGAGGTGAATTCCAGACAGAAAGAGAATCATGAACCAAGGAACAGAGACAATAAACAGTAAAGTTCCTCCTGGAAATTTCAAAGACTTCAACATGAACAGAAAAGAGAGGGGACCAACAGTAGAATCTGGCTGATATTCACTCCTGAGCACACCATCGATTTATATATTTCTTGAGTGTTTGCTTCTCTTGGATGAAGAAAAACAGCACAAATATCAAAACATCATTTTGTTTTCTTAAGAACATGGATCTCAAGATAATTGAATCTCAAATGAAGTCAATAGCACCAAGTAACAAACATCAGATTTCTCCAAAATTTGTATAAAAAATATTCTGTGCATGTGTCCTCAATATATTGATTTTGTGATTCATAAATCTTAAAAATAGCACTGCTAACACACAATATAAAATGTACATTATATATGAAAAATAGAAAGTTATAAAGTTTTATATGAATAGAAATTTTACCATTTTCTTCCAGCATCTCAGTAGATCACCTTGAGAACCTCTTTGGAGAGTGAACTGTGAATTCAGCCTGAAATAGACACTACTTTATTACGAAGAAATCTCCAGAAGTGTTGATAATAATGTGCTGTAATTCAGGATGCTGAGGTAACCTGTCCTTTGTCCATAAGACAAGGTTTTCATGGTTTTAGAAATTAATTCAAGAACAGAATCCTGGTTATAAGAACTGACCTTTAGCACCACTCAGAGGAAAACAGCATGAATCTTTGACATCTATTCATTTACATTCTGGGAAACTCATCCTCCTTTGGGATTACTTTTTGGTGGAGTGTTTCATGGAGGAAATGAATCTTGAATTGAATCCTGAGAGAAACATTACATTGTTAAAAGAACAGCATCAGTAACACTTCAGTAACATTTCAGGAACATTTTAGGTGCATTTCAGGAGCAACAGAAACTTGGGATATAAAGAAGAATTTTGAGTAGTGATGTAATTTTATGTCTTAACTTAGGTTATGATTAACAAGAGTTTATATTTCTGTTGACTTATTGAGTGGAATATTTATGTTTTGTGCACTTGTCTATTTGAACATCAAAAAAAGTAATTTAACAATGGATAGCTTTAGAACATCTTAAGTAATAGATTCTGGGGTGGGGTCATTTCTTTTGAGAACATTAAAAAAAAAAAAAACTTCATTTATTTTCCTAGTAAGATCAGCAGGGCATAGAAGTTATCTCTAGAATTGCTGGTGGTAGACAAATAATGGAGCTTTCACGTTAGGATTTCAGTTTATCTAAAACAAACAGAAGGTTAACCTAATGCTACTACTATATAAATGAATTTATCAGAAAGTGTTAAGCTAAAAAAAACTCATATTAGTTGTGATCTCTGTATCAGCAGAGGCTGAATTATGCCAGAAGTATTGGCAACTGAAACTTCCCAACTTTCTCAAGAAAAGAAAACTGGAGTCCCAGAGAAATGAAAGACAACAGATCTTCTCTTGCTTAAATGACGCTGATAACATGCACATTTACACTTGTGTAATTAAGTAGTATATCAGTCAGAAAGGTAAAAAAGAAAAAAAAGTGCAACACCTCTGCTTGTAGTTGTAACATGTGAAGAACTTAGGAATCATCACTTACATCCTTATAATAAATAAAAGCTGAGCTGAACAAACAGAAAATCAATGATCTTCTTGTATTCATCAGAGAATTCAGATTTCAGTACAAACTGCCACCCTAAAAATCTAGAAAGGTAGTTGAATCTAGAGAGTCAGAACTGAAATATGCTTACCTGGAACAGAAGGTCCTGGGAACCATGAACTGGTAGGAACACCTAAATGGTAACTTTGACAAATTGCCAGAGGTGTGTGAACTATTGTGAGACAAGAGAATCCACTGGGGGCTTCAGATCTATAGTAACCCCTACACTTTTGTGGCTTTTGCCTCCAGTAATCTTATTCAGTTCTCACATTGATGATAAGAAAAATATTCCACCATGATTCTTACATGGGGAGACATAATACTCCATTGTATATATAGATCATATCTTCTTTATGCATTCGTCCGTTGGAGGGCATCTTGGTACTTTCCACAGTTTGGCGACTGTGACCACCACTGCTATGAACACTGAGGTACACAGATGGCCCTTCTGTTCACTACATCTTTAACTTTGGGGTAAATACCCAGTAGCACAATTGCAGGGTCATAAGGTAGTTCTATTTTTAATTTCTTAAGAAATCTCCACATCGTTTTCAAAAATATCTGCACCAACTTGCATTTCCACCAACAGTGTAATAGGGTTCCCCTTTCACCACATCCTCTCCCAACACATGATGTTTACTGTCTTGTTAGTTTTGGCCATTCTAACTGGTGTAAGGTGGTATCTCAATGTGTTTTTTATTTGAATCTCCCTGATGGTTAATGATGATGAACATGAACATGAACATTTTTTCTTGCCTCTGTTAGCCATTTGTATGTTTTCTTTAGAGAAGTGTCTGTTCATGTCTTCTGCCCATATTTTGATGTGATTATCTGTTTTGTGTGTGTTGATTTTGAGGAGTTCTTTATAGATCTTTGATATCAGCCCTTTGTCTATAGTGTCATTTGCAAATATCTTCTCCCATTCCATGGGTTGCCTCTGTTTTGTTGACTGTTTCCTTTGCTGTGCAGAAGCTTTTGATCTTGATGAGGTCCCAAAAGTTCATTTTAGCTTTTCTTTCCTTTGCCTTCGGCGACATATCCTGAGAGAAGTTGCTATGGCCAATGTCAAAGAGGTTACTGTCTATGTTCTCCTCTAGGATTTTGATAGATTCCTGACTCATGTGGAGGTCTTTTACCCACTTTGAGTTCATCTTTGTGTATGGTGTAAGAGAATGGTAGAGTTTCACTCTTCTACACATAGCTGTCCAATTTTCCCAGCAGCATTTATTGAAGAGACTGTCTTTTTTCCACTGTATATATTTTTTCTGCTTTGTTGAGGATTATTTGACCATAGAGTTGCAGATCCATATCTGGGCTCTCTACTCTGTTTTCTTGGTCAATGTGTCGTTTTTGTGCCTGTACCATGCTGTCTTGGTGATCATGGCTTTGTAGTAAAGTTTCAAATCAGGCAACGTGATGGCCTCAGTTTTTTGTGGGTTTTTTTTTTTCAACATTTCCTTAGCAATTTGGGATCTTTTCTGGTTCCATGCAAACTTTAGGATTCTTTGTTCCAGCTCTTTGAAAAATGCCAGTGGAATTTTGATCTGGATGGCATTGAAAATATAGATGGCTCTGGGCAGTGTAGACATTTTAACAACGTTTATTCATCTGATCCATGAGCATGGAATGCTCTTCTATCTTTTTCTGTCTTCTTCAGTTCCTTTCATGAGTGTTCTGTAGTTCTTCCAGTGAGGATCCTTTAACTCTTCAGTTAGGTTTATTCCCAGGTATTTCATGGTTCTTGGTGCTATAGTAAATGTAATTGATTCTCTAATTTCCCTTTCTATTTTTTTATTATTAGTGTATAAGAAAGCCACTGATTTCTGTACATTGACTTTGTATCCTGCCACATTACTGAATTGCTGTATGACTTCTAGAAGTTTTGCGGGCGGAGTCTTTTGGGTTTTCCATATAAAGTATCATGTCATCTATGAAGAGAGAGAGTTTGAGTTCTTCTATTCCAATTTGAATGCCTTTATTTCTTTTTGTTGTCTGATTGCTGTTTCTAGGACTTCTAGTACTATATGGAACAAGATTGGCAAGAGTAGACATCCTTGTCATGTTCCTGATCTCAAAGGGAAGGCTGTCAGCCTTTCTCTACTGAGGATGATATTCACTGTAGCTTTTTCATAGATAGATTTTATGAAGTTGAGGAATGTTCCTTCTATCCCTATACTTTGAAGCGTCTTAATCAGGAAGGGATGCTGTATCTTGTCAAATGCCTTTTCTGCATCAATTGAGAGGACCATGTGGTTTTTCTCTCTTCTCTTATTGATTCATTCTATCACATTGATTGATTTGCAAATGTTGAACCACACTTGCATCCCATGGATAAATCCCACCTGGCCATGGTGAATAATCTTTTTAATGTACTGTTGGATCCTATTGGCTAGAATCTTGCTGAGAATTTAGCATCCATATTCATCAAGGATATTGGTCTGAAATTCTCTTTTTTGGTGGGGAGTGCCTGTTTGGGGGGTCAGGGTAATGCTGGCTTCATAAAAAGAGTCTGGAAGTTTTCCTTCTGTTTCTATTTTTTGAAACAGCTTCAGGAGAATAGGTATTATTTCTTCTTTGAAAGTTTGGTAGAATTCTCCAGGGAATTCGTCAGGTCCTGGGCTCTTGTTTTTTGGGAGATTTTTGATCACTGCTTCAATCTCGCTACTAGATATTGGTCTAGTCAGGTTGTAAATTTCTTCTTGATTGAATTTTGGAAGTTTATAGTTTTCCAGGAATGCATTGATTTCTTCTAGGTTGCTTAATTTACTGGCATATAACTGTTGATAATAATTTCTAATATTTTTTTTTCCTTGGTGTTAGTCATGATCTCTCCCCATTCATTCATAATTTTATTAATTTGGATCCTCTTTCTTTTATTTTGGATCGGTTTAGCCAATGGTTTATTGATCTTATTAATTCTTTCAAAAAACAGCTTCTACTTTCATTGATGTGTTCTACTGTATCCCTAGTTTCTATCTCATTGATCTCTGCTCTAGTCTTGATTATTTCCCTTCTTCTGTGTGGGGTTGGCTTAATTTGTTGTTGATTCTCCAGTTCTTTAAGGTGTAGAGACAGCTGGTGTATTCTGGATTTTTCAATTTTTTTGAGGGAAGCTTGGATGACTATGTATTTCCCCCTTAGGACCACCTTTGCTGTATCCATAGGTTTTGGACTGAAGTGTCTTCATTCTCATTGGTTTACACGAATTGTTTAAGTTCTTTGACTTTCTGGTTAATCTAAACATTCTTAAGCAGGTTGGTCTTTAGCTTCCAAGTGTTTGAATTCCTTCCAAAATTTTCTTGTGGTTGAGTTCAAGTTTCAAAGCATTGTGGTCTGAGAATATGCAGGGAATAATCTCAATCTTTTGGCATCAGTAGAGCCCTGATTTGTGACCCAGTATGTGGTCTATTCTGGAGAAAGTTCCATGCATGTGTGAGAAGAATGAGTATTCTCTTGTTTTAGGGTAGAATATTCTGTATATATTTATGATGTCCATCTGGTCCAATGTGTCATTTAATGTTCTTTTCTCTTTATTGATTTTTCTGCTTGGATGATCTATTACCGAGACTGGTGTATTAAGATCTCCTACCATTAATGTATTCATATCAATATGGCTCTTTATCTTGATTAACAGTTGTCTTATGTAGTTGGCTGCTCCCCTATTGGGTGCATAAATATTCACAATTGTTTGATCTACTTGGTGGACAGACCCTTTAAGAATGATGTAATGTCCTTCTTTATCTCTGACTACAGTCTTTAGTTTAAGATCTAATTTATCTGATATAAGGATCATTATCCCAGCTTTCTTTTGAGGCCCATTGGGATGAAAGACGCTTCTCATCTCTTCACTTTCAGTCTGGATGTATCCTTAGGTTCCAAATAGGTCTCTTGTAGACAACATATGGATGGGTCCTGTCATTTTTTCCAATCTGCAACCCTGTGCTGTTTTATGGGAGCATTTAGACCATTCACATTTAGAGTGATTATTGAAAGACACGTTTTTATTGGCATCATGTTGCCTGTGAAGTCCTTGTTTCTATAGAGTGTTCTGTAAATTTCTCTTCTATGACACTCTTGGATTTTTTCTTCTTCCATAGAAACCCCCCCCTAAATATTTCTTGTAGTGCAGCTTGGTGGTCACATACTCTTTTAAGCCTTGCTTTTCTTGGAAGCTCTTTATCTCTCCATCCATTTTGAATGTCAGCCTTGCTGGGTAAAGTATTCTTAGCTGCATCTTTGTCTCATTTAGTGCCCTGACTATGTCTTGCCAGCCCTTTCTGGCTTGCCAGGTTTCTGTGGACAGGTCTGACATTATTCTGATGGACCCTCCTTTGTATGTAAGGAATCTCTTCCCCCTAGCTGTTCTTTAAAGCTCTTATCTAAAATTATGATTTGTCAATCTTGCAATAAAGTGTCTCGAGGTCTTTCTAGATTCGTTCATCCTGGGGGATGTTCCTTCCACCTCTAGGACATGAACACTGCTTCCATTCCCCAGATTGGGAAAATTTTTATGGAGAATTTGTTCAACTATATCTTCTAATCTTCCTTCTTTCTCCTCCCCCTCAGGGTTCCCAATAATTCTGATGTTGGAACGTTTCATGGTATCATTTATTTCCCTAATTCTTTTTTCAGCTTAGAAGCTGTTTGTTCAAGGCATCCTCCTGATCCTTTTTCTCTATAAGTTTGTCCTCTAGATCACTAATTCTATGTTCTGCCTAGGCTACCCGAGCTATTAGAGTATTTAGATTAGATTGGCTCTCATTAATAGCATTTTTAACTTCTTCCTGGGTGGCTTTCAGTTCTGCCCTAATCAATTCCATGTTGTCACTAATGGTTTTCTCTAACCTAGCCATTGCCTAGATAACCATTACCCTGAATTCCTTTTCCAACATACTATTTATGTCCATATCCAATAGCTCTGATGAAGAGGGTACAGTTTCTGAATATTCCTTCTGTTGGATGTTCCCCCTGCTAGTCATTTTGGTGAGAGGTGGTTGAGGGCATGTGTAGCTGAATATATCAAACACAATCCAGGCAAGGTGCAACCCTGGAACACTTCTGAGTAATTGATAGTCACCACCAAAAAGAAAGAAAAAAGAAAAAAAGAGAGAGAGAGAGAGAAAGAATGAGACATTAAAAAAAAGAAGACCCAGCCAGAATGGGCCCCAAAGGTAAGATTTATAAGGTATACAAACAAAAACAGACAAACAAAAAGACAGACAAAAGTAAATTACAAAAAAAAAAAGAAAGAAAGAAAAAGAAAAGAAAAGAAAAGAAAAGAAAAGAAAAGAAAAGAAAAAGAACCAGCCAAAGTGAACCCCAAGGATGAGATTTACATAAATAATACTGGAACAAAAACATACACAGAAACTGAGAGATGAAAAAGATGGGAGGGTGGTTATAAATCCTCGATGTGGGTGAGGAGTTTTATTCTGATTTTTCCTGGGTGTACCTTGATATCTTTGTTAAATGACTCAACTTTCCAGAGATAAAGGGAGATTGAAACCCATTTACATGTAAGGGTAGCATTGATTAGGGACAGAGGATTATCTTGCAGATTTTATCTATATGTCATATTAAAAAAATAGAAAAGAAAAAGAAAAATACAGGTATATGTATGAGAAAAGTTCAAGTTAAGAGGTTATTATGGAGTATGTTGTATTAAACTTCTAGTTGTAACGGTAAGTAGGTTTAAATTTTTTAAAAAGAATAGTGAGAGTGTATTAAAAATAAAAGTTGTATCTATGAAGTATACAGATTTTAGGGAAATATGGGGAGCTTAAAATATTGCTTTCCCTGATATTGGGGTTTTATAGTTTTATGGGGACTCTGTGGTGGTTGTCCTCTCTTTCTTTTGGCTGTCTTTCTTGGGGAGGGGCTTGCCATGTTATTTTTCAGTCAATCCTGGTTGGGTTGAGTCTTTCTGCTCCTTATCAAGGGGCTGGGCTCTGTGGAAACTGGCTTTTTAGGCTTTTGTTCTCTGGAGGTTTTGTTCTTTGGTGGCTTTTTGCAGCTTTTCAGAAGTTTCATGGAAAGGAAACTGCACCTAGACCTAGGTCTCAGAGAGAAGCCTCAGTCTACTCCCCTCTGGGTGGTCCAGAACACACAGACTCCCCCTCTGCAAACTTCGCTGAGCCATGCAACCTCCCACAGGTAGTGCATGTCCCCAGCCACCATCTCAGGAGTTTCCTGAAGTGCCTGCTTGTCTCTGCACCCCCATGCTACTAAAACTGTGAGTGATATTGGTCCAGGGAGCCCATTCCCAGTGGTTGCCTTTGCGGGGACTGCTGTCTGGGGTAGTTCCTTCAAGTCCAGGCTGGGAGTGTCCAGACTCTTGGCTGGTCCTAGAGACCATGGGCTACCACCCACATGGAGCACTCTCAGGCATGGGTGGGAGTGTGGTTCAGACCCTGGTTGCACAGTGAGAGCAGACTGCAAAAGGCTGTGGTTCTAGAAAGCAGCCACCAGACTCCCTCATGTGGGGGTGGGAGAGGACCGGCCCTAGTGGTGGTGCAAGCTGTGCAATCCTGGGGGCTCTGGGACCAGGAAGTGGAGGTTCTGTCACCATACTCTCTCTGGCATGGGTGATTGCTGGCAGGAGTCGTCCTCGGTCTGTGGGCTTAGGCCCATTCCCATGACTGCCTGATTTCACCAGTTGTCTTTTAAGATCTTTTGCTCTTTTTGAGTGCTTTTAACTAGACCCCAAGTTAATGCTGGTCCCCAATCACAGGGCTCTTTCATATTGGGGTATTACTTTCCAATAGGTTGCTTCTGGATGCTCCCTCCCCCTTCTGTTTATCCTTCTATATCAGTCCAATCGTTCCCAGTATGCTTTACCTCTCCACTGGTTTCTTTTGCCCCTGTTGAGATCCAGAAGCTTACAATCCTACATCTCAAGCTGATTTCATGGGTGTTCAGAGCATTCTGGTAAATAATTTGCTCACTTTAGGGGACCGGTTAAAACAGGGTCTCCTACTTCTCTGCCATCTTGCCCCTTTCCTGGTGAATAAAATTGAGTTTGTCAAATATATGGATGTAACATATATAATAATAATATCACAAAATAAGGCAATGACCAAGTAATATTTTATATATAATTGAAATTGTTTTATGAATCTGAAATACATTCTGACAAGTTAAAGTATGTATAGTAAGCCGTATAGCTATGGCCAATGTCAAAGAGGTTACTGCCTATGTTCTCCTTTAGGATTTCTATAGAGCTACCCTATGACCCAAGAATTTCACTACTAGATATTTCCCCCAAAGACAGATGTAGTGAAATGGAAGGGATGAAGGGGGACATGCACCCCAGTGTTCATAGCAGCAATGTCCACAATAGCCAAACTGTGGAAGGAGCTGATATATCCTTCAACAGATGAATGGATAAAGAAGATGTGGTTCACATATACAATGAAAAATTACTCAGCCATCAGAAAGGATGAATACTCACCATTTGCACTGACCAGTGCTCCTGATATCGTCTGGGTGGCAGCTTCCATGGGGGGCAGGGAGCCTCGCCAGCTGGCAGAACCACAGCCTTTTGCACTGTCCATGCACGTGCTGCACTACAAGAGTCTGAGTTGCACTCCACACCCCTCCTTGACAGAGGTGCTGTAGGCGCCAAGCCAGTGCTCTCTCGACCCCAGAGAGTCTGAGCACTCCCAGCCCAGGCCAGCAGGAAAATCTCAGTGTGCTATTGCTGCTTGGAACCTCTCTGGCAGTCTGGAGCTGCCCAGACAGCTTAGGCTATCGTGGTATTGGGTACAAGCAGGAGTTCCTGTGACCCCAGAGACCGTGATTGGTAACATGTTCTGTCAAGGGCCGAGGGGGAATTTATGTGCTCTGGAGCACCCAGAGGGGAAGAGACTGAGGCTTCTCTCTGAAAGGGAGGTCTGGGGGCAGTTTGCTTTCCTCTAAGCCTCCAAAAACCATCAAAAGCTGCCAAGGGGAGAGAAAACAAATGAACAAACAAACAAAAAAACCTCCAGAGAACAAAAGCCTGAAAAAACAGTTTCCTCAGAGCCCACCCCCTTGATGGGGGCAGGAGGACTTAACTCAGGGAACATTGCCTGAAAAACTACAAGGCAGGCCCCTCCCCCCAGAAAGCCAACAACAACAACAACAACAAAGACAACAGAACAACCACCACTACTTCATAGATACAACTTTTATTTTTAATTTGTTCCCACTATTCTGGTTCATTTTTTTTAATAGGTAATTTTTTAACCTATTTACCATCATAGTGAGATGTCCAGTACATTAAATTTCATAATAACCTTTTAACCTGAATTTTTGTTTTTCTTTTGCTTTTCTATTTTTAAATTTTTTAAATTTAATTTTAGTTTAGTTTAGTTTATTCTTATTTTATTTTTATTTTTTAATATTCATATAGAGTTAAACTTCAAGGTAATCCCCTTTCCCCAGTCAACACTACCCCTATAGGTAAAGCATTTTAAACCCCCCTTTATCTTAGGAAAGCTAAGTCCCTTAACAAAGATATTAATATACATCCAGGAAGAATCAAAATCACCTTCCTCGGGGCACCTGGGTGGCTCAGTGGGTTAAAGCCTCTGCCTTCAGCTCAGATCATGATCCCAGAGTCCTGGGATCGAGCCCCGCATCGGGATCTCTGCTCAGTGGGGAGCCTGCTTCCTCCTCTCTCTCTCTCTGCCTGCCTCTCTGCCTACTTGTGATCTGTCTGCCAAATAAATAAATAAAAATCTTTAAAAAAAAAAAAAACCTTCCTCACCCACACTGAGAATTTATAACCACTCTCCCATTTATTTTTTTTTTTCATCCACCAGTGTTTTGGTGTATTTGTTTTTGTCCTGGTAGTATATAAATCTTATACTTGGGGTTCTTTTTGATGAGGTTATTTTGTTTTGTTTTGTTTTGTTTTTATATATTCATTTTTTTCCTCTTCTCATCTACTGTTATCAGTCTTTTTGTTTATCTGTTTTTGTTTGTATACTTTGTAAACCTCACCCTGGGGCCCATTTGGCTGGGTCTTCTCTTTTATTTTATCTTTTTTTTTTCTGTCTGTCTCTCTTTCCTTCTCTTTCTCTCTTTTGCGTGGGGACTCTTGATTGCTCAGAAGCATTCCAGGGTGCACCTTGCCTGCACCACAGTCAATACATTCAGCTACATCCATTCAGCCATCTCTCACCAAAATGACTAGGAGGAGGAATGCCCAACAGAAGAAAAATTCAGAGGTTGGGCCTTCTGCAACAGAACTAATGGCTATGGACATAGACAATATGTTGGAAAGGGAATTCAGGATAACAATTATCCAGGCTAGGATGGAGAAAGCCATGGATGACAAAATGGAATTGATTAGGGCAGAAATGAAAGCCACCAGGGATGATGTTCACAAGGTTCTCAATGAGTTCCAATCTAATCTTAATTCTCTAAAAGATAGGGTAACTGAGACAGAAGATAGAATTAGTGATCTGGAGGACAAACAGATGGAAAGGATCAAGGAGGAAGCCTGGAAAAAAACAGCTAAGAAGCGACAAAACAGAATTAGGGAAATAAATGATGCCATGAAACATTCCAACATCAGAATTATTTGAATCCCTGAGGGGGAGGAGAAAGAAAGAAGGCAAGAAGATATAGTTGAAAAAAATCTCCATTAAAATTTTCTGAATCTCGTGAATGGAACCAGAGTTCATGTACTAGAGGCAGAATGGTCTCCCCTAAGATTGCAGAATCTAGAAAGACCTCAAGACACCTGACAGTAAGAATGAGGAATCGTAATTATAGACAGGACCTCTTGAAAGCAGCTAGGACAAAGAAGTTCCTTACGTACAGAGGAAAGCCCATCAGAATAACGTCAGACCTGTCCACAGAAACCTGACAGCCAGAATGGGCTGGCAAAACGTATTCAGGGCACCAGATGAGAAGAACATGCAGACAAGAATACTTTACACAGCAAGACTGACATTCAAAATGGATGGAGAGATAAAGAGTTTCTAAGACTGGCAAGGTTTAAAAGAGTGTGTGACCACAAAGCCAACACTGCAGGAAATATTAAGGGGGAGTTCTATAAAAGAGGAAAAATCCCAAGAATATCATTGAACAGAAATATATGGAGACAATCTACAGAAAGAAAGACTTCAAAGGTAACACAATGTCAATAAAAACGTATCTCTCAAAAATCACTCTCAATGTGAATGGCCTAACTGTGCCCAAAAAAATGACACAGGGCTGCAGGTTGGATAAAATGATAGGACCCATCCATATGTTGTCTACAAAAGACCCATTTTGAACCTAAGGATACACCCAGACTGAAAGTGAAGGGATAGAGAAGCATCTTTCATGCCAATGGGCCTCAAAAGAAGGCCAGGGTAGCAATTGTCATATCAGATAAATAAAACTTTAAAGACTGTAGTCAGAGATACAGAAGGACACTGCATCATTCTTAAAGGGACTATCCACCAAGAAGATCTAACAATTGTAAATATTTATGCCCCCAATATGGAAGCAGCCAATTACATAAGAAAACTGTTAGTCAAGATAAAGAGTCATATTGATATGAATACATTAATAGTAAGAGATCTTAACACGCCACTCTCAGAAATAGACAGATCATCCAAGCAGAAAATCAATAAAGAAACAAGAGCATTTAATGACACATTGGACCAGATGGACCTCATAGATATATAAAGAACATTCCACCCTAAAACAACAGAACACTCATTTTTCTCAAGTGCACATGGAACCTTCTCAAGAATAGACCAAATACTGGGTCACAAATCAGGACTCAACTGATACCAAAAGACTGAGATTATTCCCTTCATATTCTCAGATCACAATGCTTTGAAACTGGAGCTCAATCACAAGGAAAAGTTCAGAAGGAACTCAAACACCTGGAAGCTAAAGACCACCTTGTTTAAGAATGCTTGGATAAACTAGGAGATCAAAGAAGAACTTAAACAATTCATGGAAACCAATGAGAATAAAGACACTTCAGCCCAAAACCTATGGGATACAGCAAAGGCAGTCCTAAGTGGGAAATACATAGCCATCCAAGCCTTCCTCAAAAAAATTGAAAAATCCAGAATACACCAGCTGTCTCTACACCTTAAGGAACTGGAGAACCAGCAACAAATTAAGCCAACTCCACACATAAGAAGGGAAATAATCGGGGAGGAGTCAAGATGGCAGAGAAGTAGCAGGCTGAGACTACTTCAGGTTGCGGGAGATCAGCTAGATAGCTTATCTAAAGATTGCAAACACCTACAAATCCAATGGGAGATCGAAGAGAAGAAGAACAGCAATTCTAGAAACAGAAAATCAACCACTTTCTGAAAGGTAGGACTGGCGGAGAACTGAATCGAAAGTGACAGGAAGATAGACAGCGGGGGGAGGGGCCAGCTCCTGGCAAGCGGTAGAACAACTGAGCACAAAATCAGGACTTTTAAAAGTCTGTTCCGCTGAGGGACATCGCTCCAGAGGCTTAACTGGGGAGAAGCCCACGTGGGGTCAGCGTGGCCTCAGGTCCCGCAGGGTCACAGAAGGATCGGGGGTGTCTGAGTGTCGCAGAGCTTGCAGGTATTAGAACGGGGAAGCCGGCTACAGAGACAGAGCCGAGGAGTGACTCTCAGCTCGGGGTTACTTTGAACCGGTGCAGACTCGGTCAGCTCGGAGCACGGCCAGAGGCCAGGGTGACGGGAGTAATTGGGCGCTGTTCTCTGAGGGCGCACTGAGGAGTGGGGCCCTGGGCTCCCGGCTCCTTCGGGCCAGAGACTGGGAGGCCGCCATCTTCCTTCCCATCCTCCGGAACTCTAAGGAAAGCGCTCAGGGAACAAAAGCTCCCGAAAGCAAACCCAAGCGGATTACTCAGCCAGGCCCCTGGTAAGGACAGTGCAACTCCGCCTGGGGCAAAGACACTTGAGAATCACTACAACAGGCCCCTCCCCCAGAAGATCAACAAGAAACCCAGCCAGGAACAAGTTCACTTACAAGGAGTGAAGTTTCAATACCAAGGAGAACAGCGGAATTCCAGAGGAGGAGAAAGCAAAGCACGGAACTTATGGCTTTCTCCCCATATTCTTTAGCCTTGCAGATAATTTAATTTTTTTTTCTTTTTTTTTTCTCTTCTTCTGCTAAATTTTTTTAACTTTTACCCTTTTCTTTTTTAATGTTTTTTAACTAGTTTATCTAATATATATATATTTTTTTCCTTTTTATATTTTTTCATTATTGGATTTCTTTTTTTATTTGTTTCTTTTTTCTTTTTTCTTTCTGTTTTTTTTTTTTTTCTCTTTCTTAACCTCTTTTTATCCCCGTCCCCCCACCCCTCATGATTTGGGATCTCTTCTGATTTCGCTAAAGCATATTTTCCTGGGGTGGTTGCCACCCTTTTAGTATTTTACTTGTTCCTTCAAATACTCTTATCTGGACAAAATGACAAGGCAGAAAAATTCACCACAAAAAAAGAACAAGAAGCTGTACCAAAGTCTAGGGACCTAATCAATACAGACATTGGTAATATGTCAGATCTAGAGTTCAGAATGACGATTCTCAAGGTTCTAGCTGGGCTCGAAAAAGGCATGGAAGATATTAGAGAAACACTCTCGGGAGATATAAAAGCCCTTTCTGGAGAAATAAAAGAACTAAAATCTAATCAAGTTGAAATCAAAAAAGCTATTAATGAGGTGCAATAAAAAATGGAGGCTCTCACTGCTAGGATAAATGAGGCAGAAGAAAGAATTAGCGATATAGAAGACCAAATGACAGAGAATAAAGAAGCTAGGCAAAAGAGGGACAAACAACTACTGGACCACAAGGGCAGAATTCGAGAGATAAGTGACACCATAAGACGAAACAACATTAGAATAATTGGGATTCCAGAAGAAGAAGAAAGAGAGAGGGGAGCAGAAGGTATATTGGAGAGAATTATTGGAGAAAATTTCCCCAATATGGCAAAGGGAACAAACATCAAAATCCAGGAGGTTCAGAGAACCCCACTCAAAATCAATAAGAATAGGTCCACACCCCGTCACCTAATAGTAAAATTTACAAGTCTTAGTGACAAAGAGAAAATCCTGAAAGCAGCCCGGGAGAAGAAGTCTGTAACATACAATGGTAAAAATATTAGATTGGCAGCAGACTTCTCCACAGAGACCTGGCAGGCCAGAAAGAGCTGGCATGATATATTCAGAGTACTAAAAGAGAAAAACATGCAGCCAAGAATACTATATCCAGCTAGGCTATCACTGAAAATAGAAGGAGAGATTAAAAGCTTCCAGGACAAACAAAAACTGAAAGAATTTGCAAACACCAAGCCAGCTCTACAGGATATATTGAAAGGGGTCCTCTAAGCAAAGAGAGAGCCTAAAAGTAGTAGATCAGAAAGGAACAGAAACAATATACAATAACAGTCACCTTACAGGCAATACAATGGCACTAAATTCATATCTCTCAATAGTTACCCTGAATGTTAATGGGCTAAATGCCCCAATCAAAAGACACGGGATATCAGAATGGATAAAAAACAAAACCCATCTATATGTTGCCTACAAGAAACTCATTTTAAACCCGAAGACACCTCCAGATTTAAATGAGGGGGTGGAAAAGAATTTACCATGCTAATGGACATCAGAAGAAAGCAGGAGTGGCAATCCTTATATCAGATCAATTAGATTTTAAGCCAAAGACTATAATAAGAGATGAGGAAGGACACTCTATCATACTCAAAGGATCTGTCCAACAAGAAGATCTAACAGTTGTAAATATCTATGCCCCTAATGTGGGAGCAGTCAATTATATAAACCAATTAATAACAAAATCAAAGAAACACATCAATAATACAATAATAGTAGGAGACTTTAACACTCCCCTCACTGAAATGGACAGATCATCCAAGCAAAAGATCAACAAAGAAATAAAGGCCTTAAATGACACACTGGACCAGATGGATATCACAGATCTATTCAGAACATTTCAACCCAAAGGAACAGAATACACATTCTTCTCTAGTGCACATGGAACATTCTCCAGAATAGATCACATCCTCGGTCCTAAATCAGGTCTCAACCAGTATCAAAAGATCGGGATCATTCCCTGCATATTTTCAGACCACAATGCCCTGAAGCTAGAGCTCAATCACAAGAGGAAATTTGGAAAGAACCCAAATACATGGAGACTAAACAGCATCCTTCTAAAGAATGAATGGGTCAACCAGGAACTTAAAGAAGAATTGAAAAAAAATCATGGAAGCAAATGATAATGAAAACGCAACGGTTCAAAATCTATGGGACACAACAAAGGCAGTTCTGAGAGGAAAATATATAGCGGTACAAGCCTTTCTCAAGAAACAAGAAAGGTCTCAGGTACACAACCTAAACCTACACCTAAAGGAGCTGGAGAAAGAACAAGAAAGAAACCCTAAACCCAGCAGGAGAAGAGAAATCCTAAAGATCAGAGCAGAAATCAATGAAATAGAAACCAAAAAAACAATAGAACAAATCAACGAAACTAGGAGCTGGTTCTTTGAAAGAATTAATAAGATTGATAAACCCCTGGCCAGACTTCTCAAAAAGAAAAGAGAAAGGACCTAAATCAATAAAATCATGAATGAAAGAAGAGAGATCACAACTAACACCAAAGAAATACAGACAATTATAAGAACATATTATGAGCAACTCTATGCCAACAAATTTGACAATCTGGAAGAAATGGATGCATTCCTAGAGATATATAAACTACCACAACTGAACCAGGAAGAAATAGGAAGCCTGAACAGACCCATAACCAGTAAGGAGATTGAAACAGTCATCAAAAATCTCCAAACAAACAAAAGCCCAGGGACAGACTGCTTCCCCAGGGAATTCTACCAAACATTCAAAGAAGAACTAATTCCTATTATCCTGAAACTGTTCCAAAAAAAGAAATGGAAGGAAAACTTCCAAACTCATTTTATGAGGCCAGCATCACCTTGATCCCAAAACCAGACAAAGATCCCATCAAAAAAGAGAACTACAGACCAATATCCTTGATGAACACAGATGCAAAAATTCTCACCAAAATACTAGCCAATAGGATTCAACAGTACATTAAAAGGATTATTCACCACGACCAAGTGGGATTTATTCCAGGGCTGCAAGGTTGGTTCAACATCCGCAAATCAATCAATGTGATACAACACATTAATAAAAGAAAGAACAAGAACCCTATGATACTCTTCATAGATGCTGAAAAAGCATTTGACAAAGTACAGCATCCCTTCCTGATCAAAACTCTTCAAAGTGTAGGGAGAGAGGGCACATACCTCAATATTATCAAAGCCATCTATGAAAAACCCATTACAAATATCATTCTCAATGGAGAAAAACTGAAAGCTTTTCTCTAAGGTCAGGAACACGGCAGGGATGTCCGTTATCACCACTGCTATTCAACATAGTACTACAAGTCCTAGCCTCAGCAATCAGACAACAAAAAGAAATTAAAGGCATACAAATCAGCAAAGAAGAAGTCAAACTATCACTCTTCGCAGACGATATGATACTATATGTGGAAAAGCCAAAAGACTCCACTCCAAAACTGCTAGAACTTGTACAGCAATTCAGGAAAGTGTCAGGATATAAAATCAATGCACAGAAATCAATTGCATTTCTCTACACCAACAACAAAACAGAAGAAAGAGAAATTAAGGAGTCAATCCCATTTACAATTGCACCCAAAACAATAAGATACCTAGGAATAAACCTAACCAAAGAGACTAAGAATCTATACACAGAAAACTATAAAGTACTCATGAATGAAATTGAGGAAGACAGAAAGAAATGGAAAAATGTTCCATGCTCCTGGATTGGAAGAATATTGTGAAAATGTCTATGCTACCTAAAGCAATCTACACATTTAATTCAATTCCTATCAAAGTACCATCCATTTTTTTTTTTCAAAGAAATGGAACAAATAATCCTAAAATTTATATGGAAACAGAAAAGACTGCGAATAGCCAAAGGAATATTGAAAAAGAAAGCCAAAGTTGGTGGCATCACAATTCCAGACTTCAAGCTCTATTACAAAGCTGTCATCATCAAGACAGCATGGTACTGGCACAAAAACAGACACATAGATCAATGGAACAGAATAGAGACCCCAGAAATAGACCCTCAACTCTATGGTCAACTAATCTTCGACAAAGCAGGAAAGAATGTCCAATGGAAAAAAGACAGACTCTTCAATAAATGGTGTTGGGAAAATTGGAGGGCCACGTGCAGAAAAATGAAATGGGATCATTTCCTTACACCACACACGAAAATAGACTCAAAATGGATGAAGGACCTCAATGTGAGAAAGGAATCCATCAAAATCCTTGAGGAGAACACAGGCAGCAACCTCTTCGACCTCAGCCGCAGCAACATCTTCTTAGGAACATCGCCAAAGGCAAGGGAAGCAAGGGCAAAAATGAACTATTGGGATTTCATCAAGATCAAAAGCTTTTGCACAGCAAAGGAAACAGTGAACAAAACCAAAAGACAACTGACAGAATGGGAGAAGATATTTGCAAACGACATATCAGATAAAGGGCTAGTGTCCAGAATCTATAAAGAACTTAGCATTCTCAACACCCAAAGAACAAATAATCCAATTAAGAAATGGGCAGAAGACATGAACAGACATTTCTGCAAAGAAGACATCCAGATGGCCAACAGACACATGAAAAAGTGTTCCACATCACTCGGCGTCAGGGAAATACAAATCAAAACCACAATGAGATACCACCTCACACCAGTCAGAATGGCTAAAATTAACAAGTCAGGAAATGACAGATGCTGGCGAGGATGTGGAGAAAGGGGAACCCTCCTACACTATTGGTGGGAATTCAAGCTGGTGCAACCACTCTGGAAAACAGCATGGAGATTCCTCAAAATGTTGAAAATAGAGCTACCCTATGACCCAGCAATTGCACTGCTGGGTATTTACCCTAAAGATACAAACGTAGTGATCCGAAGGGGCACGTGCACCCGAATGTTTATAGCAGCAATGTCTACAATAGCCAAACTATGGAAAGAACCTAGATGTCCATAACAGACGAATGGATAAAGAAGATGTGGTATATATACGCAATGGAATACTATGCAGCCATCAAAAGAAATGAAATCTTGCCATTTGCGACGACGTGGATGGAACTAGAGGGTATCATGCTTAGCGAAATAAGTCAATCGGAGAAAGACAACTATCATATGATCTCCCTGATATGAGGGAGAGGAGATGCAACATGGGGGGTTAAGGGGGTAGGAGAAGAGTAAATGAAGCAAGATGGGATTGGGAGGGAGATAAAACATAAGGGACTCTTAATCTCACAAAACAATCTGAGGGTTGCTGGGGGGAGGGGGGTTGGGAGAGGGGGGGTGGGTTATGGACATTGGGGAGGGTATGTGCTATGATGAGTGCTGTAAAATGTGTAAACCTGGCGATTCACAGACCTGTACCCCTGGGGATAAAAATATATGTTTATTAAAAAAAAAAAAAAAAGAAAAAGGGAAAATAATCAAGATTAGAGCAGAGATCAATTAGGTAGAAACTAGAGCGACAGTAGAATGCATCAATGAAACCAGAAGCTGTGTTTTTGAAAGGATCAATAAGATCGATAAACCATTGGCCACACTAATCCAAAAGAAAAGAGAGAAGGCCCAAATTTATAAAATTATGAATGAAAAGGGAGATATCAAACTAACACCAAGGAATAAGAAACAATCATCAGAAGTTATTATCAACAGTTATATGCCAGTAAGTTAAGCAACCTAGATGAAATAGATGCATACCTGAAAAACTATAAACTTCCAAAATTGAACTGAGAAGAAACTGACAACCTGGATAGACCAATATCTAGTACCAAGATTGAAGTAGTGATCAAAAACCTCCCAAAAAACAAGAGCCCAGGACCTGATGGATTCCCTGGGGAATTCTACCAAACTTTCAAAGAATAAATAATACCTATTCTTCTGAAGCTGTTTCAAAAATAGAAACAGAAGGAAAACTTCCATACTCTTTTTACAAAGCCAGCATTACCCTGACCCCCAAAACAGGCACAGACCCTACCAAAAAGAATTTAGATCAATATCACTGATGAATATGGATGCTAAGATACTCAACAAGATCCTAGCAAAGAGGATCCAACAGCACATTAAAAAGATTATCCACCATGACCAGGTGGGATTCATCCCTTGTTTGCAAGGATGGTTCAACATCGCAAATCAATGTGATAGAACAAATCAATAAGAGAAGAGAGAAGAACATCATGGTCCTTTCAATTGATGCAGAAAAAGCATCTGACAAAATCCAGCATCTGTTCCTGATTAAAACACTTCAATGTATAGGGATAGAGGGAACATTCCTGAACTTCATAAAGTCTATCTATGGAAAACCCACAGCAAATATCATCCTCAAGGGGAAAAAGCTGACAGCCTTCCCTTTGAGATCAGGAACACGACAAGGATGCCCACTCTCATCACTCTTGTTCAACATAGTACTAGAAGTCCTAGCCATAGCAATCAGACATCAAAGAGAAATAAAAGGTATCCAAATTGGCAATGAAGAAGTCAAACTCTTTCTCTTCGCAGATACATGATACTTTATATGGAAAACCCAAAAGACTCCACCCCCAAACTTCTAGAACTCATACAGCAATTCAGTAACGTGGCAGGATACAAAGTCAATGTACAGAAATCAGTGGCTTTCTTATGCACTAACAATGAAAACACAGAAAGGGAAATTAGAGAATCGATTCCATTTACTATAGCACCAAGAACCATAAGATACCTGGGAATAAACCTAACCAAAGAGGTAAAGGATCTGTACTCAAGGAACTACAGAACACTCATGAAAGAAATTCAAGAAGACACAAAAAGATGGAAGACCATTCCATGCTCTTGGATCAGAAGAATAAACATTGTTAAAATGTCTATACTGCCTAGAGCAATCTATACTTTTAATGCCATTCCGATCAAAATTCCACCAGTATTTTTCAAAGAGCTGGAGCAAATAATCCAGAAATTTGTATGGAATCAGAAGAGACCCCAAATTGCTAAGGAAATGTTGAGAAAGAAAAACAAAATGGGGGGCATCACGTTACCTGATTTCAAGCTTTACTACAAAGCTGTGATCACCAAGACAGCATGGTACTGGCATAAAAATAGACATATAGACCAGTGGAACAGAGTAGAGAGCCTAGATATGGACCTTCAACTCTATGGTCGAATAATCTTAGACAAAGCAGAAAAAAATATACAGTGGAAAAAAGACAGTCTTTTCAATAAATGGTAATGGGAAAACTGGACAGCTATATGTAGAAGAATGAAACTCGACCATTCTCTTACACCATACACAAAGATAAACTCAAAATGGATAAAAGACCTCAACATGAGACAGGAATCCATCAGAATCCTAGAGGAGAACAGAGGCAGTAACCTCTTTGATAATAGCCACAGCAACTTCTTTCAAGATATGTCTCCAAAGACAAAGGAAACAAAAGTGAAAATGAACTTTCAGGACTTCATCAAAATCAAAAGCTTCTGCACAGCAAAGGAAACAGTCAAGAAAACAAAGAGGCAACCCACGAAATGGGAGAAGATATTTGCGAATGACAGTACAGACAAAAGGCTGATATCCAGGATCTATAAAGAACTTCTCAAACTCAACACACACAAAACAGACAATCATGTCAAAAAATGGGCAGAAGATATGAACAGACACTTCTCCAGTGAAGACATACAAATGGCTATCAGACAGATGAAAAAAAAATGTTCATCATCACTAGCTATCAGGGAGATCCAAATTAAAACCACATTGAGATATCACCTTATGCCAGTTAGAATGGCCAAAATTAGCAAGACAGGAAACAACATGTGTTGGAGAAGATGTGGAGAAAGGGGAACCTCTTGCACTGTTGGTAGGAATGCAAGTTGGTGCAGCCACTTTGGAAAACAGTGTGGAGATTCCTCAAGAAATTAAAAATAGAGCTTCCCTATGACCCTGCAATTACACTGCTGGGTATTTACCCCAAAGATACAGATGTAGTGAAAAGAAGGGCCATCTATACCCCAATGTTTATAGCAGCAATGGCCACGGTTGCCAAACCATGGAAAGAACCAAGATGCCCTTCAACGGACAAATGGATAAGGAAGATGTGGTCCATATACATTATGGAGTATTATGCCTCCATCAGAAAGGATGAATACCCAACTTTTTTATCAACATGGACAGGACTGGAAGAGATTATGCTGACTGAAATAAGCCAAGCAGAGAGAGTCAAGTATCATATTATTTCACTTATTTGTGGAGCTAGGAAATAACACAGAGGACATTGGGAGATTGAGAGTAGAAGGGAGTTGAGGGAAACTGGAGGGGGGATGAACCATGGGAAACTATGGACTCTGAAAAACAATCTGAAGGTTTTGAAGGGGCGCGGTGTGGGAGGGTAGGGGAGCCTGGTGGTGGGTATTATGGAGGGCTTGTAGTGCATGGAGCACTGGGTATGGTGCATAAACAGTGAATTCTGTTACACTGAAAAGAAATTAAATTTAAAAAATAAATAAATAAACATATATGAAAAAAAGAAGAAAATTCTGTGGGGTTTTTTGAGTTTAACAAAATTGATAAATTTTTATGAAATTGACAATAAAAAAGGACACTCAAATAAATAATAACAAAAATGAAATGAGACATTACTATTGACCTTACAGAAATAAAAAAAAAAGGATTATGAAGGAATTTTTAAAAAATTGCTTGCAAATAATTTAGATAAACTTGATAAAATGGACATATTTCTAGAAAGACATAGACTATCCATTTTGATGCAAGAAATAATAGAAAATTTTGAATAAATGTATATCAAGTAAAGAGATTGAAATAATGATAATAATAACTACCAAGAATAAAAAGCTCAGTCCTGATGGCTGCCCTGTTAAAATCTACCAAATATTTAAAGAGGAATTAACACAAAGTTTCCCAAAATTCTTTCAAAAATAGAAGAAAAGCAAACACTAGTCAATTCCTTTCCTATAGTCAATATTACATTGATACCAAAACTAAACAAGAAATTACAATAAACAAAAACTACAGATGAATATCACTTATGAGTATAGACAAAAAAATCCTAAACAGAATACTAGCAAACATAACAAGTTAGGATAATTCCAAGTAGAATCTATCCAGGAATGTAGGATTGGTTTATTTATTTATTTATTTATTTATTTATTTATTTATTGAGTAGAGTTAACACACAATATTACAGTAGTTTCAGGTGTACAGCATAGTGATTCAACTTCTCTACACCTTATATTATGCTCATCACAAGTGAAGCTACCATGTCACCACACAATGGTATTACATTATCATTTCCTATGTTCCTTATGCTGTGCCTTTTATTCCTGTGACTAATTTATTCCATAACAGTGAGCCTGTATCTCCCACTTGCCTTCACCCATTTTGCCCTCTCCCCCACCTGCCTCTCCTCTGGCAACCATTGTTTTCTTCTCTATATTTACATGTCTTATTCTGCTTTTTGTTTGTTTGTAAATTTGTTTGGTTTTTAGATTCCACATATGAGTGAAATCATATCAATCATTGTTATATACCACAGAACATATGGTGTATGTTATAAAATCAAGTACATATATGAAATAACAAAGCATGGTCTATAAAAAATAAAGTCTAATGAGAACCAAAGATTACATGATCATCTTAATAAGCATAGAAAAATAATAAAAACAAAGCAAGATATACTCTCATCATCTCCATTTAACATTATAGTTAAGGTTCTAGTCAGGTAAAAAAGTGAAATTAAAGGCATCTAGACAGGGGTGGGGTGAGGAGACATAATTATCTCTATTTATAGATGGCACAATATTGTATATAAAAGTCTTAAGGAATCCACTAAAAAAGTTATCACAAAGAGTTCATATATGTAGGATATAAGATTAATGTACCAAAACCAGTTGTATTTTTACATACTATCAATGAGCAATCTGAAATGAAGAAAATAATTTCATTTTTAACAACACCAAAAAATAAAATGCTTAGAATTCACTATAACAAAGTAAATTCAAATCTTATATACTGAAAACTACAGAACACTGCTGAAAGAATTAAAGAAGATCTAAATGGTACATGCACATGTACCTGAAGACTTTGTATTGTTAAGATGGCAATACTCCCCAAATTTATATATGAATTCACCACAGTCCCAGTAAGAATCCCACCTGGCCTCTTTGGAGAAATTGACAAGTTGATCTTCAAATTCTGTGGAAACTCAAGGGACTAGAATAGCAAAAAACATTAAAGGACTTACACTTCCCTCTTTCAAAAGTTATTATAAAACAACATTAATCAAGAGTGTGGTACTGGCATAAAGGCAGCCATTATAGTTCAATGGACTATTAACTAAGAGTCCATAAATACATCCTTATATCATGGTCAATTTACTTTCAGTAAGGATTCCAAAATAATTCAATGAGAAAAGAACAGTCTTTTCAACAAATTTTTCTAGGATAAATGGCTAACCATACACAAATCAATGAAGTTAGACCCCTACTTCACACCATACCCAAAACCAAACTCAAAATGGATCAAAGACCTAAATGAGGGAACTAAAACTATAAAACTCTTAGATGCAATCTCTCATCATTCCTATTCAAAATTATGGTAGAATTTTTGATCAAGTTATAAGACAGGAAAAAGAAATATAAGCTACACAGATTAGAAAGGAAGAAATATAACAGCCTCTATTTTTATAACATTTATTGCTGAAGGAGGGCAAAGTTGTAGGATTTGCACTACCCAAATGTAAGACTTACTATAAAGCTACAGTAATTATGATAGCATATTATTTTATAAAAGTATAGACACATAGATTGATGGAAGAGAACCAGGAGCCCAAAGAAAGACCCAAATAGTCAACTGGTATTTGACAAATGAAAAAACAATTCAGTGGACAGTCTTTCCAACAAATGGTGCTGGAACAATTGGACATCTAATTTAAAAAAAATGAACATAAAGACATTAAAATTTTCCTTAAAAATTAACTAAAAATGAATAATGGATAATAAGCCTAAATCCAAAATGTAAAATTTTAAAAATATGTATTAGAGGGAAACAGAAGAAATCTATGTAAATTTGGTTTTGGTGAGGAGATTTTAATGCAACATTAAAATTAAGATGGATGATAGAAATTATTGATAGGTTAAAAACTTTTAAAATTTAAAACTTTTGCCCTGGAAAATATGTTAAGAGAATAAAAGAAAGCCTTGACTAGGAGAAATTATTTGCAAAACAGATGTCTGATAAAAGACTTGTATCCAAAATTTACAAATAACTCTTAAATCTTAAAAAGTAAAAAGCAACTAAGAAATAACCAAATATCTTAACAGATACCTCATCAAAGAAGATAAGGAGGTGTCAATTAGTGTTTGAAAACAGGCTCAATATTATTTGTTATTATGAAATTGAAAATTAAAACAAGAAGTGCCAGTACTCACCCATTAGAATAGTTAAATTCCAGACCTTGACAATCCGAACACTGGGGAGAATGCAAAGTAACCAGAACTCTCATTTATTGCTCATTGAAATGCAAAATGATATAGTTACTTTGGAATGCATCTTGTTAGTTTTTTACAAAGTTAAATATCTTCTTACCCTATGATCCAGCAATTATGTTCCTAGGTCTTTACCCAACTAATTTGTTAAGGTTTTGTCCACATGAAAACCTTAACACAAATGTGTATAACATCTTTGTTCATATCAGCAAAACTTGGAAGCATCCAAGATGTCTTCCAACTGTTTTATGAATAAACAATGTATGGCACATCTGTGTAATGGATTATCATTTAGCAGTAACAACAAATGAACTATGAACTTATGAAAATACACGAATGTATCTTAAATGCAAATAGTTAAAGTAGATGGTTATCTGATAAAGCTACATACTATATGATTCCTATGACTCTAATTATATGACATTCTGGAAAGGAAGAATGATAGAGACCTAGAAAGAATAAAGCCATCAGTAATTGCCAGGAGCTTGGAGGGAAGGAGGGGAAGAGCTGAACAGGAGAAACAGAGGGGAATTTTAGGGTATTAAAATCTATTCTGTTTGATACTGTAATGGATAAATGACATTTTGCATTTCTCAAAACCAAAAGATACTTCCAGCAAAAAGAGTGAACTTTAGTGAATGTAAAATTTTTAAAAAATAATTTGGGAGGTTAGAGGATTTCAGTATTTATGTAGAATATGACAAAAATAACTGTATTATTAATGTATAAAACAACCTCCATAAAGGGAGTGAGATTAAAGAAGCTGATATATGTAATTTCTGAAATAAGTGGTGTCTGTAAGTCTAAAGCAAAATAAACTACAAAACATAGTAGTCTAGTAAAATAGTAAAATGTTGTTTACCATGAAAGTATGGATTGATAATTCTAATACTGAAATACATGTATGCTGAAATTGAACAATTAAATAAACAAATAGTGGATGGCAGAAACCAGATTTCTCATTGTCAGAGCAGGAGATTCTAGATAATAATGCTAGCAAATCTAGAATAATCCATGTGGTAGTAGATTATAAATGGAGACCATATAGACTTATGTTTAAGACATTATATATATATATATGTATGTATATGTATGTATGTATATATATTATTAATACACATACATACACAGACAATTGGTTACATTCAGGATATGAGTTAGCATATGTACATATATTTCCTTGCTTTGTGATTTGAAAGGACCAAGAAAAACTGACATGCCAGTTTCAGGAAGTATACCTAGAACCCCGATTTTGGTTTCTAATACTATTATCCAAGTAAAGGGAATTACCTGGCTCCCTTGGAGAAGAGATTCTTGGAAAAACAGCAGGAAATATGTGATATGAGCCTATAGCATCTTGAAGTGCCAGAAAATAAGGAAATAGTAAAAAAAAAAAATGCATATGTGTGTGTGTGCACACATACACACACATGCACACACACACACACACACCCCTCAATGAGGGTATATTAAAGAGAAGAATATAACTAAAGAGCTCACAGTGCCAAGCTGGAACAATTTGAGCAGCAAAACAATACAGTATTATGGGATTACAACTCCAAGTATAAAATAAACATCCAAGGGCCCATTTGATATAACTAAATTATTGGATAAAAAGTAAGGGAGAAGATACAAACATCACCTGCAGAAAATCCTAGATAATTTATGAAAATGCTCTGCCTTTGGAATACCTGGGTGGCTCAGTCAGTTGAGCTTCTGACTTTGGCTCAAGTCATGATCTCAGGGTCCTGGGATCAGGCCCTGCTTCAGGCTCCTTCCCATGCTCATTCTCTTCCATTCCCTCTCTCTCTCACCCTCTTTCTCACATAATAAAATCTTTGGGACACCTGGGTGGCTCAGTCGGTTAAGTATCTCCCTACAGCTCAGGTCATGATTCCAGTGTCCTAGGATCAAATCCTGAATCCAGCTTCTTGCTCAGGGGGGAGTCTACTTCTCCCTCTGCCTCCTACTCCCCTTGCTCCCATGTGCTCTCTCTCTCCCTCTCTCTGACAAATAAGTAAATAAATAAATCTTTAAAAAATTTAAAAAATCATTTTAAAAAAATTTTAAAAAGAAAAAGAAAATTGTCTTTAAATATGACAAACAGAATGCCCCATTCCTGACTGTGAGCTGCAAATAGTGACCTTGTTCCAAGGAGTACAGTATGGAAGAGGGGAAAGAATAACTTTATAGTGGAGGAGCCCAGTAAATGCTGCCTCACTGAGGCAAGGTTAACACAACAGTGATCAGTCATATAGATAGTGTGAATTCTTGATATGATGTCACGAAAATGATGCTTTATCTCACTGATTTTCTACCTCCAAGCCCATAATCCCAATGGAGTTAGGCAAATTGTAACTAGGAAGTATTCTACAAAATAACTAATCTTACCATAATTCCTCAAAACTGTCAAAGTCATCAAAAAACAAGGAAAATCTGAAAAACTGTCCCAGCCTAAGGAGCAATGGAAACTAATTGTGCTATGAAACATCCCTTTATAGGGTGCTGCAACAGAAAGACACATTTGGTAAAAACTGAGGAAATCTGAATATAGTAAGAAATTCAGTTAATGGGGCGCCTGGGTGGCTCAGTGGGTTAAAGCCTCTGCCTTCAGCTCAGGTCATGATCCCAGAGTCCTGGGATCGAGCCCCACATCGGGCTCTCTGCTCAGCAGGGAGCCTGCTTCCTCCTCCTCTCTCTCTCTCTGCCTGCCTCTCTGCCTACTTGTGATCTCTGTCAAATAAATAAATAAATCTTTTTAAAAAAAAAAGAAATTCAGTTAATAAGATACCAATATCCTTTCAAATTAGTTTTCAAACTCTTTAGGTAAATACCCAATAGTGTGATTCCTAGATCATAGGGTATTTCTACTTTTACCTTTTAGAGTAACAGCTATACTATTTTCCACAGCTGAACCAGTTTGCATTCCCACCCAACAGTGCAAGAGAGTTCCTTTTTCACCATATCCTCTCTGACACTATTGTTTCTTGTGTTGTTGATTTTAGCCAATCTGACAGGTGTGACTTGATATCTTATTGTGATTTTGATTTGGCTTTCCCTGCTGATGAGTGATGTGGAGCATCTTAGGTTTGTTTTTGGTATTTCCATCCTGTTCCGTTGATCTATTCCTTATGTTTATTGCAGTATTTTTTATAATAGCCAAAATATGGAAGCCAACCAAATGTCCATTGACAGCTGAGTGGATAAAGAAGAGGGGCATATATCTAAAATGGAATATTATTCAGCCATAAAAAATAATTAAATCTTGTCATTTGCAACAACATGGAGGAAGCTATAGAGTATAATGTTAAATGAAATAAGTCAGAGAAAGACAAACACCATATGATTCCATTCATATGTGGAATTTAAGAAACAAAAACAAAGGGGGAAAAAAAGAGAAAGAGAGACAAACCAAGAAACAGATCCTTAACTATAGAGAACAAACTGATGGTTACAGAGGGAAAGTCAGTAGAGAGGGGAGATGCCAGATGAAATAGAAAAATAAATACAAGGCAAAAAGTGGGAATAGCATTCAGAATTTATTTTGCACTGAGCTATTATTGAGGAAGTACATACCCTGAGAAATAAAAGTGGGATCACTAAGCTCCTTCCCCAGAACTCACACAACATCTCAGCATCAAGACGCCAGAGTTCTGAACTCTGTCTCTGAGCATCTGTGCTTTATCTTCATTTATTTTGTGCACCCATTAATGAGAGATGTCCTAAGTTCTCAGGAAATCCCCCAAGAGATTATTTTTTGGGTCTAGAACACTCAAAAAATTTCCATATAAATTAACTGTAATTATTTCTTTGCTTTATGTCATTTCTGCTCATGAAAGATTTCAGAGAAACACTCTACTTTCAGACAGTAGGGAAATGCATTTTAGTTTATTAGTTGTAACAAATATACCATACGAATGTAAGATGTTATTAATAGGAAAAACTAGTTGCAAGTTATCTAGGGAGTCTGTCACTACCTTTGTGATTTCTTCTGTACTACCTTCATTCTCTCTTTGCAAAAATTGTTCTAAAATGAAAATGTTATTAAAAGGAAGAGAGGAAGGAAGGAGGGGAGGGAGGAAGAAAGGAAGGAAGGTGGAAGGAAGGAAGGAAGGAAGGAAGGAAGGAAGGAAGGAAGGAAGGA